>NC_044031.1:499254554-499563537 GCF_901765095.1 Microcaecilia unicolor
AAGGGACAAAAGTCCTAATTTTTCAAGACTTTTTGGCCCAGTTATCTGCACGCCATGGAGCTATAGTACGGTTCTGCAAATAGCTGTTCAAACGAGACATTCATATCATGCTAATGCACAGGTGACGTATTTTGTGAAGAACGTGTCACCAGCAATGGTAAAGGCCACGCCTTCTTCAGACATGGAACATGAAAAATAAATCTACGCAACTACCGGCCCATTATCAGATCATATGGAACTGTGAACTAAACTTCATCTAGTATGGATGTTACTTCTTAGAGATGGTCGTCCGTAGACTTGGTCGTTTCTGACTTTCTGCGATAAAGGAAACCAAGGACGCCCATCTCAGAAATGACCAAATGCAAGCCCTTTGGTCATGGGAGGAGTCAGCATTCATAGCACTGGTCCCTCTGACATGCCAGGACACCAACCGGGCACCCTAGGACTTCAGAAATTGCTCCCAGGTACATAACTCCCTTATCTTGTGTGCTGAGCCCCCCCAAAACCCACTACCCACAACTGTACACCACTACCATAGCCCTTACAGGTGAAGGGGGGCACCAACATGTGGGTACAGTGGGTTTGTGGTGGGTTTTGGAGGGCTCACATTTACCACCACAAGTGTAACGGGTAGGGGGATGGGCCTGGGTCCGCTTACCTGAAGTGCACTGCACCCACTAAAACTGCTCCAGGGACCTGCATACTGTTGTGATGGACCTGAGTATGACATTTGAGGCTGGCATAAAGGCTGGCACAAAAGATTTTGAAAAATGTTTTTTGAGGGTGGGAGGGAGTCAGTGACCACTTGGGGAGTAAAGGGAGGTGATCCCTGATTCTCTCCGGTGGTCATCTGGTCAGTTCGGGCACCTTTTTGTGGCTTGGTCGTAAGAAAAACAGGACCAGGTAAAGTCATCCAAGTGCTCATCAGGGACACCCTTTTTTTCCATTATGGGTCAAGGACGCCCATGTGTTAGGTACGCCCAAGTCCCGCCTTTGCTACACCTCCGATACGCCCCCGTGAACTTTGGTCATCCCCGCGATGGAAAGCAGTTGGGGACGCCCAAAATCAGCTTTCAATTATACCAATTTGGGCGACCCTGTGAGAAGGATGCCCATCTTCCGATTTGTGTCGAAAGATGGGCGTCCTTCTCTTTCGAAAATGAACCTGATAGGAAGGAGAGTGGTGTGGGGGGGGGGGGGAGGAGGGGGATGTGAGAGATGGATGAATGTATGGTGTGGAATATTTATCTTTAATGTTTGGATAGGTTTGAGGGTATGGTATGAGGCATTTTCCTGTAAAGATAGGCAATCAAGTATGGGGTCCTTTCTAGGGTCGCAGCTGTGTGGATTTGGGAGAGGATTGTTCTAGGGAGTCCTCTGTCCCAGTAGTATCAAACTAATATTGTTAAGACATTTTGGGGGTTTTCCACTTGGTCATGGCTAATTTGAAGGTTGCAATACTTAATGTTGATGACATACATTTGCTTATCAAATGGATCAAAATCTTGACATATTTGAGGAAGGAGGGAACAGACATAGCATATTTACAAAAAACACATCTGAATAAGATTGAACACATTAAATCCGAAGAGACTGAGTAGGCCAGATAGGATTTTCTGCATATAACTCTAGACAATGAGGAGTTGCCATACTAATTCATAGAATAATTCCATTTCACATTCATACACAAATCCAGGACCCAGAAGGAAGATTTATAATTCTGGCAGGTGAATGACCTAAATAAATATAGTCACACATTTTTCTCCTCCCTGTTGACACACTGACCTCTTTTGTGGGATACCATTTAACACCAGGGGGGGGGGATTTCAACATCACTGCCAATTCCTGGGTTAACTGTAAACCCCCTAAAACACCTTCCAAAGCAGCATACAACAAAGGAATTAATTTCTTGATGAAAGAACTGGGATTAATAGACTCAAGGAGATCTACGCACCCAGGAGAGCTAGGTTTCACTTTCTTTTCTAATCCCATAATGTTTATTCTAGAATTGACTACATTATTTTCTCTGAGGCTTTGTTTACTAAGATAAATTGGGCAGATATCACCTTGCCGTTATCTGACCACACAGCAGTGCTCCTTGTATTTGCAATTCACTACATCTCATATGGAGAATGTCACCAAGCTTATATCAAGATGAATACTGTCATAAGTTCATAAAAGAAAAGTGGCAGTACGAGGCCACAAATAAGACTAATGATATATATGATGTTATCTATTGGGAAGCAACAAAAGTGGTACTCGGGGGGGGGGGGGGGGGCATATAATAGCTTACACAGCTGCGCAAAAGAAAAAGAGATGGTGAGATTTTAGCCCTGTCAAGAGAATTACAAATGTTTAGAGCTCTACATATCTCACAGCTTACTTTGGACCTCAGAGAAAAAATATGGAAGGTAAAGGCGAGCTTAAATACATTGCTGCCCTGAGTTTTATAGGATTCTGGCTGAAACGATCACTTTTCCATTGCAAAACATATTTACAGGGCTACTGCAAAGAGTCCATCTGGGGTCACTGCATAATAGGGCATACGTAAACCCAACAGACCTATAGAACAACTGGGTTCTACTCTCCAATAACTTTATTAAATCAGGATATGAAATTACTGGCTACTAGACTCAATAGATTCCTACCTCTCCTCATCCATGACGATCAGGTGGGCTTTGTTCTGGGCCCATATGTATCTATGAACTTGCTGAAAGTACTAGCTGTGATGCAAGAAGTTAAAAGATGAAAAGGAAGGGATGATAATAACTAGCCTAGACACAGAAACAAGCCTTTGACATGGTGTCTTGGAGGTTCTGCATGTTGGATAGATTTGGAATTGGATTGGGTGAGAGCCCTCTATACCAAGCCGATGGCACAGCTATTAATAAATGGTTGTTTAACAGACCCCTTCGAGTTAAGATGGGGAACTCTTTGATATCCTTAGAGCCTTTGGCAGTGAAAATTAGAAATGATTCCCACTTAGAGGGAATAAAAGTGGGAAACAAAGAGTATTGTATCAGTATATTTGTGGATGATATGCTATGGATGATATGGAGGAGTGGCCTAGTGGTTAGGGTGGTGGACTTTGGTCCTGAGGAACTGAGTTCAAGTTCCACTTCAGGCACAGGCAGCTCCTTGTGACTCTGGGCAAGTCACTTAACCCTCCATTGCCCCATGTAAACTGCATTGAGCCTGCCATGAGTGGGAAAGCGCGGGGTACAAATGTAACAAAAAAATAAATTATTTGTGACCCATGCTGACCGAAATATGAGAAGCACTTTTGGGACTTTCGTGGGATTAAAGATCAACTACAACAAAACTGAAGCTTTACTTCTAGGGACCAATAAACATGAAACATGGCGAGGTTCAAAATGGCCGCCGTGTAGGTCAGACGCATTTTTTGAGCTCCCGTAATTTTCCTTATATACTTACTGGCTCTTAGGTTAAGCGCCACTAAATTCTTCTAAAAATGCCGAAGCGGCGAGGGAAGGCGGCTGCCGTTGCCCACCAGCGCCTGAGTACCCCTGCTCGAAGCGGCCCGATCGATACTTTTTTACAGCGGGCTCTTCAGGACACTAGTACGCCGGTGAGCGGCTCGCTGAATATCCCTGTAGCGGTTGAAGGCTCCCCGGGATCTCTAGAGCTGGAAGTCTCTTTAAGCCCCGACACTCGAACACCTCCACCACCTCCAGGGCAAAGTAGGCCTGCCCCCTCATTATCGGCGTCTCCTAATCCACACCCGGAAGGGGAGAAGGACGAAGGAAGACCGAGGGCAAATGGAGATCAGGAAGGAGCGGTAACTACACAGCCCGGAATATCTGCAGAAGGTGGAAACTCTCCTATTGGGGTAGAACTTTCCTCACAACAAGCGGAGGTACGAACTTTTTCACTTGATTTATTTCAAAGCAAACCCCCAGAGGTTACACTGGACTGCCTTTGGAATTTGATTGTAGATTTGGGCAAAGCTATGATACCACAGATACAAACCCTTAAGCAAGATGTTGCTGAAGTTCAAGATAAGGTAAAAGGATTAAAGACACAGCTGGAAAATCACGTAAAGGACTTAAAACAGACTCAAGAAACTCAAAACGTAATGTTAAGAGACTTGGCTAATTTGAGAAGGAAGGCGGAGATTATGGAAAATTTTTCCAGAAATAATAACTTACGTTTTATAAATTTTCCATATATGTCAAGTATAGCACCGAAAGAAATGTTAAACTTGTATTTAAAACAAGTTCTTCAGATAAATGAACAAAATATGCCTCCTTTTACACAAATATTCTATATTCCTTCTTTGAAATTACAGCAACAAGAGAGTCAACCCCTAGATGTTTCTGCTCTTTTGGAAAGCTCAGACACAGAACAAGTGCTACCAGCTACATTAGTAGCAACTGTAGCTCTATTACCAGATAAACAATGGATACTGAGGCTTTTCTATAAAAATCGAATTAAAATGTTTAAGGGGCTAAAAATTAATATATTCCCAGATGTATCAAGGGAAACACAGCTGCGCCGGAGAAAATTCTTACAAAAAAAGCAAGAAGTGATTAACCTGGGAGCTAATTTTTTCCTTAAATTTCCCTGCAAGTGTCAAATTTCATACCGTAATGAGAAATTTACCTTTTTTGATCCATCCCAATTGGAGTTGTTTATAACATCTAGGAAGAAAGATGGAGTGGTGACTCCATCTGTTGTTAATGTTTGATATAAATGTTTAAGTGTCCAGAATTCGTCTGGCCTACAAGTTGTACTGTAATATTTCCTTTACTTTTTTTTTTTTTTACTTCAACAATGTTTGTATAATTTTGAACTCCCCATTGTGGACTTATATCGGACTGGAAGAAGTAATGCTTTAACAATTATATTTTTCCTTAAAAAAATATTCTTTTTCTGTTTATCCGATTTTTCCTGTTGCAAGATATTATGCTTGTAAATATGTTAAAACTTAATAAATAAATAAATTAATTAAAAAAAAAAAAACATGAAACATGGCAAGACAACTTGAGAACAAGTATTGCTAAGGGTAGACTCAGATATCTGAGGATTATCCTTAGCTGCGATTATCAAATGTTACATACTAATAACATAATCTCTACCATGGATAAAATGAAATCTCTATGTAAGAAGTGGTAACACCTTCCTCTCTCCTTAATGAGAGCCTTAATAAAAATGGTTCTATTCCCCAAAGTTTTATATCTTATACACGCAATGCCAATTTGGATTTCTAAAATGGATGAGTCTCTATTTGCTCTATCAATCGGGGTTTTATCTGGAACTTCAGAGCAGCACATATCAGTTACCAAAAATTATCAAAACCTAAATAACAAAGAGGTCTGGGTCTACCTGACATGCAACTTTATAATGTAGCTGCACTTATGAGGTGAATAAATAAAGCCTTCTTGGGTTAAGGGAGATACTCTCCTAAGGGACTGCTTACAAGATGCTGTGACCCTCTGTCGGTGCCTACCTTTTTGCATGGACAAGGATATGAAAAACGTTTGCAAGGATATAAGGATTCATTGGTTATGTATGATTCAAAGCAGGTGCAAATGTCAAAATGGAAATGTTTTAAGATCGACATGAACTGCCATTTTAAAAATGTGGAACACATGGACACTTGATGGACTGTACAAACCACACCCAGAGTACGTCCTCTTTAAATCTCTGTATACTGCCACATGTATGTACATGTAACCCATTTATAAAATTGCTATGTATATGATAATTACATGCAGTGCATTTTTTCTAGCAAAAAAGATGCCGGTACTCAAAAGCTAAGCCACCCTTCAGGGGTGGGGTGATCACTGAGGGACCCAAACCACAATAGCCAGGCCCCCTGCAACCAGTCATAGAATCTATGATAAGGCAGAATTGGTGTGTAGAGCCTGAGCTCTTTCATTTAAACTTGGGGTCCATGGGTCAATTTTAGCAGACAATGGAAAAGATGATGGTACTCAGTACCCCCAAGTACGCCCTCAAAAAAAGCCCTGATTACATATGTAAATCTAGTTTTTACGCAAATGGTGCCTAAGCTTTTAAAAATTTATTATACATGTTTTTAAATGTGCAAAACGTAGTATGCTGCCATGTTACTGTAGTCCATTTATACAAAAAGAAAAATCAACAAATTCCATATCTTTATATCGGCAAACCTAACCTAAATGTGACTATTAAGTTAGTCCAGTTGATTGTTGACCGTTATTTCTCTACTTTTGCTGTAAACAACATAGAAACTGATGACAGTTGTAGACAGCCAGGGAAATTAAGTTTACCTATTATCCCTCCCAACTGTAGTTTAGTAAAATTATCATTGAGTTCCCACCTTACAACTTAGTTTCCAGTTCCAGCAGACCCCCTGCACCCCCCATACACAACCAGCTTGCCTACAACCCTAACCTTTTACACTGTCCACACACCTCTTTCCCCAAATACCCATCTTTCTGCTCTAGACACACCCCAGTCCCATACATACCCTGGAACCACAGCCAGCTCCCCCTGCCCAGAACTCTAAGGGGAATCCCCCTCTTCCAACTTTGCCCCTGCTCACCATATCCTCCCTCACCTCTGGCAGCAGGTTGCCTTAAGCTGCAGCTGATTATAATTAGTGCAGTGTATGCTCTGCAAAGATTTTGAAATTGCATTGCAAAGTAATATTTCTCATTTATCCCCATTTATCTCACAAATGTCAATTACACCCAGGTGCAATTGCTAGGAAATATACAGTACAAAAGGTACTCAAATAAATTAATCTCGCCTTGTGTGTTCACAGCCAAGGTGGAAAATTGGTTTCCTGTTTTTCTAGATTTGGATTTGTTGTTGTTTTAACACAACCGCATTAGTAAAAGTGTTTGCAGTAAGCTATACTCATTTCCAGAGTACCGCTTGCCCGGGGATTGGTAGCATGGCTGCTAATTGGGTTTCTGCCAGGTACTTGTGACCTGGATTGGTCAATGCTGGAAGCAGGATACTGGGCTAGATGGACCATTGGTCTGACCCAGTATTGCTATGCTTATATTCTTATGTTTCCTTAACTTGGAACCTTCAGTTTGCACTGAATGGATGGCACTTTTTAGCCTGGAAAAATACCTCAGAAGATTCTCTCATATTGCCTTCTCTCTGTCTATATCCTCTCAGAGACATCATATACAATATGGCACTTTATATTATGGACACAGGGTTTGAATACATCTTAGGGGTTCTTTTACAAGTTGTGGCAAAAAGTGTTCTTAGTGCCCTTATGTGGGTCTTTTCCATTAGCTAAGGACACTTTTTTCCATGCCCAGAAAATGGCCGATTTTCCAATTTAATGGCAAAGCACTAATGTTGCCATTAGTGTGTGGCCAATAACAAAAATTAGCACGTGAGCCCTTACTCTCATCTATTCTGTAGGCAATAAGGGCTCACATGTTAATCCTGCACTAATCAGTTAGTGCATGGTAATATCGCAGACACGCCCACTCTCCACCCCTAAACATGCCCCCTCAGTGATAAAATTAATTTTTTTTTTTAGCGTGGCGGTAGCACATGCACATGCCAGAAGTACTGCGGGGTGGCTCAGATCGCCCCAAACTAAAGGAAAGTTGATAAGAACAGAGAATGGGATAGGGGTGGGGGGCAGAAAGCCCAACCTGAAGATATGTCAGGCCGCAGTTAGCCATGTAGGTTCCAGCAGATCATATCTCCCCAGAAACTAACCTGGTCCATGTTGGCAGGTTGCAGGTAGGGCCCAGGATTTAAGACCCTGCTTCCCACAACTCTGTGGTACTCAGTGACCTTTTTATCAAAGTTTCCAATTGACCTTTTTACACCACCTTTTAACATTTTCTGTACTGGTGTACAGTATGTTATTTTAGTATTATCATTTAAATGTGCAATACAATGAACTGTTTCAAATTTAATCACATAAAATAATCCATAAATATATTTCTAAAGCAATTTCTATTTTAGAAATATAGCTATGGATTAGTTTACTGACGTACTTAGGCCAGCATCATGGCTCAGTATCAGGACTGGAGAGTAGCCAAGTGGACTTTGATCCTGGGGAACTGAGTTCGATTCCCACTGCAGCTCCTTGTGACTCTGGGCAAGTCACTTAACCCTCCATTGCCCCGGTACAAAATAAGTACCTGAATATATGTAAACCACTTTGAATGCAGTTGCAAAAACCCTCAGAAAGGTGATATATCAAGTCCCATTTCCCCCACTGTTAAGCAGGAGAAGCACATTAAATACCTGCCTCTTCTACCTGCTTATCTGGTTAGCAGGAAGCAAGCTACAAAAGGAACAGGGATGTTTTGGGGCCTTTGATACCTCTTGGAACTTTTGGCAAGGATGTGCTGGGGGAGCCTGGGCACTGAAGAAGAGAAGGGACCATCAGGCTGCCCCAATCCAGCTTTCCCTTATTGCATTCTCCTCCACCCCAGGCGTGGCAGCAATGGATTCGCTTGGGGCCTGTGAGCACTGTGTAGACAAACCCTGTGGGTAGCCCGGTCCCTCTCCTCAACAAGGGATTCTTCTTACTAAAGGGAAGTCACTGAGGGCCAATGAGCAAGTGTCTGCTCGCGGGCCTTGTGCTCACTTTTTTCTGTGTTGCAACGTGCCAGGCCAGAGGGAAGGGGAGGAGCACGATGCCTTCTGAAATTCTGGAAAAACTCTTCAGGCTCTGTGGAAATGGCAGAGATGTGACTGGCATACCTTAACACATTTCAGTTGTAGTCACTCTGAGATTGTTGTTTTGCAGGTCATTAATGTTATTCTTATTGTTGGGGGGGGGGGGGGGAGTATATCTGCTTTCTCTCTTCTATCCCCTCACTCCTCTCTGATAAGCTACACTTTCTTCCCCTTTTCCCTGTATGACCCCAGTATTCTTCTTTCTTCCAGGTCTGACCCCCTAATCTCCACCCATTCACTGACTACAAGACTCTTCATTCCTCCCTGACTTCAGAATTCCCATTCATCTCCCTAAAAGCAGAGTTGCCATGGTATTCAATTATAGGAAGGAGATTTTAGGTAAATCCAGGATCTTTGGCAACCTTATCATGATACATTATGGCACTGACAACACTGATTTCAATCGAGAATATTGGGGAGAAGAAAATCAGAACTAGTCAAAAAATGTCCCTCCTGGAACTGGGTTACTTGGCAGCTCTGCATAAATCACTCACAGCTCCTTAACTTAGGGGGGTCTTTTACTAAAGCTTAGCTCGAGTTATCTGCAGAAGGGCCTATGTTATTCCTATGGGCCCTCCTGCAGTTAACTCGAGCTAAGCTTTAGTAAAAGACCCCCTTACGTTCCTAAGTATCTCCTTCCACTGTGTTCTCAACTGAGTTCCAAGTCCTGGGACCACAGTCAGCTTCAGGCTAAACTGTGCCTACTCCAGCCCCCTCCAATCTTGTTTCTCCACACATTGCCTGTTGGTAGAGAAAGAAAAGGGTTAAAGCAAGAGTGGACATTTCAGTACCATAATTGCTCTGCTCCCGTCTCTAGTCCCTCCCCTCCTATTTCCTGTAGGCTTTCTAAAGGAGAGGGGCTGGAACAGGAAACAACAGTTCTCATGGGTGGGGCATGAAGTTACACAACAGGAGAAAGTATTTTTTTTCACTTACACACGTGGAGGGGCATTTTCGATATGACATCTAAGTCCGGCTTTGGATGTTTTGCACAAAACGTCCAAAATCTGAATAGGAAAGATGGTCATTTTCGAAAAAGAAAAGCATCTTTTTTTTTTTTTTTTTTAAATACTGTTTCGAACAAGGTTTGTGCTTTGGACATTTTGTTTTTTGGTCTATTTTTGAAAAACAAAAAACCCAAATAAGTGCAAAATGTAGAAAATCAAGCCATTGGAATGTAGGAGGAGCCATCATTTTTAAGCAGACTGGTCCACCAGACATCCCAGGAAAGCAATAGGGCACCCTAGGGGGTACTTCTGTGCATGTCATATAAATGCTCCCAGGTACATACCTCACCTTTGCTCCCTTATCTTGTCATCTGAGCCCTCCAAACCCCACCCAAAACCTTCTGCCCCCACTGTACTCCACTACAATAGCCCTTATTGGTGAAGGCTACCTATATGTGGGTAGAGTATGGTTTTGGTGACTTTGGGAGGGGTCACAGTTTCCACCACAAGTGTGACAGGTAGAGGGAGATAGGTACCCCTGTCCCCCACTCCATAGTGCACTGCACAAACCACTACACTACTCCAGGGACCTGCTTGCTGCTCTAATAGACCTGACTTTAACATCTGAGGCTGTGATAGAGGCTGTTAAGTCATATTTTTATTCACATTTTGGGGGGATAGGAGGGGGTAGTGACCACTGGGGGGGTATATTCGGGGATCATCCCTGATTCCCTCCAGTGGTTATCTGGCCATTTAGGGCACTTTTTTGTGCCTTATTCATTATAAAAACAAGTCTAGCTCAAAATGTCTTAGTTTTAGTTTTGTTTTGTTCCACTGTGGCTGAAAAACATCTAAGTCTTAGGATGTTATGTTTGTTGTTGATTTTTATGCATGCTTTTTTAATTGTAAACTGCTTAGGCGTAAGAATGATATTAATGTAAATAAATAAATACATAGAGATATTATTGATACTGCAGGACCAGCCCAAGGTATCTATCACCCATGCCCCATCCCTCATAGTCCAGCATCTCCCCCTTCCTTCTCCCACCCTGCTCCCTTTTTCTTTTCTCTGCCACCACCACCCTGCCTCCGTCCTTCAAAACACATGTAGCCAATCTTGAGAATGAATGGGTACAAGCAATAAACTTAATTCTATATCCACATCCCTCGCAAAATTAACATGGACACCAGGGACTGTCAAGCACACCCTCTTATACATCCTCCTTTCCAATTAAAAAAATATAAAATCTTTTCAGAGGCACAACTACCATATCCCAGGAGGAAAAACTAGCTTTAGTCCAGCTGGGGCTTGAGGCACCATCCAGTTGAGCATCAACTCAGTCCAGACCCTGTCATATTCTAGCTGGGTCCCCTATCAGGTGTAATGATCCCATTCATACCTAGACTAATACCCCCCCGTGCATAGTTACCAAATCACATCAACAGCTTATGAGGTCTCTTAGTATGATCTGCTACCAGCTGGGCAAGGCAGCTCCAAGCGGCCCAAAATTAACAAATATCCCAGAGAACCTACCTCCACTAATGCTGTGCTGATATTAAACAATAATGCACAGTTGTAGAAACATGATAGCAGATAAGGACCATATGGCCCATCCAGTCTGCCCATTCTTAATAACTACTTACTCCTCCTTTTCCTTAGAGATCCCACGTGTCTGTCCCACACCTTCTTTAACTCTGACACAGTCTTCATCTCCACGACCTCCACCGGGAGGCCATTCCATGCATCCACCACCCTCTCTGTTGGAAACAGGATGCTGGGCTCGATGGACCTTTGGTCTTTCCCAGTATGGCAATACTTATGTACTTATGTAAGAGTATTTTCTCAGATTCGTGCTAAGCCTATTTCCTCTTAATTTCATCTTCTGCCCTCTCATTCCAGGGATTTCCTTCATTTGAAAAAGGCTCAACTCCTGCACATTACCACCACTGAGGTATTTAAATGTCTCTATCATATCCCCTCTCTCTTGCCTCTCTTTCAGTGTATACATACTGAGGTTCATGAGCCTGTCCCTATATGTTTTTTTGACCGAGACCGCTGACCAATTTTGTAGCCACCCTCTGGATTGACTCCATCCTGTTTATATCTTTCCGTAAGTGCGGTCTCCAGAATTGCACACAGTATTCTAAATGGGGCCTTACCAGAGACTTGTACAAGAGAATTATCATCTTTTTTCCTGCTGGTCATCCCTCTCCTTATGCACCCGAGCATCCTTCTGGCTTTGAGTTTCACCTTTTCTACCTGTTTGGCCTCCTTAAGGTCATCTGACACAATCACCCCCCCCCCCCCCAAGTCCCACTCTTCTTTCTTACAGAGAAGCAGTTCACTCCCTATACTATACCGTCCCCTCGGGTTTTTTGTGACTCAAGTGCATGACCCTGCATTTCTTAGCATTAAAACTTAGTTGCCAATTTTTGGACCATTCTTCAAGCTTTGCCAGATCCATCCTCATGTAAACCACACCCTCTGGGATGCCCACCCTATTACAGAGTTTGGTATCATTCGCAAAGAGACAAACCTTACCAAACAGCCCTTCCATAATATCACTCACAAAGATGTTAAAAAGAGCCAGCCCAAGTACCGACCCCTGTGGTACCCCAATTGTAACATCCTTTTCCTCACAGCAAACTCCATTTACCACTACCCTCTATCTCCTTCCATTTAACCAGTTTTTAATCCAGTCATTTTAGGTCCCATACTGAGGACATTCAGTTTACTTATCAGTTGCCTGTGTGGAACCATGTCAAAGGCTTTGCTAAAATCTAAGTACACCACATCTAGCGCGCCTCCCATGTCCAACTGTTTGGTCACTCAAAGAAGTCAATCAGATTTGTCTGATAAATTCTGCCTCTAGTGAAACCATGCTGCCTTGGGTCCTGCATTCCATTTGATTCGAAAAAGTTACCAAGGGGACGCGTGGAAGGGAATTCAAACTATAAGGAAACAAAAGAAGGGAACACACCTCATGCTTATTCCTGTGACATACTATACCCCATTTCATAGACCCTACATGGGCCTCCACCAACATGATGAGTAATTTCTACCATATGATTCCAAAGTAGCTATATAGGGCTTTGGTTCCCAGTGCCCCAAACAACATTTTCCTTTCTCTCCCACTGCCTCTGCTACTACTACCTTCGATGTTTATATAAGTTACCATGAAATTATGTTGTGGTTAGTTAATGTTACTATTATTTTGTGCATTTAATTAGTATTATGTATGTTTTTATTGCAAGCCACCTAGATTTGTGGATAGTGTGGGGTAAAAATATTTTAAATAAATAAATACCAGTAGATGGGTTAGCCAGACAGATTTTGACCAGACCCAATGTTCTGTCACCCTTGGCAGCCATAGACCTAGTCAAGCTGCCTCACCAGAATGTTTGTGAAGCCTGCTAAAAATATTGTCGGAACCTATCACATCAGTTTACTAACCAACTGGAAGGTAAAGCCCATTTGGAGGGGGAAGGGGAATTATTGCTAGCAGGTTAAAAAGTGCTTTATGTTTTCCCTGGTATTTTTTACAACAGATGAAGAATCTTAGCATTCCAGATGGTTACGCTTGTGAAGCTGAGCAATTCTACAGAATTAAGGTCACAAAGTGCTGTACATATAGGAATACAAAAATACTTCCTTGATGAATTCTGAATTCCACTCTACAAAGACGAATTCTACCAGAAAACAGAAATGGCAGAATCTTATCATCAAGTGATTACTTTGTGTTACCTTCTGTACAATTTTTCACAAAACAATATAGTACTATTTTATCTATGGGTTTTTTCTCATAAGTGAAAACCTGAGAGAATGCTCTTTAAAGACAGACTCTTAAATATCCAGCTATAGTTTTAATCTTTGTGTAAATCCTGATCCAGTATACTATGTTCAATCAGAAATAACTCAAGGCTCTTGCCTTCCTGCTGTATTGTTTAATATCATGATGCAACCCTTACCTTCATAGTTACAATAGGAAGAGCATCTGTTTTGGTTCTATGCTGACTATATTCTGATTTTGTTACCGTTGGAAGATTGGTCTGATGCCAGTATTGTGGTACAGCAGTGTATTCAGGTGGTATGTAGTTGGTTAGATTGTAACAAGCTGGTGATATTCCAGTTGGGTTGAAACTGTTTGTACAGATTGTGGAGTTGCAAGTAACATGCAAGGAACGGAGTCTAGGGTGCAGGTTAACTCATGGTTGGGCTGTGTGATGCAGATAAAGTCCATGATGCCCTCAAGACATTTAAGGCTTTGGTTGCTGTGGGGATTGTGTCATGTCACAAAGGCTAAAAAATGTGAGGTTATACAATCATTGGTGTTAAGTCAGCTAGACTGTAGTCTTTATTTAGGGCTGCCACGTTATGTGATTCGCTCCATTCAGTTGGCTCACAATGTGGCTGAGACTGATGACTGAATGCCTTTTGAAGGAACACGTTACATCATATTTAAGACATCTGCATTGGTTTTCAGTAATACAATGCATCGAGTTTAAGGTGGGTGTATTGATTTTTTAGATTGTTGTTCAGTAAAGGCCCAGTTTATTTCAGGGAGATCCTTCATTTGCATGAGCTCTTAGTTACACTGTGCTCATTTGGTACTAAGCAGCTAGCAATTCCTTCAGCCTCTGTGGTGCAGCAGCAACATTTCAGTAGCTGGTCCACTGTTCTGGAATAAATGGCCTGTTGCTTTGTGATGTGAAACTGATTCTTTTACATTTTGGAAGTGTTTTATGTTTTGTTTCTTTTTATTTGAGAGTGTATCTGGGTAAAATTAAGATGAACATATACTCAAGGGGGAGGAGAGGGCAAAACACAGTGGCTAATGACACCACCTCTTCTCAGATGCCATGTCAGCCAACTGAATCCAGAAAGGTGTTAATATATAGTGCTGGCTGATGACATCACTTCTCTTATGTGGGGCAGTGCAGCAGCTGTGACTGATGACATTATCTGTTTCCTGATAGGGCATACCCATAAACCTTTGGGTCCTAGGCAGATGCCTAGCTTACCTATGCTTTAATTCTGTTCTGGAAATGGGATGTTCACATTTTCCAGAGTATTTTACAAAAGGCTCTGTTGAACACAGTAGTCTACGTGTATTTGCTGGCATGAACAGCCAGATCATATATTTTAGAAACCCTAGTATTGCTTGGGACAATAATTTTATAAACTTGTACCCTGCCTAAAACCTAGGTGGTTTCCAAATATACATAGATAATAAAACACATAAAACTAGCAATATAAAAATACACCACATGTGAAATTGACACTGCCCCACCTCCTCCAGGTCCACAATAAGTGAAATCTAAAAGTTCACATAAATGCGGCAACAAAAAGCTGTATTTTCAGTAACTTTTTAAACTACACTACATAAGCACATTGGTGTAGCTGGCCAGAAAGCCCGTTCTAAAGTAGCACTCAGGCAATAGAAAAAGTTGACACCCATGTATCAGTATAATGTGCTGCGGCCACTGCATCAGGAGATAGTCACATTGTATGTTCTGATCGTACTGATCTGTTTGGGCAATGCACACGTATAACATTCTTAAAATACTGTGATACCTGAGAATATACAACCTGATGTATTAAAAACAAAACTTTAAACTGGACTCTGTACAGCACTGGTAACCAATGAAGTTGCTGTAAAACTGGAGAAATATGAGCAGTTTTCGAAACAACAGCAACCAATTTGGCTATAGTATGTTAAACAATCTGCAATGCTCTGCACCTTGAACTAAATCGTCCAAGGTACAAGGCATTGCAATAATCTAGTTTACTCAAAACCATATTCTGCACCACACTCTGAAAATCTGACACTAGTAACAAACCCCTCTGTTTACTAAACCTCGCTGGCAGCTGTTGTGCGCTAATGCCGACACAGCCCATTCAGTTTGAATGTGATGTGTTGGCATTGCTGCACGGCTTTAGTAAACGGGGGGGGGGGGGGGGGGGGGGGGGAAGGACTCAGTTTATGCAACAAATGTGTAAGAGAAGGTATCTACATATATAGGTGCCAATCTAGCAAAAATATATGTATATTTGCCGGAATTTACAAGGCTATATGGATTTATTGTTTTATTTATTTGGATGTCAATTAGCACAATTTCCTCCTCGTTCACTGGTGGAGAGCAGGTAGCTGGCACTCACATGTGCCATGGAACAGATAAAAAATTTTTTTTAAAGCCCAGAAATTTTTAAAACATCTGTATTCCCATTGGGAACTACACACATCATTTTTCATCCAACCCAAACCCATGCCTCCTTCAATTCCTTACGGCATCTACATGTGCATATGTCCCCGGATTCTATATAGGGTGCCTAGAGATCTGTGCTGAAATCCAAGCATATTCTATAACAACGCACATAACTTAATTGGCTTAACAAGCCAATCAGCATTGTTAACAGCACTTAACAAGGCATAATGAGCACGAATTTGCAATAATTAGAATTTATGCGCACAATTCCCGCACTGCGCCTCAATTTTAATGCATGCAGGCAAAAAGGGGCATGGTTATGGGCGGGGAAATGGGCATTCCATGGGCATATCAAAATTTACATGCGATGTTATAGAATATGGACCACTGCGCCTAAATCTACGCACTGGGACTTACGCCACATTTTTGTTGGTGTAAATGGAGGCATGTAGTTTTAGGCACTAGATTATCAACTAAGCGTATTCCATATACTGCACCTAAACCTAGGCGCCACTCATAGAATACACTTAGGCAGAAGTATTTTCTGCACGGATTTTCTAGGCGCCATATATAGAATGACTCATAGTGATTTTCTGGCATGCAAATGCTGCTATTTCCATATGTAAATGATTCTAAAATGACTTTCTTAACATTAAGTCCTTGGAGGTGTGTGTGTGTGGGGGGGGGGGGGGGGGTAATAGACCTAGAGATACTGATGATCAATTATGGTGGTATGTAATAAAGGCAAGAAAAGAAAAATCTCATCCAAGTACCCACAGGTAAAAAATATTAGAAAGAATTGTTAAAGTACCCTTACACTGAAGAACAATTTAGATTTTTCATTTATAGTCAATAAAACTGTTCTATCCTTTTATTATATTTTATTTTGCCTTACAGTATTGAATCCATATTTTCATGTCAGTTGGTTTTGTATGATTTTCATGATTGAATTGCGTTTGTTTGAGTGACAGTGACTTCATTATCATGTATGCTCTTTAGATACTGTAAACTGCAGTCCCTTCTTGATGAGGTGACAAGTTGAGAGGCTGAAGGAAGCTTTATAACGGCTTTAGAAAAATTCTGTTGATTTTCATCATGGCTGTTCCCTGAAGCAGAATCTTTTCAAAATCGAGTGCTGAGTTGGACATCAAAACCAGACAGGATATTAATGACAGAAAGGTTTATTACCAAGTTGGAATCATCATAAGCTTGAAAAAGTGTTTTGAGCCTTTGTTATTTAATAATGAGTGATGTGTATTAATGAGCACTGTATATGTCCAGTGGCGCTATAGAAATGAGATAAGTAGTAGTAGTAGTAATTGGTAAGCCTTCATTGCAAATTTTGTTGGCGTTTTTTTTTTTTTAAAGAAATACCGCAGCAATACAACAAAGTTCAAATGGTTAGTAGGTGGGCAAACATTTTATAAAAACTGATTTGGCAATACAGTGAAATGCTGACAATTATAAGGGACATTCAATATATGCCTAATGAGGATTTGTTTACACATTATCATGGGTAGGCTGGCCCTGGTGCTGATGATATCCTTGTACCCCAACACAAGTTTGAAAAACAACTCCTTAGTGGTGAGTCCCAGTTTTATTATACTTTTTAAACCAGAAGCTTTATCAGCCAGTTCAATCCTGCTGTATCTTGGTTTTCCAGCTTAGTATAAATGTCCTTGTTTGGCCCTTTTATGTCACGGGCAGGGCATCTCGAGCATGGTTTATTCACTTCTGTCTCTTTCTAAGCATCCACACTCCAATAGAATAGTTTTTAAGGATAAGCTGCCCCTTCAGTCAACACAGTTCTTTATTGCTGTTTTAAACAGCAACCACAGTCTCAACTTCAACAGACCAGTTAACTCAGCAGTTCTGTTCTGGTTCTCCATGCTCTACCCATGCATCTTCTCTATTACCCAGCAGTCCACTTCTACTAAACCTCACAGCCTTCAGGTTTCCACATAAGGGTTTTCTCCTTTAAAGCCTTGTAGGTAGTTCCCACTGCTTCCAACCTGGTTCAGTGCTTTTCTACCTCAGAGCACTACTTTGACCCTTTACACTGGCCTCAAGGCAGAGGGGAATGATCCCTTCCTGTATTTCTGTTGGCTCTGGAACCCTCCCACAGACCATTCCCCTGAGCTGAGGCAAAGGAATTACATTTTACTTACTGTTCCTTTAAAGAAAGCTATCAGCTCACCATAACTTCCTGAAGCCCAAAGTCCTTATCTTCTCCAGGCACAGTTCTCAGGCAAACCCCATGTTCATAGCTTCAAAGGCGGGACAGGTCCCTGTCTTTCTTGGGAGCAACTGTCTCGCTCTCATGCTCCTCTCCAGACTGCCCTTTTAGTTGTCCTCTTCTTATCCAGTAGCATCTGAACTTGCCGCCTTCCTTTCTCCCAAGAGCGTACGCTGGCTACCCTTCTTTTCCACTGGGTGCATCAGTCTGAGACTACAATTCCCAGCTTGCCCACTGGATCCTCCTTTCCAGCTTGGTCTTCCCTACATGACTGCCTCAGCCTCTGATTGACCGTCCCCCACATCCTTTGCTTAGCATGTCTCTCAGGATCAATCTTGTGTGCCTGAAGGTTAGCTTCTCTCCCTTCCCCCTCCTGGCTTTCCCAGCCCCTCCCAAAGAATACAAAGGTCCACCTCCCTCCCAGGACACCCCCTTCTTTGGGAAACAAACCTTCAACTCCAAAGCCTCCTGCCCTTTGCCTTTCTTCCAGGTAAGAGCTTGTTTGCTGTTTGTTCCCTTCTGGATCCCCCCATGTTGATTGTTGGGGTTTTCCTCAGGGCTACTTCCCATTCTCACTTTCCCCAAGGCTCCCCCTTGGCTTCTAGCGGTGCTTTAACTGAGTAGGCATGATACACAGGCAGCTCCTATTTTAATCCTAGGGGCTTGCTGCCTGCTCCTTTCTACTTGAGCTGGGATGAGCTAGCCTGTCTCTGCATCCCTTCCCCACACAACTCCTAGGGCTTCAGCCTATGGGTTTCCTTCTGTGAATCCACCTGATCCTGGGCTGACTTCCTAGGGATACCAGGGACTCTTAGGGACAGATAACATTTGGTGTTTGGTCACAAAGGTAAGTAAGTTTTGCTTGAAGTGTTTCATAATATAGTATCTTTCCATTTGTAATATCAAAAAATTAGTTTTTAAAAAAGAGTTTGATTACATTAATGGACTGCATTGGACTGATGAATGAACTTGATAATATGTTTGGCAGACTCCTGTTCTGAGGTCCTTTATTAATAACTCTATTTGTAGAGATTGTTTTGACTAGCTAAGATTAATGTTTTGCTACTGCTGCCACTTACAACCCAACATTATTGTTGAGCTTTGAAAGAGGGCATGGAATATCTGAGCAATTACTCGTTCAAAGCAGTATGGATTTATCTTGCCTACCTGGAAGTAGACAATATCAAAAGGCTCCAATGAGTTGTTGGTACAGGGTGGCTGACGGGTATCTGACTGAAGGGCAGTGGCCTGTTACATAGCCTGTTTTGCTAGGTATATGTGGCAGGTGTCAAATATAAATGGGGACATTTTATACACCGTGGCCCTTATTTTAGAAGCTCTATTTATGTTTTGGACATCTGAAAATCAAATCGTCCTTTAGGCATCCATATTGCATGGACATCTAAATCCCAATTTTATAAAGCCAGGATATGGACGTCTAAAACTGCAGTAGGTCCTTACGACAAGGGGACATGGTCTGGGCAAGTTTTGGGTGGGACTAGGGAAGGGCCAAAATATGGATACCCAACTCCAAATACAGAAGGGGAAGGGACATCTATATTCAAAAAGATGGGCATTGGTATTTAGATCTGTACCCAGTATATCCACATTACAAATAGGTGGTCTGATTCAGCAGATCTCCACTGGAGGAATTACGTCAGGGGTATCCAAAATTGGTCCTCGCCTAGTTGGGCTTTAAGGATTTCCCCAATGAATATGTGTGTGATCTATTTGGATACACTGCCTCTATTGTATGCAAATAGATCTCATACATATTCACTGTGAAAATCCTGAAAACCCAACTGAGCAAGGGCTGACACTGGATATCCCTGGATTAAAGGAAGTCACCCTCTTAATCCCCCAGTGGTTGCTGTTCCCCCTCCCCTGTATGTGAAACTAGCAAGGGACACCAGGCTTTGTGACAGTTTAAGGAACTATGGATGTTCATGGTACTATTTTTTGTTTAAGTTCTAAATAGATCTCCCTGTAGAGTGAGGACTAGCCTAATGGTTAGAGTAGTGGGTTGAGAACCAGGAGACCCCGGTCCCCTGTATGTGAAACTAGCAAGGGATACTAGGCTTTGTGACAGTTTCAGGAACTATGGATGTACATGGTACTATTTTTTGTTTAATTAACTTCTAAATAGACCTCCCTGTAGAGTGAGGACTAGCCTATCAGTTAAAGTAAGTAGGCTGACAACCAGGAGACCCTGGTTCATATCCCACTGCATATTTTCTGATTTTTATTTTAATTGTAAGCCTTCCATGGAAAGAAAAATACCTACTGTACTTGAATGCACATCACTTCAATAGCCTTTGAGCTTGCAGGTTTCTTATATACCACCTGCAAGGCCTGGAAACTACTGAAGCAGTGTACATTCAGGTAGGTACAATAGGTATTTTTCTGTCCCTGGTTCTCAGCCCAGTACTCTGACCATTAAGCTACTTCTCCACTTCACATGGACATCTATGTGACCATTTATAACACAGATGTTCCTATGCTGCCTTAGTGACTTCCATGTCCCCAGTTTTGTCCCATTCATAATTTGGACATTTCAGTTTGTAAAATGGACGTTCATGCTGGATGTAATGAGCACATGGATGTCCATTTCTCATTATATTATAACATGCTATACATTGGCAAATTCTGTTCAAAACTACTAGAAGCACTAGCAATGTATTGAATTGGACATCCTTAATCTGAGTTAGATGTCCTTTCTAAACTGCCTTTTTGTTTCTAGACTTGGATATTATGTTAATGTTAATAAACCTGTAGTCTTGACAGGTTAGCTGTCTGTATATTTTTAAACATGACTGTGTTGATGCAAGACTTCATGAAGGAGGAAGCATGTGCAAGAAAAAGGCTGGACTGTTCTGGCTGCCTAAGTTTTAGGGTAAGCAACACATTGCTAACATCCTGCAGAGTATTCATTCCGTACACTGTTGTGAGTCATTGCTGTATAGCAAGTACATTAGTATTCAATCTTTAGTTTGACTATAGAATCTTGGGAAATCCCATGCTCACATTCTTTTTTGATCACATTTAAGAAGGAGTGTTATTGGAATCAACCACCATTCTTTTCAGAAGCATAGCAGTCAGAAGGCATGTACCATACATAAGGCCAGTTGACATACAATACATGATTCGATCAAACACATGGTTCATACTTGTACACATTTTAACCCAACTGTTGGACTTTTTTAAATTTTTGTACCCACTGATGAAACTTATGGCCAAAACAGCCTTTTAACCAGGTATGATAGCTGCTGCTGCTGTTGTATCCTATTTCTGAATAACCTGACAGAAAAAAAATCCCATGAAATATTATACTAGGGAAGAGTACCATCTCACTTATGTAACATGCTATTTTAACACAAGATGTGATTATTTTTATTTGCCAAAGTCACTGAGGGCCCCTTTTACAGAGCGGTGGTAAGCCCAACGTGGGCTTACTGCTCGCTAAACAGGAAGTACTGCTGGGCTACCACAGCAGCCAGGCAGTATTTCCCACCCCTAGCGCGCCATCATATCCTGCACTACAAAAATATATTTATTTTTGTAGCACCAGGATGTACCCAGTGGTAATCGGACAGTGCCAGCCCTTACCACCACCTCAATGGGTGGTGGTAAGGGCTCTCCCCCCCCCCAAATGGCCACGCGGCAAGTACTTTACTTGCCGTATGGGCATTTCCTGCAGAAAAGGAAGTCTACCCTTTTACCAGCTGCAATAAAAGGGGGCCTTGGCACGCGTCAAAAACACGCACCAGCACAGGCCCCCTTTTTTCGCAGCTTGGTAAAAGGGACCCTTTGAATATATTTCTACCAGAGATTTTTCTAAGTTCCAAATTTGGGAGAATTATACCCACTGAGTGTGGTAACTGGTTTCAAACCTGTTTCCAAATGTCAAAAGAAATGTCACAGAACACAGTACAATGCTGCTAAAACTTGTTTGAAACTGCTTGTCTCAAATGCCCCATTTTCCCCTTATCCTTCCTACTTAAAATTATAGGATGAACAGTTTACTTCTCAGCTAACCTGCGGCTTCTGACACAGGAGCCTTTAACCACTTTGAATCTGATATGTCTCACTGTTACTGTTACGCAATGATCACTGTCCATCCATAAGGGCAGATTAGTGGTGTGACCTAATGATTACAACACTCGCAGCAGTAGTATGACTGAATCAGTCTTCCAGAAAGGCATTTGGGTTAAGCTGCATGGAGCCAGCACCATGTACACCCGCTTTGGCTCTACATAGAAAGGCAGTATATCAAATCTCTGGCCTTGACCTTGAAGAGCCCAAGACATGCAAGTAGCCATTTAAGAAAAGCAGTTACCGCCACATGGCTATCCATAACTCTCACAGTTTTGGAAGAAAGTATGTTTTGGGTGGTTATGAAAATATGTTGGGTTTTTTTTTTTTTGTGACATTTGTACCCCACACTTTCCCACTCATGGCGGCTTACATGAGGCAACGGAGGGTTAAGTGACTTGCCCAGAGTCACAACAAGGGAATCAAACTCAGTTCCCCAGGCCCAAAGTCCACCACCCTAACCACTAGGCCACTCCTCCAGTTCCAATGTTGCCATGGCAAATGCATCTATACTTTAAAAACTTTGCCCATTGACCATTTAAACCTGCTCAAAGTCACGTGTATCTGCTAACTTCTCATTTGAGTTTAGATTTTTGAGGAGTGATTGAGGGGGAAATTGGGTTTACATCTCTGCTGTTTTGGAGCTTGGATTTTTAACTGATTCCTCTTGGACATACAGTTTTGTGAAATCTGGCACTTATGTGTGTAAGCGGTAGAACGTACGTGCATAAGTTTGAAAATTATTCATTTATATGTATTATGTGCTGCTTCTTACATATTGAAAGACCTGTTATTGCTCTTTTCTTTAGTAGTGTGCATCTTTGTAAAATGAGTTTTCCTGCTGTACATGCTACCAACTACATGTGTATTTTCCATGGCCTTATAACTATTTTTTGTTTTGCATTTAAATTTTTGATTACTTTTTCCTCTTAAAGTACAATACAGAGTAATAGAAAAAAAAGTAATACAGTAATGTGCTCAATGTACAAAAAGATTAATAAATCAGATATACTCTACTACCTATGACAACCTAATAAACAACTAAACAAGAAACCAACTCCCCTAACTACAATGGATAGGATTACAAAATTTCACCTTATAACTACTATTTGAAAAAGGTTCTGTGTTAGCAAAGTCTTCGTAAAATATTCTGCAAATTGTGAAAGACCAGACTTCGATCTCCCTTTTTCGATCTATGCAATATCAGTTTTCACATAACCCTCTTTCAAAACAGGTGATGTTATGGAAACCCAATATTCAGTTGCTGCTCAACAAATTGAGGTCCAAAGTCCTAGAAATGCCTAAATTTATCCTTTCACTATTTTTGTAATAATACTACTGTACCTTCCTTATATTTCTGAGTCTGTCTCCTTTCGCTCTAATACTATGATTTTCTGATTCAAGATCATTCTTTCCACTTATTTCACGTACATCGTGAGACTGCCACCGAAGTCTTGGAAGTCATTATGAAAACCTGGCCAGCAGTGCTGCCCGCGCCACAGAAGAGCAAAGCAGAGATGGAGGAGTGGCAGAGGCTGAAACATAGTGCCGTGTAAAGTCTTTTTATCAATAAATTTTCTTAAAGTATTCAGGCTGTCCATCTTATCTCTGGAGTCCATGGACATTTTCTCACTTTGTTTTATTGCTGTTGCTTCTTGTTGGATCTCAGAGTTCCCCACTTTGGTTGATTACCGCTGCTTTTTAACATATTTATAAATGTTCTAGAGATAGGAGTAACTAGTGAGGTAATTAAATTTACTGATGACACAAAGTTATTCTAAGTTGTTAAATCACAAGAGGATTGTGAATAATTACAAGAGGACCTTACGAGATTGGGAATCTAAATGGCTGATGACGTTTAACACGAGTAAGTGGAAAGTGATGCATGTGGGAAAGAGGAACCCGAATGATAGTTACGTAATACAAGGTTCCACATTAGGAGTCACCAACCAGGAAAGGGATCTAGGTGCCATTGTTGATGATAAGTTGAAAGCCTCTACCCAGTATGTGGTGGTGGCTAAGAAAGCAAATAGAATGTTAGGTATTATTAGAAAACAAATGGAAAACAAAAATGAGGATAATATAATGCTTTTGTATCCCGCACCTCAAATATTGTGTTCAGTTCTGGTCACCGCATCTCAAAAATGATATAGTAGAATTAGAAAAGGTACAGAGAAGGGTGACAAAAATGATAAAGGGGATGGGATGACTTCCCTATGAGGAAAGGCTAAACCAGCTAGGCTTTTCAGCTTGGAGAAAAGATGGCTGAGGGGAGATATGATAGAGGTCTATAAAATAATGAGTGGAGTGGAACGGGTAGAAGTGAATCACTTGTTTACTCTTTCCAAAAATACTAGGACTGGGGGGCACACAATGAAGCTACAAAGTAGTAAATTTAAAACAAATTGGAGAAAATATTTCTTCACTCAACATATAATTAAATTCTGGAATTCGTTGCCAGAAATTGAGGTAAAAGCAGTTAGCTAAGTGGGGTTTAAAAAAGGTTTGGATGGCTTCCTGAAGGAAAAGTCCATAGACCATTATTAAAATGGACTTGGGGAAAATTCACTACTTATTTCTAGAATAAGCAGCATAAAATGTATTGTACTGTTTTAGGATCTTGCCAGGTACTTGTGACCTGGATTCGCCACTGTTAGAAACAGGATGCTGGGCATGATGAACCTTCGGTCTGTCCCAGAATGGCAATACTTATGTACTTATGTAACATCAAACATGATTGCTTCCCCAGCACCCTTTTCCATCTGGTGCACATCAATCTCATCTTCTTACATCCCTTGGATTTCTGAACACCAAAGATAAGATTAGGAGTAGCCTAATGACTAGCTGAGTGGGCTGAGAACCTAGAAAGCCTAGCTCAAATTGCACTGCAGCTCCTTGAGATCTTGGGTAAGTCACATAACCCTCCATTGTTCAGACACAAACCTAGATTGCAGGCAGAAAAATGCCTACTGTATCTGAATGCACACTGCTTTAATGACTTGCAGGCGGTAGAAAAAAAATTAAATAAATATTAGTTGGTCAGCCATAAACCAGAGCACAGGCTTTTCTTAAATACTATGCCACATTAAAACAATCTGATTAAAACCAATGCTTTACATGTGAAATCTTATTTGAGGCTTCAGTCTACGTTCTCGGTGTCCAGCTCACGGTTTACTTACAATATTTGGGTGCCTGCTGATCTCTTACAAATGATACAACAATACAATTAAATATATAAAATAAATACCTCCAACACTCATGTAAGGAAAGTAATAAAATTAACAGCTGGATATTTTTGAGACGCTTCAGACTGAGTCGATTAATTTTAATAATTAATCAAATACTTGAGTTATTGTAGCAATAAATAATTTAAGACACAATTAAGCCGGTATCAACACATCTCACAAATAGACAAGAATGTAGCAGCGTTTATTAGAATATTGGAACCATCAGAAAACAGTTGCACTCCCAGCTGGTGTGTTTTGCTCCACACACCCTGCATTTTGTTCAGTATTCATGGACCGCAATGAGTTACAGCAGATTGCCCAATGGTTTCTGCTTTTGTTTTCCACTTGCTGTGATATGGTATAGAAAAAATATCATATTTTTACTGTAAAAACTACAGTCATGTGATTTACCAGCTGCCAGATTTTGTTACTTAAAAAGGGATCCAGTCTGTAATCTTTCACAGTAAAAAGGCTGACATAGTTAAATATGCTATTGCAATGTTTACTGAAATGTCTAGAAGGTATGCTGCTATTAGTGCTGGATTTTTGTTCTCTCTGTCTCCCTTTGCTGTTCTGAGAAAAGGAAGAATGAAAGAACAGTTCTGAGAAAAAAAAAAGATTAAAAGAGAAAAACAAACCGCGACCACAGAAACAAAGTGTTTCTCAAGAACCCAATATAATATCACAAAAACAAAATTATCAAACTAAATAACCTCATCCATCAAAAACCATTGTTAAAATATGTTTCATGAATTTTAAACAACAGACCAAATCTATTCCATCGACCATATTATCAGCTAGAATATTTATATCAGAGTCAAATAAATGAAATCCATCCTGCTTAGTGGTTTAAACGGTGGTGGATGCATGGAATAGCCTCTTAAAGGAGAGGGTAGAAACAAAAAATGTGGCAGAAGTGAAGCAAGCATGGGGCAGGCACAGAAAATCCAAATGTGAAAAATTCAGAGGAAATCCTGAGATCCAATGGGATCTACAGCATTGTACCAGGAATGAAATTGGACAAACTAAATGGATCGTATAGCTCTTCAAATGGTACTCTTTTCTACGTTTCTGCTATTTAGGCCTTGATGCAGAAAGCTGTGTATTAGAATGCTATGCTAAGCTCCAGCACACAGAGATCCTTTTATAAAGCTGCGGGAGGGCTAACACATGAGTAGCATGCGTGCCAAATCGGTACCACTGGCAGGGTAGCATGTGCACATAGTTAACATAGTAGATGACGGCAGAAAAAGACCTGCACGGTCCATCCAGTCTGCCCAACAAGATAAACTCATATGTGCTACTTTTTCTGTATACCTTACCTTGATTTGTACCTGTCCTTTTCAGGGCACAGACCGTATAAGTCTGCCCAGCAGTATCCCTGCCTCCCAACCACCAGCCCCGCCTCCCACCACCAGTTCTGGCACAGACCGTATAAGTCTGCCCAGCACTATCCCCGCCTCCCAACCACCAGGCCCGCCCACCTCCCAACCACCAGTCCCGCCTCCCACCACTGGCTCTGGCACAGACCGTATAAGTCTGCCCAGCACCATCCCCGCCTCCCGCCAACGGCTCTGCCACCCAATCTCGGCTAAGCACCTGGCAGTAATTCTGAGTTTGCCATGTGCCAAATCCCGCCCACGCCGGAGCCTTCTTTTCTGACACTTCACGCCTATGTGGAAGCAGGAAGTTACGTCAGAGAGAAGGTTCCAGGGTTGGTGCAAGCAGGCTGTATGAATCACTGCTCTCTGCCACCGACTGCTAGAGACAAGAAAACTTACTCCTTTCTGGCACAAATTAAGCTGACCCAACTCCCAAGGCACACTGGTTGAAAAATGCTGTTATAAAGGGTGCTAAAGGTGAGCTGCCCAAACTCAAAGTGCTAAGCTAGTATTCTATAATGGCAAATTTGTGCGCCTGGGGGTTTTTTTACTAAGCATTTTTAGTTTGCATTAGAAATCAGAATCAGCTGGTGCCAGCTGATTTCTACCACAAACTAAAAACGCTACCGTGATCTAGTAAAAGACCCATTATAGTATACCGGCATAAGTCAGCAATTAGGCACTTAAATTTAGGCACCCCACTTACACTTACTCTATGGCAAGTGTGTGCCTAAATGCAGCAATTAGGTGTCTAATTGACAATCTTCAATTCAACATATGCTTAAATAGTATGAACGCCCATGACTCGCTCATGCCGCTCCCATATGAATGCTCCCTTTGTAGTTACATGCTAGAACACTTAGGGACTCATTTTTGAAACAGAAAAACACCCCAAAAACAGCAAAAGATGGCAGATGGCTGTTTTTTTTTCACAAAAACATCAAAATCTGTATTTTTGAAACTGAATTTTAAGTCGTTTTTCTATGCAGTTCATCTAAATCTCAGGGGAGCGTGTTTTGGGTGGGACTAGAGCAGGTTTACGATTTGGTCATTTTTTTCTGCAATAATGGAACATTGTAAAAACATCCAGAGCAAAAAAAAAAAAAAGGACGTTTTTGGCTAGGCCTGTTTCAATAAAGACTAAGTGCCAAAAAAGTGCCTGAACTGACCAGATGACCATTGGAGGGATAAAGGTATAACCCCGCCCCCCCCCTAATCACTGACCCCCTCGCACCCCCCTAAGTGCTGAAAGTGACAGTACATACCTGACTCTGTGACAGCTGCAGATATAATGGCCATTCCCCTTACAGCAGCAAGCAGTTCTCTGGAATAACGTAGTGAACTGTAGAGAAGGGTGCCCAGGCCCATATCCTATTCTAACTAGTACACTTGTGATGGACAGTGTGAGCACCGTAAAAACCACAAAATACCTACTGAACCCACATAGGGGTGACACCTGTAGCCATAAGGGCTATTGTAGTGATGTACAGTTGGGTACAGTACATTTTTTTGCTATTCCTGGAGGACTCACCATACAATGTAAGGCAGTTATGATGTGATGTGTACCTGGGACCTTTTATGTGATGTTCACTGCAGTGCCCTCTAGGCTTCCCGCCCCCCTGCTCTGCTGAGATATTTGTGTGGACAGTCTAATAAGACTGCTGCCCCCCCCCCCCCCCCCGACATCCCAATGGCTTGTTTTTGTGTGCTTTTTCCTAGGATATTTTTTGTTTGCAAATGGCCCTCAAAGAAAGACACACTGAGCACAAAAACATCTATAAGAGGGTGATTTTTGAACCAAAGAGGTAGACATTATTCTGGTTCAAAAATGACCATGTTTGGCACTGGAGGTTTGGATGTTTTTTTGCAAAGCATCCAAAATCGGATTGGGAAGTCATATCAAAAATTCCCCTCTTAAGTGCCAAAGTATAGAACCTAAGTGCAGTCAGGCGCTTGAATGCTGTTCTGTTTCTACTTTTGGTGCTTAACTGTGCACTATATAGAATTAGGGGGATAACCTTGGACCATATACTGTAAGTCAATATGAGGGCAGTTTTGTAAAGAGGCATCTATCTGGAGCTTATTCAATAGAGGAAAGAAGGTGCCTACATTCCTTTATAGAATACTGGTGTAACTGGGTATATGTGCACATATGTATTTAGGCCTGAATACATACTACAGACATAAAGTTGGTGTAAATGCTCACACTTAGATTCAGGAGATATATACTCACACACAACTTATAGTATGGAAGTGTCCATCCCACAGACTCAGCCCATGTGAACACCTGCCTGCATACTACACATTGTTGAATATATGTGCTTATATACAGAACAGCTTGTAGCTGGATTGTTGTTATTTAGATGTGTGTGTGTGTTCATGCCAGTGGTGTACCTAGCTTGTTACTGCACCCCCTCCAACGCATCAGCCCCGGTATACCACACTCCCCGAAGCGTATTACACCCCCAACCTTCTTCCTAGCAAGGGGGTGCACGGAGCAGGCGAGCAGCTTTCAGCTCTACCGGTCCACTGCTCCGGAACAGGAAGTAACGTCAGAAGGGACAGAGGACCGGCAAAGCCAACAGCCGCGCCTGCTCCACGTACCTCCCCATGCTGCCTGCATATGAGGCGGACTGCCCCCACCGCCCCACCTCTGGTACATTAGTGGTTCATGAATGTGTTTACATATATGTGTATATGACCCAACTTTAGGCAACACCTTACAGAATTACCTCCTATATGACCAAAGTGATGTGGAGAAAGTAGGGTGGGATTAGAGGTGTACTCAGGGTGGCAAAGAAAATAAAAGGAGTTGGGGTGGAACAATGGACATCCAATAACAGATGAGGAGGCACCAAAGGTATTGATGTAAATAAACGTCCAACAAAAAGGTAACAGCAATACAAACAATCATCCACTGAGGCAAAAAAGTGACCACAGATTTGATCAAATGGGCTCAATATGGACCCGTGTTTCAGCGAGGAATACCTGCATCAAGAGTCACAGATTCTAAATGATGAAATATATGACTAAAAAAGGTGTAAAGAGTAGATGTCACATCATTAAAACAGGTTTACAATAATTGCTGCCAAACATAAACGTTGATACCAAGAGGCATGAAATCCAGAGACCTCAAGTGTGTATTGTAAGGAACGTCAAAGCACTTCAGTGTAGCAATATATTTGAACTACCTTTAGGCCACTCCTTACACGATGGCATTCAGCTGTTATCTGGTAAATTATTCATGTAAGTCTGTACACAGAAATAGCTGTTTTAACTTTCTACAAATATGGGATCTATATAAAGTTAGGACCACATACTGAGTGGTAAGGCTTTTATAGAGATCATTTCTGAACATATGCATAAAGATATACGGATAAATTATCCATATCTGTTTTATATTATTCTTCAACTTGCATTACCATCACATATTTTAACATTTTATGGCTATTTAGAATTAAAAACTATTAAAACAATAAATAAGGTACATCATTATGATACAAATAGTAACAAAGAATATAAAAATAAGAGCCTTAAAATTTGATTCTGCCAGCATGCTTCATGTAAAATGCTTATGAAACTATGATAAATCCAATCGTGGTCATAGATCAAGTGGCAAAGGATTCCACAATGTCGTACACAGCAGCAACTTAGCAGCTGACACAGATGGCTTTTACAAAAGGTATAGGATAGAAAGTTATGATCTTTATAAGTTTGCCATTCTGCTGAGTATTTCCTTAATATGTTTAACCTCTCTTTGATTTTCAGCCATTATAGAGAGAAAGGGGGGAAGCTATCAGTGTAGGCTACCATTAAGATGGATTATTTTAATCTTAACCCAGGTTATTAGTATCTAGGTCACAATGTATAAAATGGGACCTATCTATCTTACCAATAAAATTGCTTAAAAGTAAAAACAAACAAGCAAACAAAAACATCACTGGTAGCCATAAGAAAACAGGCTGCAGTGATTTTGCTGATTTGATTTTGGTTTAGGTGGGGAGGCTGGGGGAGGGGCTTTAAATGAAAATGGCAAGACATCTCTGACTTGTACTAATTTCATTACCTTAGGGGACACTGGCCTCTCTTTTATCCTTTTTTTCTGTTTCTTTGCTGCATTATCTTGATCTGTATTGTATTCATGTTTGCCTGTCTTACCAATAAAATTGCTTAAAAGTAAAATAGGAACTGTGCTAAAATAGGATGTTAGTGATAAAATAAAACATCTTAATAGTTAGCCCACATTGATAACTTCCTCTCTAATAATAGGTCCTAAAAACACATGTATAGTGCTGGACACTCAGAATCTGAATAATGCATCGCATACATAGTCATTAACAAGTATACAATATTTGTCTCTATCCTTTAAAATGGCTAGCTATATAAGGGGACTTTTTACTTTAAAAAAATATTACGAGATGATTATATATAAGGCAGCGAGTAGAGCTTGTTAAATTGTGCGCGGGGCCAATTCACGCATGCTACTCAATTGAGTAACCAGCCAATTAGTCATGATAATTGGACAATAACAACCAATTACCACTAATTGACAATAATTGGAACTTACGCATGCTTCATTTTAGAGGTGTGCGTAAATTCCTATGCACTTAGCTGAAAAGGGGGCATAGCCACGGGAGGAGTGTAGGCATGTCGAGGGTGTCAATCATATTTATGCGCATTGTTATAGCATTTGGGGGAAATGCATGTACATTTGGCATCGGCATTTACACTGAGTTTTCAGTGGCATAAATGGTTGCCACTAAATGTGTGTGCATTCCCTGACCTATGCGCTATTTTATAAACCACATCTTACTGTACATGCAGTTTATAGAATAACACTACAAGCGTTCTTCTGACGCGCCTACATTTAAGAGGCCTTATATAGAATCCAGTCCTTACTGTGCTTTAATGCAGGGCTTTCCTGCATGCTAAGCCCATTTCCAACACAGAATTAGCATGTGAGACGCAAAAATATTAATGCAGGAGCATGTACCACCTCCTAATTAGGAGATACAAAGCACTCCCACGTTAAGTCTGTGTTATCCAGTTAGCATGCACTAATGTGAACATGCTAACTGGATAGCTCCCTGCTCATGGTAATCCCCCTCCTGAAAATGTAACAAAATACAAACATAGCATGCAATTAACATGCATGGACAGGTTAATTACCACAAAACATTTTAGCATGTTTAGCGGTAAGCCTTTTTTCCCTTGTTCAGCATGTTTTTTTACTTAACAGTTTAATAAAAGGGCTCCTATACATATAGAAGAGGGTTTTATATCCTCAAGAAGGCACTTACAAAATTCCCCATTGTACACATGCATTGATTTTGTGGACAAATTGTTTATGTCCTAGTGACTATTGTTATGCATTTTTGTGGTGGTGGGGTTTCTGTTTTCTTGGGTATTTCATGCTTGATATGATTGTTATGATGTAATATTAATGGTAACACTTGCTTGCAGTTTACAGTTTTTCCAAAGAATACTCTAGCCTTACACAATTAAAGGAAAACACAATGAAAACAGACAAATTTCCATGGAAGAGGTTTGTTTCAAATTCCCAGGGCCAAAAATATTAGAAAAGATCATGTACATTCCCCTGGATTCTATATATTGTGCCTAGTGTTCCTTGCTGAATCCAAGTGGATTCTATAACAACGCACATAACTTAATTGGCTTAACAAGCTAATCGGCATTGATAACAGCACTTAACAAGCAATAATAGGCAATAATTGGCAATAATTAGAAGTTCCACTCACAACTCGCTAAGCGTATTCTGTAGCACAAAGCACCTGAATTCTAATGTGCCTAGCCAAAAAGGGGCGTGGTTATGGGCAGGAAGTAGGCGTCGATGTATACACAACGTGCAACAAGGTACACAATGTGCAGCAAGACAACGAAGATGACACAAAAATGAGCGGACAACATTTCAGTCAGTAAAAACAGTTTATTACAAATAATTCTACACTATACGAATGGTTCTGGACTCGACACAGCTGTGTTTCGCCGGATGGGCCTGCATCAGAAGTCTATTAAAATAAACATAAAAGAACTAACAAATACAAGGGTACACAATATAGAAATACTTAAGAAATATAAGAATATAAAATTAGATTAAAATTAAAGTTAAAAACTTTTTGACAGAGTTTCTAAATTTAACGAATCGTAGTGATCAATTAATAAAAAAAGATACATATATAAAAAACAAAACGTATAAATACCTCATACATCAAATACGGTCATCCACTTGTTAAATCTGATGAGAACATCAAAAATATGTAAGTAGCTAACTCATTGAAGTCATGTGCCCAAATTTCTATGCTCAATTTTGGCAACTTGTATATAATTAGGGAGAGACTACTGCTGAATATCTGGTAGGGATGTGCGTTCAAATGAAAATGAAAGAAAAAAATGACATTTTGTGGGCTTTTCATGTGTTGTCAATAGTATGCACTCTTCCAAAAGAGTGCACGCTAATCATGAAGTGTGCATATTACTTGCAAAGAGGGTGTACGTTTTTGGAAAGAGTGCATGCTCTTCCCTGATAATGTGGGCGTGTGCTTACCATCGTGCATGTGTACAGACTCTTTCTGAATGAATGTTCCTTCTTTGTATCACAAAAGTCCTCAGCAAAAGTATACAAAAGAAAACTTTGATAAATCTGACGCCTTTTGGAACAAAATACTTTGGGCCAACAAAATGAAAATTGAACTGTTTGTGCATAACCACAACAGATAGATTAGAAGAAAAAAGGTAACTGAAGCAAAGAACACCTTGCCAATCATTAAGCACAGGCCTGTACCTAATATGCATTACGGCTGTGTGATCATCAGTGGCACGAGAAATACTGGGGGGGGGGTTGGAAAGAAGAATGGATTCAAAATTAGTGAAGAAATCTGTCATGGTCTTTTCATGACTCCGTTGCTCCGACTCCCCCCTCCCCACTCTACCCTGGCTTGCCTCACTCTTCCCTACTGTTGAGTGCATACTGCAGCCCTTAATTTATCGGGACAGTGGTGGTAACTTCCTGGGGGCGTGTCTGGATGACATCAAGAGTCTGGGCATATTTTACAGAAGACCAGATTCTCTTGCAATGCCTTTGCAACTCACTTGCTCCTAAGGTCCTGCCAAGCCTGTCTTGTTCTTGGTTCCTGCCAAGTCTGCCTTTTTCCTGATTCCTGCCAAATCCACCTGTTCCTGGGTTCCAGCTTCGCCTGATCCTGAGGTCCAGCCTTGCTTCTAGTATTGGTTTCTGAGTTCCAGCCTTGCCGATCCTAACTTTGCCCTTTTTCTTTGGACTTAGAGGTGCCCCATCTGCCACAGTTGGGGCTACAACTGTGAACCAAGGGCTCACTAATCCATACATAACAAAATCAAAGCTGAATAAGGTTGGATATTTCTGTGAGACAACGAATCAAGCCATAGCTCAAAATCAACCATAAAGCACTTACAGAAAAGAAGAAGAGTGATTTAAGAATGACTTTTACAGTCATCAGACTGAATACCATTGAAAATCCGTGGGGAGATCTAAAACATGCAGGGCATGCAAGGAAATCTAAGAATATTTCTGTGCTAGAGGAGTTCTGTAAGGAAGAGTGAGAAAAAATTTCAAAAGCAACAATAGAAAAACTCACTTTGCTATGTGAAATATGCACCCTTGTATGTTAGTTGATAACTGGATCTTTTATTTTTAAGAAATTTACATATCTGATGACATTCAATATTCAGATGTACAGTAGAGTCTCACTTATCCTGCTTTCACTTATCTGACATTGTGGATTATCCAACTGTGAAAGAGTGGATGGTACAAGGCAGAGTTTTCACTGAGGCTGGACTGAGTTATCTTAAGGCAGAGAATAGCCTAAGTAACTTGCTGAGTCAGGAGGGTAGGGCTAAGAAGGAGTAGGAAGTTAAAAGTCCTCTAGCAGGACTGAACAGAGAGGTCCCGAGGAGAGAAGTCCTCTACTACAGAAATGTAAGCTTCAGAAGCTCCCCTAAGGTAGGCCAAGTTTATCTTGGAATCCAGATTATAAATGCACTTTGGATTTTAGGGCTTTAGATTGTAAGCTCCTTTGAGCAGGCACTGTCCTTTGTGAAATTGTACAGCGCTGCGTAACCCTAGTAGCGCTTTAGAAATGTTAAGTAGTAGTAGTAGTAGTAGTAGGTTAGGCCTGACTGTTTCAGTACTGAAGCACAGAACTTTAACTCTGGGATTCCAGGCCAGAAACCAGATGTTATGCTGTCGGTTTAAAAGACTAGTGGACCATCAGAAGCAGGCCATGGGAAGAATTCCAGGGAACAAAGAATAATTTTTGCTTCTTTATTCTTCCCCATCTGTGAAAAGAACAGGTTACCCTTCCCTGTGCATAAATAAAGTGCCTTGGAGTGGAGGAGTAGCCTAATGGCTAGTGCAGCAGGCTTTGATCCTGACAACATGAGTTTGATTCCCACTCAGCTCCTTGTGACCTTGGGCAAATCACTTAATCCTCCATTGCCCCAGGTACCAAAACTTAGATTGTGAGCCCTCTAGGGACAAAGTACCTGCAGATAATGTGTACAGCACTGTGTACATCTAGTAGTGCTATAGAAATGATTAGTAGCAGTAGCTGTTTTACCTTTAACCCTCTGTGTGGCCATAGTTGATTAAGGGCATAAGCCTGTCCTATTATGCTATCACACTGACATGCCTAGATGACATCACAGCATTAATGAGATGTGTGCGGGTTTCTCTCACGCTTACACCAGAACAGGACACCTTTCAGTGCACCTTAGTAAAAGGGTCTCTCAGTTACTAAATAACATCTCAACCTGGAAGCAGTGGCATAGCCAGACAGCCAGTTTTGGGTGGGCCTGAGCCCAAAGTGGGTGGGCACAAAATTTTCTCTGCTCCGCCCTACCTCCACCTCAAAATATAAATACTTTAGCTAATGAGGCTCCTCAAGCTCAGTCAGCTGAAGACTTTCTCTGAAGGTGGCCAGAACTCTCTTTTACCAAGCTTGGCAGGCAGCAGCAATGACCCTAAGCCACTGATGCCAGCACCCCACACATGCTTAGCTGTCGATGGCTCAAGGATGCTGTTGCCAGAGCTTGGTAGAAGGGAGTTCTGGCCGCCTTTGGAGGAGGTCCTTAGCTGGGGATGTCTGGGAATCCTCACCAGCTATACAGCAAGGGTTAGGACTGTTGTAAGACCTGCTTGGGCCCAGGTCAGAAAATAAAGGAGGGCTCCCCTCCCCGATTCCCTCTCCTCTTTGCCTCCCTTCCAATTTCCCACCTGCCATTACTATCACACCAACAGAACCTCACCAAATACAGAACAAGGGATCACAAATTAGAAATAAAAATATTTAGACAAAAATTGAAAAGGAACCCCAAGAAGTTAAACATAGCATTACTGCAACACTGGAGACACAAAACATGCATTTCCTTTTCTACAGAACACAATACAAAGACATTTCCTATGCACATTTCCAAAAGCTAACATATTCCATTTAAAACATTCGAAATAAAATGCTTTGTTTCTACCTTTGTTGTCTGGACATTTTATTTTTCCATCTTGCTGGTTCCAATTTCTCTTTTCTGCTTTCCTCTCTGCCAATTCTTCTTCAAGCGGCTGTAGTCCATTTGTCTTTTCTCCTCTCTCCTGTCTGTTCCCTCACTATTCCTGCCTCTGACATGTTGGTCATTCCTTTGTAGCTCTTTTCTGCCTCTCTCTCATCCTTCTTTGTCTCCTTTTTACTTTTCAACTACCTATCAAATTTCCATCTTCTTCTTTCACCCACTAGCTCTCCCATTCCCCATCTCTACTTTCTTGCTCTCCCATTCCCCATCTTACTCCTCCCCATCTCTACTTTCTCTTTTTATCTTTAATCTACTTCCCATTACCATATTTCTACTCTCTGTAATCACTCTCTCTCTCTCTCTCTCATTCATTTCCTTGCCCTCTCCCACAGGGTTCCACCATTCCCATCATCTTCTCCCTCCACCCTTCTAACCAGCATCTGATCCCCTCCCCACCCCACCCCACCATGGTAGCCTTATATTTTCCTGCCCCTTCTCTCTTCATTCCTGTTAAATAGTAATAGTAGTAGTCCCCTCCCCCATGGCCCAGCATTTCCCCCCCCGGCCCTCACCACCTACTGTGTACCTCTCATCCACCCCCATGTCTATCTCCCCCTCTCATTCCCACTGTCCAACGTCTCTCTCCCCTTCCCATACAGCATATCTACCTTCCTCCCCTCTACCAACATGTCTAACATTTCTCCCTTCCCTCCACCCCTATGCCCACCATTTTGCCCTCCTCTCCACCCCTATGCTTAACATTTCTCCCCCTCTCACCACCTATCCCCTCTCTATGCAGCATGTCTCCCTCTCCTCCACCTCATATGCAGCCAAGACTTCTCCCTTCCTGACCCCTCCACCCCTTTACTGGATCTCTCCCTTCTTACCCATGCAGCTTCTCCCCACCCACCATGCCTCATCATTCCATCTTCCCTCCTCCCTGTGCAGCATCTTTCCTTCTATCTTCTTCCCTCACCCCCCCCCCCCCCCGTGCAGATGCTGTCCCCGTCTTCCCTCCCCCATCCAACATCTTTTCCCCATCAACCCTTCCCCCGTGGTGTGCCACAACTTTCACCCCCATCTTCCCTCACCCTCGCAGGCCTGCCCAGCAGCGATTCCGATCGCAGGCAGCTTCTTCAGCTCGCACACGCTGCCTGCCGGCTGCCGCTCAAATCTCCTTGCAGCTACTAGCAGCGCTAACCCGGAAGCTCAGAGGAGAGGCTTCCGGGTTAGCGCTGCTAGTAGCTGCAAGGAGATTTGAGCGGCAGCCGGCAGGCAGCGTGTGCGAGCTGAAGAAGCTGCCTGCGATCAGAATCGCTGCTGGGCGGGCCTGCGAGGGTGAGGGTGAGGGAAGATGGGGTGAAAGTTGCGGCACACGGGGGAAGGGATGATGATGGGGACCGGAGCCTCCGGAATCGCTGTGCTGCTGGGCGGGTCTGACCTCAAATTGGGTGGGCCCAGGCCCGCCCGTGGCTACGCCCCTGCCTGGAAGTCTTAATTCCAATTTGTACATCCTTTTTACCGCTACCACTCCCAATACCTTAAAAAACTTTATAATGTGTTGTTAAGGTTGAGAAATCTTCAGAGAGGAAAATGCTTCCAAAAATTAAGGCCTTTATTCTGTCATTAAGTTGCAAAACTTTTATTAACTTACATGATTCATTTTTAAAAATTAATTATCTATTGATAAAATACACGCATGCATACTGTCTACTTGACAAATGCCCCAACTACATGATGAAAAACCCACTAGACTGGTTAAATCCCAATCAGGTTTCAGACCACAACCAATTTCTCTATACAGTTTTTCCGAATACTGGTCCAGTCAACAATGCTATCACAACTAGACTACTGCAATGAGCATACGTAGTAGGGTGCAAGAAAAACACAGTAAAATCACTGCAAACAGTCCAAAACACGTCAGCAAGACTGATTTTGAAGAAATCAAAATATGAAAGAGCAACCTCATTGCTTGAAACACTACACTGGCTACCAGTCAAGGCAAGAATATTTTTCAAAGCGAGCGCCCTAATTTTCAAGATACTATTCGGAATGGCACTCAAATATACGCTTAACATGATTGAACTATCCTCAAGAAATGCCAGCCCAGAAAACGGAAACTACCTACTCCTACAACTACCCAACTGCAAAAACACCATCTACAAAACTATCTATACAGCAAGATTTAGCTACCTGGGTTCCAAATGGTGGAACTTGATACCAAAAACCATAAGAAGCATCACAAATCTCCTCCAATTCAAAAAAGAAATCAAAACCTTCCTCTTAAAAATATTCTACAGCTAATCACAAAGATATCGTCGCCTTCCTTTCAAATCTACCTCTTCAAAAACTATATGAATAAATATCACCAAAACTCTACAATTGAACACAAAAGCTAGCACTACCTTTTCCACTTCAAGTCTGTCTCTTCAAAAACTCAATGAATAACCACACAAACTATAGATGCCCTCTCAACATTGCACAACACTACTGTAACTCCACCAAAATGTAAATTGTAAGCCACTTTGAACCAAAACGTGTTTTTGGAAAATAGTAGGATATAAGAATGAAAAAATAAATTAATTAAATTAATCTTATAGAATATGCTTAATTTCGTGTGGATGCTTTAGGCATAGATATCTGGCCCTATGCGCTAATATTCTACTGAGATAGCCGGCTACCTCACGCTGAATATTAGCACATAGCCGGCTTTAGGCTATTTAACCAGCCAGGAGCTGTTCCTGGCCAGTTAAATAGTGCTGGATATTGGGCGGTGTGTGGCATACAGTGCAAATTTAATAAATAAAGATAAAAGCTGAAACAAATTGATTTGCTAGCTACCCAACAAATGATACCTTACCATCTTGTGCCCCTTCTCCTTGGTCAGTTCATTTGAATTTACTTAAGGGTAAAAATCCAAAGCAATGGTATGACCGTGCATTATTTGCACCTCATTTCTATACAAACATGATTGCAACATAGCAGCTTTTCACTTAAAGAACATGGGGGAGGAGGGAAGGGATGGAGAACAGAAAGTCAAAATACACTGACTTTAACTTACGCATCACCATGACACACTACTTAATACAAACTAATTTTAGGTGTGGAAGGCAAAAACACATTTTCAAAATAATAACCATACGTTCTTTTTCATTCCGATCTTTTAAAATCCATGCTGCTGAATATTGGTAGTAACAATTAATTCGGGATGTTTCTTGGCCATCACATACCAGTAATTATGTGCTGTGCATAAGAAGCCCTGAAAGCAAATTATCCAAGTATATGTAGCAAATTGAAATGTTAATTCATAAGTTCTGTTAATGCATGACTGAGCACATCTCTCTCTAGTATGTCATGCTATACATTTGGCGTTCCCACTTCCCACCCCCAGAAATATACCCTAGGACTTACTGCTTTCATATGTACTGCTCCGTGCTGAAGATTCAGAAATCTGTGCACTGAACTTGGGCTCTCAGTAATCAGTTTCATTATGGACAAAATATATATAAAAAAACCAAAGAAAAACCTGAAATATGAGCTGAGATTGCATAAAAATGCACCGTATTCTGCTATGTAAAGAGGTTTCAGATTGCCATAACATGAATGCAATATTTATTATTATTATTATTTATTTATTTATTTATTTATTTATTTTTACCTTGTTTGGTAAAAGTATGTTCAAAATGCTTTTTTGAAATAGCTGAGATACTAAAAATGTTTTACAGTTATTAAAAAATTTGTATTTATTTATTTTGCAGAAGCAAAACTTGGTGGACTACGAACTAAGGGGCCCTTTTACTAAAGCTTATCATACACTAACAGACATTAGTGTACACTAAGGGCCCTGTTTACTAAGGTGTGCTAGTGTTTTTAGCACGCGCTAATGCTAGAGACACTCGTAGCTGGGCTTGATGGACCTCTGGTCTGCAGGGCCACCGAGAGACTGGGCCAGGCCCGGAGCAAGGCCGCCCACGGACCCCCCCCCCCCCCAAGGTCATCCTCGTCGCCGCCCCCCTCCATCCTCAACTGGGCCTGGCCCCCCTGAATTCAAATCATAGCGCCTCACCTCAACCTTGCTCTGTGTGAAAGAAGCGCAGCAGCAGCAGTCTGTAGATCGTCTCCCTTCAAGCCTTCCCTCCCTGTGTCCCACCCTCGCGCAAGTTACGTCAGACGAGAGCAGGACACAGGGAGGGAAGGCCTGAAGGGAGGCGATCTGCAGACTGCCTCTGCTGCACTTCTTTCACATGGAGCGAGGTCGAGGTGAGGCGCTATGATTTGAATTCAGGGGGGCCCGGCCTGGTCGTGGACGGAGAGGGGCGGGTGGAGGGGACTGTGGCACTGGGCCCCCCTTGGAGGCCCGGGCCTGGGGAATTTTGTCCCCCCTGCCCCACCCTCTCGGCAGCTCTGTTGTCTGTCCCAGTATGGCAATACTTATGTACACCCAGATATGACCCAGTACTGAATATCTGGATCTAAATTAGCCAGTAGTAGTTGGTGTTTATAAAAACACTAACTGCCACTGGCTTCTATAGAGAAAAATTGAGTCACTGCACACAGAGATGTCACCAATACATGAGTACCTCAAAGGATAAGGATCTGAAAAATGTTAAAAAGATCCAAAACATCTGACTGAAACATGGTGCACAAACACAAAAAGATCTCAATTTACCGTGCTGAAACACTAAACACTGTTGTTGCCCATATATCATAAAATTCTACTCCTGGTAAATAAGTCTCGAAACCTCCCCCCCCCCCCCCCCCCCACCCACCCCTGTTTACCTCAATAACCTGTTTATTCCTTATACAGCACTCCGCTGCCTCCATTCGGCCAACAATCTCCTTACCCTCTTCCCACCTTCCCTCCTTCGTCTCAATATTTCCCGTGACTCTGCTTTCAGGTACATCGGACGTAAACTATGGAACTCATTCCCCTGCAATCTCAGGAACCAACCATCAGTTGTGACTTTTAAATAAGCCTTAAAGATTCATTTATTCTCTTCTGCGTTTCCTCAAATCCTTTAATCTCTCCACTGCAACCCCATGCTCTCTTCTTCATTTTTCTGCTTCCATTTTTAATATTGTGAACCGCCTATACGCCTCTGTGTAGGCCTTTGGCGGTATATCAAATGTACCAAATAAATAAAATAATTAAAAAAAACAGCAGCAATATGAACAAAATAAAACAAAAAACAGATTGAGAGACACCGAAAAAGGATATGTTGAGACAAAAGAAAAACATTTTACAGGGAACTAGAGGAAAAGCTTTAATGGAATTAAAACATCACCAATAAAATCTAAAGAGAAAAATTGGGCAAAAATTTATCTGAGGATCATCTTTCACTCAAGAGAGTACAGCAGCTACCTGGCATACAAGAAGATAAAGAGAAGGGAAACATCAATATTCTGGAATGGCCAGAAGTACCCTCAAACCAGTCTAAGAAGAGCTCCAAACTGGAAGACTCCTGACCCTGAAGCAGTGCCTCACCTTTGGTGCAAACATTTATCATCTTTTCATCAAGACCTGGAAAATTGCAAAAATCAATCCATCAGCCAGAACAGTGCAGCTCTCAAAGAAAGACCTAAGTAATGCCCACCAAAACTACTAACAAAAGGCTGCAAGTTGTTCAATAGAATAGATGCAGACAGGATATATGATACTAGAACTGCTGATATTTATCACCTCTAAAGCATTGCAAGATGTAAACAATACTGTATAAATGCACATAAGAGGCAGCCTCTGCTCCAGGAAGCTTATAATCTAGTCAAGACAAATACAGTAACATAGTGGATGACAGCAGGTAAAGATCAGTATGGCTCATCCAGTCTGCTCGGTAAGCTGGTCAGTGTTGAAACTGCCACAAAGTGCTGTTTATTCCCCCCATGCCTTACTTTAGCATCTCTGCTTTATCTTCATCATTTTCTACGCATTGGTGGAGGGGTGGAGCATGGTCCAGAAGGTATAGAAGCTCAGAGCATAGTTAGGTTAAGGAGGTCCAGAGGAAAGCAGCAGAGGCCCACCACATATGCCTCCATCCCGTGTCCGTAAACTGCAACCGCAACAGCCAGGTAGGCCAAGTTTAACTTATGACCTTGAAGAACTTATATTCTTGACCCAGCCAGAGGCAGACTAGTGAATATTGTTGACTAGAGAGTGTACTGCATCCCATGACCTGCAGGAGCTGGACCACAGGAGGACTTTGCTGTATAGGACTAGTTTATGTTATTTTCTCCCTTGTCTGTAAGGCCAACAGGACTCCTCATACCTGGCTTTTTTTTAATAGTATCTTTATTAATTCAAGGACAGGAACATCACAAAACCAAGCTATACAGAGTACAATCAAGAACCAACCAGCAATAAACAATAGCCAAGTTCCCAATATGTCAGCAACACATTGACCCCTGTCCCCGTATAAAGTATTGTTTTCTATTCCTCTGAACTCACTGTGTGGCTCCACTTTGTCCAGGCTGTGGGTCCACCCTCACTCATATTACCACAGGCCATCATAAAATATTTTGTTTTCTCATACATTGATTAGTCACTTATGTATCTAAAATGTTCTTGTTATATCAGGTTTTTGAGCCACATACTTAAGCTGTCCAATTGTCTTTCTTCTTCCTATCCATTGACAGGTTGTAGTTCTGAAAATGCTACAGCGCTTTTCAGGGGCTTTAGACCTTCCCCCCTTCTGGAAAGGTCTCTAATACAACATCAATGTTTTTCTTCAGTTGCACTTTCAATCTGCTTTGTATTCTTACTAGCTCAGGATCCTGGAAGATATTTCACCTTTTTGTGGCCTTTGAACTCTGTTCTCAAGCTAATGCCTCAATAATGGAGTCTTACAGCAGTAGTATTTTTGTCCTGTGAGTTGTCTTATCAAAACTTTGGGGAGTTTGTGTGTGTTGTGTGTGTTTCTTCATTTGTGGTATCAATTTAGATTCTATTTCAGGATTGTCCTAATTTTCCAATACAGAGAAGGCATGGGAATAGAACAAAAAAGGCAACAAGAGAGGAAGAGAGGGGACCAAAATCCAGTTAGGCCCAAATAAAGCCAACATCCTCAACTGTAAGAAAAAGCCAAAATCTTAAAATTGCATAAACTGATTGGAAAAAAAAAAGGTTTGATAGCTTTCCATGCTCTTGGATTATCAATTTCATTGAAAAGTAGAAAATAAACCCATGGCTGAAGGAATACATTGTTTGTCATGAAAATGTGGCATATTATAATTCATCTGGTAAGACATTTTTCAGGGAGATTCCCTGCCACCATTTTTTTTCTGTATGACACTGAACCTACAGATGACATTTGTCTGTTAGTCTTGTAATTATTTATGCTGTTTTAGGTAGTGGATATGATTTTTTTTTTTAGTGTATCTTACTGTATACTATACAATCTTTGACTTGATGTGCACATTGTAAATATTACTAAATAAAATAAATCCACAGGGTACTCTTATTAATTCCTTGAGCAGTAGATAAATTCTTAATCCCAGAGACACAAAGATCACCCACTATTTGTAGAAGATTTGAAGCTTAATAGCTCTGATTGCCATTTATTTATTTTTGAGAAAAATTATATTCTGCCAAATCCAAACATTACTTGTTCTCTATGGATAACTGTAATAAACATAGAAGTATGAGAATATTAATAAGCAAACATATGGGACAGCCAAATGCTGCAGCCACCTAAATAAAATAGAATCTTCTTTGGAGAAGGAGTAGCAGCAAGAAAATAATTTCCTGAAGACTGAAGATGATGACTAGGAATATAGAACAGCATTTTAGAAAAGATGTCATCTACTATAATAAAACGCAGCCTCAACGTTCTGAGGACACTGACGTCACTGAAGTCACTCACACACCGGTTCGTGGTTTCATGGTGGTGAAGCCACACAACATCTTCATGCCCCGCCCTCACGTCACACGTGATGACGTCGAGGGCGCAACACGAAAACAAGGCTAATTAACGCACGGGGAGCAGTAGGGAAACACGCTCCGCGTGTTTCCCTACTCCTCCCCTTCCAAAAAATCCCAGCCACCCAGGACGTCCACATCAACCCGGCCCCTTTCCCCACATTGCCCTGCCCATTTGAAGTTACCGCCCCGCCCATGGTACCACACTCACCCTCAGCAACGTCCCTCCCCCCCCCGTCACCTCCCCTCCCCTTCCCTTCCGCCTGTCTCCCTGGTGGTCTAGAGGTACCTGTTCGGTGGGGGCAGGAAAGAAAGAGCCCCCTCTTTCCTGCCCGTAGCGGTGGTGGTAGCATCCTTGCTACATCGTGTGGGAGTCCGGCTCTCGACGTTTCAAAATGGCCGCTGAGAGTTCAAGCTGCATCGCGAGACTTCAACTCTTGGTGGCCATTTTGAAATGCCGAGAGCCGGACTCCCACACGATGTAGCAAGGATGCTACCACCACCGCTACGGGCAGGAAAGAGGGGGCTCTTTCTTTCCTGCCCCCACCGAACAGGTACCTCTAGACCACCAGGGAGACACGCGTAAGGGGAGGGGAAGGGAGTCCCCTGCCCGCTAGCGCCCGTTTCATCACCGCCAGAAACGGGCCATTTTTACTAGTAAAAACATAAGAATAGCCATATTGGATCTGACCAACAGTGGCCAATCCAGGTCACAAGTACCTGACCGAAACCCAATAAGTAGCATGATTCCATGCTACCAATCCCGGGACAAGCAGTGGCTTCCCCATGTCTGTCTCAGTAGCAGACTATGGACTTTTCCTCCAGGAACTTGTACAAACCTTTTTTAAACTCAGATATGCTAACCGCTGTGACCACATCCTCTGGCAACGAGTTCTAGAGTTTAACTATTCGTTGAATGAAAAAAATATTTCCTTCTATTTGTTTCAAAAGTATTTCCATGTAACTCAAAATAAGGTCAGTACATCATCAGTGATGCTAGTATTTTAGAATAGGATCTGCCGGTGTACAGTCTGTTTTAAAATACATGAAAAATGGATGTCCATGTGCTGATTATATCCAGCATGAATATCCAATGTACAAACTGAAATACCCACCTATGAACAGGGCAAAATGGGGAAAATCAACATCATTGTGGTAGCATAGGGCCGTAATAAAAGAGCCACAAAGTTGGCCATGTGGAATGAAGGCGTAGCCTAGTGGTTAGAGCAGTAGGCTGAGAACCATGGTTTCTGAGGACCCCAGTTTACATCCCACTGCATCTTTTTTATTTTTCTAAATTATGTGCCCTCCTGTGAAGAGCTGCACAATCAGAACACCTTTTTCTAACCTGGTTCTGCTGGGTACCAGGTCTAAATACCAACGTCCATACTGAGCTAGATTCTATATATGGTGCCTGAAAATTCTGCGTGAAAAAAAATATGCCAAGGTGTATTCTGTAAAGTACGCCTAAATTTTATAGAATAGGCTTAAATTTCCATGCAGTATATGGAATAACGCTGAGCACCTCTCCACATGACCAATTATAGTTTGGCTATTTACACCATGTATTACTTGGCGTAAATCCCAATGCCTAAATTAGGCGTAGAGGGGGACATGCTATATATGGCGTCTAAAAAATCCACGTGGAGCACATTTCTGCCTAAGTGCATTCTATAAGCGGCACCTAGATTTAGGCGCAGTATATAGAATAGGCTTAGTTGATATCCCAGCGCCTAAAACTACACACGTCCATTTACACCAATGAAAACATGGTGTAAATCCCGGTGTATAGATTTAGGTGCACTGAGCCATATTCTATAACTAAGTGCATAAAATTTTAAAACACCCATTTTCCCGGCCATAACCATGCCCATTTTTACATGCGCACATTAAAATTTTGGCGCTCTGCATTACAGAATACATTAGCAATTTATTAAGTGCAGTTAACAATGCTGATTGGCTGTTTTCAGAAGTTAGTGAACGTTACACGCTATCCACAGATGATACATTTTAAGCTTTTTCGTGAAAAGGTGGTTTTGCATAGAATTGCAGGTTTTATTGCTAGCTTTAATTTTTCTTTTCATATAAATCAAGACATTGTTTTGCTGGCCTTTTTGCCCAAACCCCCCCAAATCTGAAGGAGAACAGCTTTCATGGTTTGGACAAGAAGAAGGCATTGAAATATTATTTAGTGAGAACAAAGATCTATTGTAAATCTGAGGTACTTTAAGCTGTATAGTTGAAAAAAAAAGGACTGGCTGTATCAAAACCTACTTGTGACAGCTCTTGTCAGTAAGGGGGGGGGGGGATCTTGGAATGGGGAGTTAGCTGAGGTCCAAGGATGAGAGACAAGAAGAATCACAGGACAGAGTACCCCAGCACTGGAACAAGGATGGTATGGACTTTTGCCTGAAGCAGCTGCCTTCCCCTGGAGTTGAGCCCTCAGGAACTGGGAGCCCCCAGGGCCTGGCCACACGAGGTCTGCACATTATGGTGAAAACATTCTCACAAAGACAGGTATAGCTGATCGTACTCACCACAAGAAGGCCACTTTGGGAGGCTGGAGCAGATTGTAGCAACCACCTGGCAGTGAACCAGGATTTGGAGAACAGCAGAGTCAAAGTATGGAATCAGGGTCCAATAAATATCAGAATCACCGCAGAGAATCAGGTGAAAAGAGTAACTGCAGCAAACTGTGGTCCAAAGAGTACCATAAACACAGTGGAGTCAGATAACATGGAGCTACATGCTAGAACAGTGAAAAACCAAGTCAGACAGACAGGGCTGCCGAGAGACTGGGCCAGGCCCGGGACAAGACCTTCCCCGGGCCCCCCCCCCACCCGAGGTCGACGGGCCCCCCCTCCACCCGCCACCGGACACTCTCTCCACCCCCGGGCCCTCTGCACTGACCTTAAGCACCTCACCTTCGAAAGCACAGCAAGAAGCAGCGGCAGACCACTCCTTCCTTCCGTGTCCCGCCCTCGCGGAAGTTACGTCAGCCGAGGGCGGGACACGGAAGGAAGGAGTGGTCTGCCACTGCTTGCTGCGCTTTCGAAGGTGAGGTGCTTAAGTTCAATGCCAGGGAGCGACGGAGGGCGGACCGGACTGCGGATGCGGCAGTGCCGGGCCCGGGGTATTTTGTCCCCCCTGTCCCTCCCTGTCGGCGGCCCTGCAGATAGATAGATAGATAGACAGATACAGTGGGGGAAATAAGTATTTGATCCCTTGCTGATTTTGTAAGTTTGCCCACTGACAAAGACATGAGCAGCCCATAATTGAAGGGTAGGTTATTGGTAACAGTGAGAGATAGCACATCACAAATTAAATCCGGAAAATCACATTGTGGAAAGTATATGAATTTATTTGCATTCTGCAGAGGGAAATAAGTATTTGATCCCCCACCAACCAGTAAGAGATCTGGCCCCTACAGACCAGGTAGATGCTCCAAATCAACTCGTTACCTGCATGACAGACAGCTGTCGGCAATGGTCACCTGTATGAAAGACACCTGTCCACAGACTCAGTGAATCAGTCAGACTCTAACCTCTACAAAATGGCCAAGAGCAAGGAGCTGTCTAAGGATGTCAGGGACAAGATCATACACCTGCACAAGGCTGGAATGGGCTACAAAACCATCAGTAAGACGCTGGGCGAGAAGGAGACAACTGTTGGTGCCATAGTAAGAAAATGGAAGAAGTACAAAATGACTGTCAATCGACAAAGATCTGGGGCTCCACGCAAAATCTCACCTCGTGGGGTATCCTTGATCATGAGGAAGGTTAGAAATCAGCCTACAACTACAAGGGGGGAACTTGTCAATGATCTCAAGGCAGCTGGGACCACTGTCACCACGAAAACCATTGGTAACACATTACGACATAACGGATTGCAATCCTGCAGTGCCCGCAAGGTCCCCCTGCTCCGGAAGGCACATGTGACGGCCCGTCTGAAGTTTGCCAGTGAACACCTGGATGATGCCGAGAGTGATTGGGAGAAGGTGCTGTGGTCAGATGAGACAAAAATTGAGCTCTTTGGCATGAACTCAACTCGCCGTGTTTGGAGGAAGAGAAATGCTGCCTATGACCCAAAGAACACCGTCCCCACTGTCAAGCATGGAGGTGGAAATGTTATGTTTTGGGGGTGTTTCTCTGCTAAGGGCACAGGACTACTTCACCGCATCAATGGGAGAATGGATGGGGCCATGTACCGTACAATTCTGAGTGACAACCTCCTTCCCTCCGCCAGGGCCTTAAAAATGGGTCGTGGCTGGGTCTTCCAGCACGACAATGACCCAAAACATACAGCCAAGGCAACAAAGGAGTGGCTCAGGAAGAAGCACATTAGGGTCATGGAGTGGCCTAGCCAGTCACCAGACCTTAATCCCATTGAAAACTTATGGAGGGAGCTGAAGCTGCGAGTTGCCAAGCGACAGCCCAGAACTCTTAATGATTTAGAGATGATCTGCAAAGAGGAGTGGACCAAAATTCCTCCTGACATGTGTGCAAACCTCATCATCAACTACAGAAGACGTCTGACCGCTGTGCTTGCCAACAAGGGTTTTGCCACCAAGTATTAGGTCTTGTTTGCCAGAGGGATTAAATACTTATTTCCCTCTGCAGAATGCAAATAAATTCATATACTTTCCACAATGTGATTTTCCGGATTTAATTTGTGATGTGCTATCTCTCACTGTTACCAATAACCTACCCTTCAATTATGGGCTGCTCATGTCTTTGTCAGTGGGCAAACTTACAAAATCAGCAAGGGATCAAATACTTATTTCCCCCACTGTATATAGTCAATATTAAGAGCGGGAAGTGATTGTGTTTAAAAATTATGTACATTCAGTGTCATTATACAGATTGGTGGTGGTGGTGGTGCAAAATCTATGTATAATATGGTCATCACAGTATAAGTATAGCAGCGATATGCAACTGCTATTCGTATAACTATGCATATTAATTTAGGGGCACCTTTATTCTTTCCTAACTTAAACTTTAGCTATATGGATACGGGGAAAACCTATAAATAAGGTGCTAACATTTAAGTGCCAAATATGTGCTAAATGATAAGAACACCAACATATGTGTGTATGTGTGCACACACACGAACATGCCAAAACTCTGCATATGTGCCATTCTGTACATATGCACATATCTTCTACAGTCTGTATTTGATAGGTGGCACAGACATGGGAAGGGCATGGGTGGGACTCATATGTTTAACTTGTACACTACTAAAGTTTTGTACTTATTTCCGGCATTTAGGTGTCAGATTTATATCAGCTCGTTGGCTGTTGTAGGTGCTTATTAAGGATGAGCATCCAGAAAATTTTCATGTTTGTTTTTTCATTTTTTTAAGTAAATGTCATTAAGGGCCCTGTTTACTAAGCTGTGCTGTAGGCATGCAAATTTTTTAGCGCATGTTAAAAATTAGCGTGCGCTAACAATAGAGACACCCATTATAGTGCTATGGGTGTCTCTAGCATTAACACACGCTAATTTTTAGCATGTGCTAAAAAGTTTGCGCGCCTACAGCACAGCTTAGTAAACAGGGCCCTAAGAGTGCACACTATGGGGCTGATATTCAGACCGGCTAACTCCCATGGTCACCACTAAACCCAGATATTCAATGTCAGACCTTTTCCAGTGACCGGTAGGGAATATCAGGTTTATACGTGGCTGGTTAGAAGATAACCAGCTATGTTGATAATCAGACATAACTGGTTATCTTCTAACTGGCCAAAGATATCCCACATATTCACATGGCCAAATATACTTGCTAGAGTGAGGCTGAAAATTGGTGGATAGCCATTTATGTTGGCCGATATAACCAGCTATCTGCTAGCCCCTAACCATTGATATTCCCCACTGAACATCGCCGGATAGTTTGTTATGGGGCGTTTAGCTGGCCAGATGCCGATCCTGGCTGGTTAAATGCTTTTGAATATCGGGGGGGGGGGGGGGGGGTTGCACACATAGGGAAGACTTCTACATATGGGGCTTATCAATTGGCTCTGGAAAAAAATTGGCGCTAAGCACTATTCTATAAAGGGTGCTGTGAGATGAGGCGATTCCCATGTGTAGAGTTGAGCAAAGGAATTTACACCAGTTGAAATCATGGCATTTGAGTGCATAAATAACACACTATAACAAAGTGTGCAACTTTTTGGAACGTACATACCCCTTTTTGAGTTGTGTGCTAGAGGATGTAGGTGTGGGGTGTTATATAGCACACAAGATGTGCACACAAATTCCAATTAGTGCCAATTAAGTGCAATTATTCATTGTTAAGGCTCATTAATTCATACATAATAGCTTAGTTACCAATTTAGTTGTGTGTGAATCTTGACACCATGCCTAAATTTTGGTGCCGCTCTTTCAGCGCCATATATAGAATCCAAGGGATAGTGTATGCTCTTCATAAAGTGCATTTACAGCAATGAAAATGTGGCATAAATCCCTGCATGTAGACTAATGCGCAATGGACCATATTCTACAACAGTATGTGTAGATGTTCGAACACCCACAAAACACCCATTTCACTATTGGGCTCATTTTCGAAAGAGAAGGGCGCCCATCTTTCGACACAAATCGGGAGATGGGTGTCCTTCTCCCAAGGTCACCCAAATCGACATAATCGAAAGCCGATTTTGGGCGCCCTCAACTGCTTTCCGTGGCAGGGACGACCAAAGTTCCCGGGAACGTGTCAGAAGCATAGCAAAGGCGGGTCTGGGGCGTGCTTAACACATGGGCATCCTCAGCTGATAATGAAAAAAAAGGGTGTCCCTGACGAGCACTTGGGCAACTTGATCCATTTTTTCTTGCGACCAAGCCTCAAAAAGGTGCCCAAACTGACCAGATGACCACCGGAGGGAATTGGGAATGACCTCCTCTTACTCCCCCAGTGGTCATTAACCCCCTCCCACCCTAAAAAAAAAACTTTAAAAATATATTTTGCCAGTCTCTATGACAGCCTCAAATGTCATACCCAGCTCCCTGACAGCAGTATGCAGGTCCCTGGAGCAGTTTTAGTGGGTGCAGTGCACTTCAGGCAGGCGGACCCAGGCCCATCCACCCCCCTACCTGTTACACTTGTTGTGGTAAATGTGAGCCCTTTAAAACCCACCAGACACCCACTGTACCCACATGTAGGTGCCCCCCTTCACCCCTTAGGGCTATGGTAGTGTTATACAGTTATGGGTATTGGGTTTTGGGGGGGGTTGGGGGGCTCAGCACCCAAGGTAAGGGAGCTATGCACCTGGGAACAATTTATGAAGTCCACTGCAGTGCCGCCTAGGGTGCCGGTTGGTGTCCTGGCATGTGAGGATGACCAGTGCACTACGAATGCTGGCTCCTCCCACGACCAAAGGGCTTGCATTTGGTCGTTTCTGAGATGGGCGTCCTCGGTTTCCATTATCGCTGAAAACCGGGAACGACCATCTCTAAGGACGACCATCTCAAAGGTCGACCTAAATGTTGAGATTTGGGCGTCCCCGACCGTATTATAGAAACGAAAGATGGCCACCCATCTTGTTTCGATAATACGGGTTTCCCCGGGATAATGGGGACCATTTCTCCGATAAAACTCCCAGCATCTTAACTCTATAAGATCTATATGATAAAAACCCTTCAAACCACATTAACACATTACTAGATACTCCTATACCATCTAAAATTTCAAGTAATATTCTGTGATCAACTAGATCAGAAGCAGTGGAAAGCTCCAATTGCATAATGAGAGCTCACTGACCCTTGCTCACAATTAGTCTGAATAAAATCACATTTTTTTCCACAGAAACCTGTGGAACTTAGTACAGCAACCTCATAGGAGGGTAGTGTACAATCTTCCTCTGTGAGCTACTGTATGTTGTGAATATGAATTAAAAACAACCTGAAGAAAGGCCCTATGAAGTCATATACAGCAAAATGTTTGGATATTTATGTCGATGAACTTGCAAAGTTTCCAGATTAAAAACCATCTCAATCTAAGAAGGTTAAAATAACCTGAGGCAGAATACTTCCATATACAATTAGACATTCTTGCTTCAAATCAGTGTTTGTTGCAGCTGTTCTGTTTCATGACGTTGCATGCAATACACGTTTGCCTATTTGACAGGTTTACTGCATAATCTTAAGTATGATGAAGGAATCTGAGAAACTTTAAGAATTGTTTTGCATCAGTCTAGTCTACCATCCTCTCCAATCCAAAAGGAAATGTTGAACTCTGCTCATCTTCTGGTTCAACATCTTGTCTTTCTTTATCCTACTCCTCTTGTAATAATTATTCTTCCCCAATCCCTCACAGCTGACAGTAATGTAGGTGAACTATGCACCAAACAAATTTGTCATTGTTAATGACTATAGTTTAGAGACGAGATCATTGCAAAAATTTCTATTCACATTTTCAGTTCAACATATTAGCTTTTCAACTCTCTAAAATGACAAAATGATTTGAAGAATAATAATCTCTCAGTGGACTTAGGGTATCCAAATTATTCTTTATAAGAATGACTTTAATCATCCAGCAGAGCCCTACGAGGTCGGTGTAAGAATAAATTGTTTTGTGTGTGGTGGTGTTGTTGCAAAGGAAGTGTGTCTTACAAGTGGTACGGTGATCTTGTGTTTCCATAGGCAATGAGTATCTTCTCTTGATGCAACAATTAATTCAGGGGCCCTTTTACTAAGATGCATTTTGGCAATAATGCACACCTAATGCAGCTTAAAATGGTATGACGCGCTCAGGCATCCTGTGGTAACTGCCAAATTAGCATGTGCTAATCTGGATGTTAAAAAATATTTGTTTTTGTGGAGAGAGCGTGTCGGGGCAGAGAGTGGGTGTTGCTGCACTAAACATTATAAAGCATTTTTCATGTGTGCACCAATTTTTTATTTACGGTAAATGGACTGCATAGAGGCATTCCTGGGAGCAGTGCTTGGATGGAGCTGCAAGGATCATATGTACTTCACAAAATAAACACCTACCCGCAGCTATGGAGCAAGTGATACTTTGGCCATGAACATTTGAACACTAGTGAGATTATCCTGGGAACCCATTTTATAAAGGCACATACCCCCAAATTCTATATATGGTGCCTTAACTTGTGCGTGCTAATTTGGCCATACGGCCAAATTACGCACATAACTTAACTGATTACCAAGACAATCAGCGCTGATAATTGATACTTAACAACCAATCAGCACTAATTGGCTTTAATTAGAATTTAGGCACACAACTTTCTAGGTGTATTCTACAATGTGGTGCATGTAAATTCTAATGCATTCAGTCGAAAAGGCGATGTGGCCACGGGCATGGAATGTGCAGGCTGTGTGCTTTTCAATAAACTATGTGTACTATTATGGAACACATCTGATCTGATCTGCGCCTAACTTAGGTGCAGGTATTTAGGCCTGGTTTAAGGTAGCCTAAATGGGTGTGCCTAAATTTTATTTGCAGGAACAGCGTGTAAGTGTATTCTATAAACTACGTTTACCTTTAAGCATAGTTTATAGAATCACGCTAACAGCATGGTTTTTCGGCACTGATTTTTAAGGTGCCATTTACAGAATTTGGCCCATCATGCATAAAGTAGCTACAGTTTTCATAAATTTTATAGGTCCCTTGTTACCCAATTATCCTTGGAGTCTGCAAGTGTGGATGTATGCTATTGTGCAATTTGTAAGATATTTCTCTTGTGCTGATGTGTACTTTTTAGCTCATGGCCTGCTGAAAGTCAGTGGTTACTCTTTGTGTGAGACAGATTGATGACCCCTTCTTCCCTACATTGCTACTTCTACTACTAATCATTTCTATAGTGTTACTAGACATACAGTGCTGTACCCATTGTATGAAGTGGAGGAGTGGCCTAGTGATTAGAGCACTGGTCTTGACATCAAGAGGTGGCCATTTCAAATCCCACTGCTTGTGATCTTGGGCAAGCCACTTAACCTTCCATTCCCTCAGGTACAAACTTTGATTGTGAGCTCTCCTCAGACAAAGAAATATCTAGTGTACCTGAATGTAACTCACCTTGAGCTACTACTGAAAAAGGTGTGAGCAAAATCCAAGTAAATATACAACTACTTTGACCCTAGAGAGCTCAAACTCTTAAGTTTTTGTACGTGGAGCAATGGAGGCTTAAGTGACTTTTCCAAGGAGCTGCAGTAGGAATCGAACCCAGGTTGGCAGGATCAAAGCCTGCTGCACTAACCATCAGACCACCATTGCTCCTGCCTAGTTAAATCACACTGACCTTGCAATCCCTGGATTTCCAGTTGCATATAATGGGATAATGCCATTAAAAATCCAGGGAGACTGTTGGGCAGAGCTAGAGTAGAGGTACAATATATGCACATATCTATATATATAAAACTCACCCTCAACGTTCTATTGTCTGACGTCACTGAAGCCAAGTTTCGTAAGTTCGAAGCTCTGAAGCCACGAAAAACACAGTCTCGGGGCCCCGCCCTCGCGTCAAACGTTATGACGTTGAGGGCGGAGCAATTCACTCACATTGACGGCGGCCAGGGCAGCGCAATGGCGTCACTGACGACGAAGGTGCGTTAGGTGGGGGGAGCCAGAGTCACACATCGACGGCGACCACGCCGGCAATGCCGTCACTAACAATGAAGTTGCGTTGGGGGGGGGGGGCCAGAGGAAAGCCTTGCTAGCGCCCATTTCATTGGCTCCAGAAACGGGCCTTTTTTTACTAGTTTTATATAATGAACAACTGTGAGCCTGAATATAAACACTTCTTCCCTTTATAACAGGCTTGTCCAGGCTATGGCCCATGGGTCAGAACCTTGCTCTCCAAGTGCTTTTTTCTGGCCCTTGGTGCTTGGCCATTCTTGTGATACTTACAGCCAGATTCCTGCTTCCCCACTACAACTCAGCTCCGTGGTTTCAAGTCTCGTGAGACTAACCTGAACTTCCGGCACCGCACAGCTCAAACTGACAGCCGAGTCATGGTGGGGAAGCAGAAATTCCACTATTTCTTCTGCAGCTGAAGCTAGGTGAGGGGAAAGACTGGTTGAAAACTGAGGGACTGGTAAATGAGAGAGAGTGAGGGAGACTGGGGGGGCACATGAGAGAGAGAGAGTGAGTAGACTGGGTGACGGCTGCAGGTAGATGAGACAGAGAGAGACAGGGTGATGGCTGAGGAGGGGATGACACACTGTCGTATTTTGTCACTATTTGACAAAATATGACAGTACATGTTTTAGCCCTCCAAATCTTACAAAATACAACATGGCACCCAACAGAAAGAGGTTGGACATGCCTGCTTTATAGAATACTAGCATAAATGGGTATATACACAGGTATATGCATACGTTTGTGCACTGGAATTTTGGATGCTAGCATCCAAAAGTCTGTCCCCCTCCGCCCCAACTCACTGACCTCTGGTATTCAGGAGTAGGGCGTGTGCCTGTTCCCCTGCTCACTACTGCAGTTGGGGGTCCTTCAGCAAAAGGGAAATGTGGGCTGCCTCAGGCAGTGCCTGTGAGGGAGGACAGAACAGGCTTCCTGCAGAACCATCCTTTCTCACAGGCACCACTTGGGAGAGCCTGCATTTTCCATCTGCTCAAGGACCTCCAGGTGCATTAGTGAGCAGGCATGGACCCTGCCAAGGAGATTTAATTGACAGGAGACAGCATCACATGACAAAGTTAAAGCCATAGCCACCATCTTGATACACTGAAAACAAAGCAAACTATTGGTCCACACCAAGTCACAAATAGGCAATCCTTATTTCTAAGCATTTGGTATTGTTTTGGGTGACTCAATATGGCGGCAAGCGCTGCCTACTGACTTCAGGCCAGATAATGAGCCAAGCACGCTCCCGCCGTCTCCTGTCAATAAAACCTCCTTGGGCCCTGCTCCTGAGTACCAGAGGTTGGGGGTGGGGGAAGGACTGTTGGATGCCGGTGTCCAAAATTCCAGTACAGCCAAAATTATTGCTGCCAAAAGATCCCTGACAGTGGTGCTGAAATGCCGGCTCCCAAATGGAAGCACCCAAAGCTCACATACTGGTGTACACATGGGCAGAATCTGGGTAGATTGTGGGAGATGCACACTTATGCACGTAACTTATAGAATATTATACGTTATGTGTGTATCTCCAGAACATGTATGCACACATTTACAGCAGCTCTATGGCTATTATAAGTGGTTATGCCTAAGTACATACCTGTGTATACATGCACTTATATACATATTCTATAAAGCAGAGGTTTTCAACCCAGTCCTCAGGGCACACCCAGCCAGTCAAAGTTTTCAGGATATCCCCCTGAAAACCTCATTATAAAGGGAAGAAGTACCTATATTTAGGCACACATTGTACCTCTACCCTAGAGCTCTGGAAATCCCTAGGTGCAGTTTATGTAAAAGTATGCATGCAGTTATCGGCATGCATACTTGTATACCCATCACACAAGCTTTATACAATTACCATCTATGAGCACACAAAAGTATGGAGGTTTGATCACAACTCTGCCTCTGCTCCAGTCTTCTGTGTAAATTTGAGTCCTGAAAGAGTGGAGTGGGGAGAGTGACTCAGCATTCAGTAGGCCTAAAACCACCCTCAGGATAACAGTACGAGTGAAACATTTTTATCAGGATAGTAAATGGGGCTTCTAAAGAAAGATGTCTAAGATGTGTGACCATCGGAAGAAGATAGGATATACCACTTCATAGCTGCATTGCTGAAAGGCAGGGGCCAGAAGACATCATCAGTTTCCTGCACCAAGCATGCAGCATTGACAATACCTCAGGTGTAATATTGCAAGAAAAGAAAAGGTAGAAACACACAAGAATACAGCTACACTCCTTCACAAGGCTATCATACAGCCTTCAACTTGTCTAAGGAGAATTCAGGAAGCTATAGGACAAATGGATGGAGAAGCTTTGGGCTGCCTAGTAGATGCAGGACCTTTTGGAAGAGTTGTGGAAAATGTGACCTAAATCTTTTAGAAAGATTGTTGTGTTGGTGGGCCACAAACAGATTGTAGTTACAGGGTAACTAGTAAAGGAGTGAAATTTTTCAGTACAACATACTTATCTCTGTACTTTGTTTTCATGTTTAATGGCTTCACCAAGAGAATCCTGTACTTCCAGATACACAGGATGCACAGTGATGGACCCTATAGCTGCTGCTGCTGATAGAGACGAATTGGAGCAGGCAGGTGATTGCTTAATCCAGATGTGGTAGAGATGTGCATTCACCAGTGCACATTTGGTTTGTTACTGTGCCTTAACAATTTTAGTGTGTGCTAACTGACAAATTAATATGTAAGTCACTTAGGGGGGAAGTTATCAAGCTCCATTAGGGCTTTAAGACCTGTTATTTGCCCCTTAATGTGACTTAAAGGGTCCTAACGCAGCTTGACTTATCTTACTGTGGCAATATTTAGGTTGCTGCAGGTTTCATAGTAATGAGATGCAAAGCATGTCAAAAACCATAATGCGGTTTGTGGTGTGCAGCGAGAACACACTGCAAATTGCATTATGGCCATAAAATGATAGTGAAATAACCCCAACCCCAAACAAGTCCTCCCCCCCCAAGATGAAGTCCCCAACCCCCAATCAAGCCTCCCTTTTGTATATGGAAATATGACCCCTAGTGACAGTAGCATGAGACTGTTGAGTGGTCATGTCTGCGATAATCAGTGTAGCTACATTGCCATGTGCTAATTGATTAGCATGTGATTAGCGCATGAGCCCTTACCACTACAAAAAAGGCTCACACGCTAATCTTTATTAATGGCCACACACGGCCATTAATACAAGAATTCAAAAACTAGCCATTTTACCGCTGCACCAAAAATGGCCTTGGCGCGCAGGAAAGACCCACGTAAGGGCACACTAAGGCCACTATTTGGCGACGCCCCCCACTATTTGATGATGCCCCCACAAATGTTAAAGAATAAATAGATCTGGAGGCCTCTTCTAAAGCCATTAATATGGTCTGTTAAGTACTACAATGTTTTAAGGTGTTTTATTGACATGTGAAAGTTTACAAATGTCAGCTCTCGGCAGTGTAGCAGTGTGAAAGAGTTATTAATAGTTCTCTCAGGAAGTATAAAAATATTTTATAGGTGCAATTTTTTGTTCAACAAATCAAATGAAAACTGTATTGCAGCCACAGATCCTCCACAACACATTTTAAAGATGTAGCATGTCCTAATTGCATGCAAAATGTCTAAATAAAGATTTATTCAAGGCTGGCATGTGCAGAGTAAAAGCAAATACAGGGTCTAGTCTCCAAACTCTTTTGCTGTTGACATAATGGATCTCCCCATTTAACAAACAGGACCTTTGTTAAATCTGATTGTACGATTAAGAGTGCTGTTAGAGCCACAAAGTGCCTCGAATAGGTGGAAAAATGTGGGATACAAATGTAACAAATAAATAAATAAATAAAAACAAAATGTTCAAACAAAATGTTTCTTGAAGCCATGGAATAAAATAAATGTTTGAACAGGACCTTCGAACATTTATTTTATTCCATGGCTTCAAGAAACATTTTGTTTGAACATGAGGCACTTTGTGTCTCTAACACCACTGTTAATCGTACAATCAGACTGAGCTTTAGAAATCAGCAAAAGTAACATATTGAAAAAGGAGACATTCATAAGTATTTGCTCCATGCTGGCTAATGCAATTTTCCCCAACAGCAACAGATTTAGGAGGTATGACAGTAGACAGCCACTTGGCTGATCAAGGCCCCAGTCCTTGTTTAATTAGCATGCCCACTGGCCATGGTGCTTCAGAGTCTAGTCATATGCATTCCCCTCAAAGTGGAAACTTACTCATCTCAGAAGACCAGTAATTTCACCTACCCTATGCAACAAAATACTTACACCTGACAAATCAAGGAAGGGTTCCCTAGGGAGACATCAGAACTGCCAAAGAAGTAGGGAAGTATTTGTGTGCGAATAGTGAGCCGGCATGATTTCTGTAACCAGCACGATTTTTCACACATTTGAATGTTTGTTGGTTTGATGTCATTTTATCATTTTTCTGATATAACAGACATCGCTCAGACAGATACTTGACTCCTGAAGCAGGCATATTTCTTGCCGAAACACAGACTGTGTCGAGTCCATGGTATCTGGTTATCTCAATAAATGTGTTTTACTACAATCAATCTCCGGAGATTTGTTTGTTTGGTTCACCTACGTCCCTTCCCAACTGACCCAAAATGAGAAAAATATCTTCCAGGTCAGTTGCACAAAGCTTTTTTCCCCGAGACATACGAAGGATACTTTTATAACCAGTTAGGCTTCTATTGTAAACCTATTTTATACAGGTGCATAGGTACCAGAAGGTGTAAACGTACACTGCTGAAATACATGTAAATATATTTTATAACCTACGGGCCAAATTCTATAAATGGTGCCTTAAAAATCGGTGCCAAAAAAACCAAGCGGTTAGCATGATTCTATAAACTATGCCTAAAGTTAGGTCTAGTTTATAGAATATGTTCATGTGCTGTTCTTGCGACTAAAATTTAGGCATACCCATTTAGACCACCTAAAACGAAGCCTAAATACCTGCATCTAACTTAGGTGCAGATCAGGTGTATTCCATAATAGTGAGCACAGTTTTTTGAAACGCCCACAACCCGTCCATTCCATGCCCCCTTTTCGACTGCATGCATCAGAATTTATGCACACCATGTTATAGAATACACCTAGAAAGTTGTGCGTGTAAATTCTAATTAAAGCCAATTAGTGCCGCTAATTGTTTGTTAAGTACCAATTATCAGCACTGATTGGCTTGTTAATCAATTAAGTTGTGCACTCAGTTTGGCTGTATGGCCAAATTAGCGCACACAACTTAAGGCGCCATGTATAGAATCTGGGAGTATGTGCATTCTTCATGACGCTCTCCAAACTACACCCCTCAATGTGCCCACATTCAAGTAAAAGCATGTCATCTTTTTTTGTGGGTTAATTTTGTATGAAGCCTTTTACACATGTATATAGACATTTGCATGCAACATTATAAAATCACCCTCAAAACAGAAACAAACAAACAAACAAACTCTAGTATGTCTGGTCCAAAGTATGTTACTGGCACGTTCCCTCTAAGCTTAGAACCTACAGTCTTGCTAATGGGGGGGGGGGGGTGCTATTTCACTATCACATTTTCAATAGTGAGGATCAAACTATCTCTGCAGGACTCCAGGGAACCTGCCTGTCCCTAGTGATTGAAACACAATATTGACACACCGCCCCCTGCTGACAGCAATGCAGTTGGAGGACTCCCGCTCAGCTTAGAGATGGTTACTGGGCTGTACTGAACTTATTTAATTTTCAGACTACCACTATCACAAAAAAAAAATTATCCATCGGTATTCCTGGAATGCAAAGTCATACAAACCATCAAATTGTTCTAAAAGAAATAAATCAACAGCACGCCATCCTTAATGTTGGAAAAAAGTTATTGTGGTACTAAATGCTCAATATTAACAGTCAGGAAAATTGTCTCAGGGTAAATGATCAAATCTGAAAAATGAGATCACTACATTTTCACGGCTTGATAGCTTAGTAATAAATAACGTGCTCCTATTCAATCTGTATATTAAGTCTTTAATGTGGCTTTAAGGCTTTCTGTTTCGGCTATGCCCATTACAGGGTAGCCATAGAAACTGACACTTTTATTTCTTAGATTAGTGTACCATTGAAAATATTAATATAATACAGTAAAATGGGAATTTAATCTAATCTGTTGATGGAAGGATGAAGCTGGTAAAAGGCTGAGTGCCCTACAAGAGGAAGAAAGATTACAGCTTTAGAGTCAAGCTCGATATTGCTTAAAAAGATCAGCTAAACAATCTATGACATTTTACACACTTACTACATTTCAATAGGACTTTGTAGAACATAATATGCTATGAGCTGTTTTACTAACAGATATCACCAATAGGCAGACATCTGTTTCATATCAAGGCTGAGCTATCAAAACTAAAACTTAGCAGGCAAAGACATTAATATAAATATGGGTTACAATCAACGAGGAGATGAAATCTGACTTTTTCTGCAAAGATGTCCAGCTGTAGTTTATTGAAACTCTATGCACACAACTGTAAACAACAGCAGTATGACCTATTCCTAGCGACATGTTTCTCAGATGAAAGACCAGCCAATAGTCAAACTGCACGTTGATACAAATACCACTATTACTTTTCCTAAGAGGATCTGTGCCAATAGTCAAAGCAAAAGCATGCTTGTAATTTTCCTTTGATTACTGCTGTTAGTACAGAGTTTGGTCAATATTTGCACCTGCGTTTTGGAGCACAAAAATCTTTAAGGATAAAAAAATGCATGTATTTTCTAAAAATGCAATCAATGTGCATTATTTTCTTCTCTGACCTAAATTCACCCTTGACAGCACTTCTGCCCAATATGGGCAACACCACGCACCAAGTGGAGGGACACAAGTAGTGTTGTCCTTATCAAGAGTTGGTGATATTCTAAAAAAAAGCCGATTTACAAGAGTGACATTTCACCAGAGGAGATATTTGTTGTATTTAATTATTTTTCCAATCCTCCTGCTTTTATCAGATTTCAGTCTTGATCATACTATATATGACAGATCTTTTATGACTCACCTATCTCACATTTTGTACTTAAATCGGGACTATCTTTCCAACCACACTAATATGCACTGCGTAAATTGAGAAAATATATTCTGACAGATCAAGTGCTATTACAGAAAGAAAGCACAGCACTTTGTCCTTGAAATGGTAGCATGTAAATGCCATAAAGTATTCGACTAATAATTTACTCAATCTTTCAAGGTAATTAATTAGAACACTTCAGCCACTGGAGAAAATCACCTTGAGCTTATAACTGGAAAGCCTCCTGTTTTTCTTCTCTGCTTACAAGCAGCTCAAATGGACTTACCCTGTGCTTTTTTTTCAGTTATGGTTTTTGATTTCAGCTGATAATAAATGGCCAGGGATCTCATTTTGCTGTGTCACAACCGATTATGTTTCACAAGAAAAGGTAAAGTGCACACCTACCAGATGAAGGTGAAACCCAAAGCTACTCTAATCTACATGATATGCCCAAATTCGCTCAGAGCAGCAGGAGCTGTACATTTTTGGGCTGTGATATGCATGCACACACCCCAGAAAAAAATATAAAAATACCAGCAAAGACAATATCACAGAAGAAATGTCAAGGAACTGCCCGCCGTTTCTTTCATCTATTATGGCCAGGTTTTATAATACACTCATCAAAGAAACAGAAAGAGAACCATAAATGAGAATGAGACTGGTTATAGACTTGTTTGAGACAAGTCATGCTCGGGTTATTTATGACATTTGTAGATACTTTCTCATTTTGAATGATCATACCAAACACGCTCATAACAGTATATGTTTTTGCTCATTCCTATGACAACAGTTGAAGCCTGCAAGAAAGTGTTGCCAGCACCATTAAAAATAAAACCAGGAAGGAAGCTAGAAGAAGGAGAAAATACACTGGAAATCTGGTTTAGAGTGGAAACAAAAAAAGCTGAGTGCTGAGGAGAATTACAAAGCGGAAACAAATCTTGGATATTTCAGCAAGCATTAAAACGTGAAAATATGCATTCTGTTTTCAGTGTGGAAATTTTCTTAAGAGTTTGTATATATTATTTTTCTAGGGTTTTTACTGTTTCCTTGATTTAATTATTTCTTGTTAGAACCTTTTATTTGATTTTATAGTATTTATACTGACTGTATTACATTATGGTTTCTACTATTCCCGCTCTGGGCCAAATCTAATAAAGGAAAAGAATTTGGGGGCCGGGCGTGAAAAATGAAATGCAATCATCTCCAATGTACTGTGGTTAAGGGAATATTATTTAACCAGTTCACAAAATGAATGGCCACCACGGACAGTCAGGACAGCTTAACTCTGCTTAAACAACAGGAAACCAGTCATCTTCCATTCCACAACCCTTGTTTGCTCAACACATCTTTCAGAAAATCTTTCATAGATGCAGTCCTGTACATGGTTATCATTTATTATTTATATTCTGCATTATCCAAGGCAGATTACAATACTACACTCATAAAATTAAACACATAAACAAATAATAAGTACCACTACTAATATTTTACAAATAACAAAAATCATTGAAAACACATAAAATACCAATAAAAAATTTTTTAAATGCAAAGGCACATTGGCACTTATTTTAGAAGCTCTATTCATGTTTTGCATGCCTGAAAACCAGCATTTGGACATGCATATTGCATGGACAAGGGAGCAGAGGAATAACCTATTGGTTAGAGCAACTGGCTGGGAACTGGGAGGCCCAGATTCAAATCTCATGGCAGCAACTTGTGGCCTTTGGCAAATCACTTAACCCTCCAAGCCTCTGGAGAAGACAATGGCCATGTGGTAAGATTGCCCTTACTGCATGGCCAAGTGGGGGGAGCACTGAGGTGGCGGTAAGGGCTCCTGTGCTAACCTGACAGTAACCGGGTAGCGCACAGCAGGGCCCAATTACCGCAGCATAACCCCCCTGCATGTGTACTGATGTGCAGAGTGGCACTAAGACTGGGGCCAGGCAGACTTGTATGGTCTGTGTCCCGTAAATGACAAAACGAATTCGGATAGGCTGGAGTGGGCTTCGATGACAACTCCAATAGTTGGAACGTAAGGACAGTGCTGGGCAGACATCTATGGTCTATGTCCCAGAAACACCAAAGAAAGACCATGATCAAGTATTTTACATCAAATTCATTGTTGGTTTAATCATTAATTGATAATGAGTGTGACTATTTGGCAAACTGGATGGACCATTCAGGTCTATATCTGATGTCATTTTACTATGTCACTCATGTTACTATATATTGCTATGTGATTCTGTAAGTGGGTGTGTGCAGTTATGCATATCTTGCTTCTGTAAGCGGCGCCTTAACTGACACTTACACGCACAAGTGCATTATCCCCCAGAATCTATAAATGGAGCCCAAAATTGCACGCATCTTGAGACCAATGTGCAAATAAATTAATCAGCTATTAACAATCAATAATTGGTTATTAACAATTATTGACATTAATTGGCTCTAATTTGGATTTGTGTGCAGATCTGGCTGCATGAGATTCTATAAAGATCCTTACCCAAATCTTCTCAAAAGCAACCTGAAAGGGGGCCTGGCTATAGGAGGGGCATTCCAAAAATTATAGAATTTGAGGATTGCATACCCAGATTGTACACCAGGATCTACACCAGGTTTCAGTTGGACTAAATCCTCACAACCTAGAGGGCCCTTTTACTAAGCCATGTAGGTGCCTACATGTGTCAATTTTGAACTACCACCTGGCTATCGCATGGCCCAAGCGGTAATTTCATTTTTTACGCACGTCCACTAAGTGTGCTGGAACCTTTCCGGCATGCAGCTCTAACCGGGCGGTAATTGGCATTGTACGCGCATAGGCCATCACCACCTGGTTAACGCGTGAGACCTTACCACTAGGTCAGTGGGTGGCGGTAAGGTCTCAGGCCCAAAATAGACACGCGCCAAGAAGAAAAAAGCTTTTTTTTTGCAGATGCGCTGAAAAATGGACCTGTGCTCATCCAATACATGCGTCTATACCAGTGCAGGCCACTTTTCGGCGCACCTTAGTAAAAGGACCCCTAAGTTGGGTGCCAGAATATATGCTAAGTGCTATCTATAGAGTGTTCAAGCCAGAGTGCCCTTTATTGAATAGTGCTGAGCGCAAATTGTTCCTGGCACCTACTTTACTGAATCCAGCCCTATAAAGTAAATAAAATCGGCAACAACAAAGGTGACAAAAAAGTCCCACAGCAAACGGTGTGGTGCAGAAATGTATTAGTAGATATCAAAGAATCAAGACGAGCCGTGTTTCGGCCGCTAGGCCTGCCTCAGAAGTCTATACCAGTGGTCTCACAATGATTAAAAGGAATATTAAAATAGACATCGACAACTGCACCAATGACGCACAATAATCTGCCGTTACGCAAAACAGCTCTGTCTTCTGGCAGAAAAGAAGCAAATAAGTGCTATACTTCATAACTTCAAGGGGGCGTACATGGGGGTTGAGCATTGGTGGACTATAGGTGGGCTAAGCAACGTACACTACTTATAGAATACTATCAGTTATGTGCATTGCAATTAGGTATGGAACCTTACACCAGCCATTGACCTGGAATAATTTAGTCCCATCTAGAGTTCAACATGATCATGTGGCTGTCTCCAGTATTCTATAATGGCTTAGGTTTGCCCTGATGACGTTACAGAATTGGCGCTCAGTGCGCATGACTGCAGTGCCTACATTGAGGGGCCAAATTACTGACTTGCCCCCTCTGTCTGGGGACCTCAACATTTTTGTACACCTATGAATTAACATGCTAATAATAGATTTATATGCCTAAAAACATCTTAGCATGTATACAGGGCTAGATTCCATAAATGACACAAAAAAAATTGTCATAAAAAATAAGCGCTATTCTGTTAGCTTCGTTTAAAGTTAGGCACAGTTTATAGAACAGTGCTTACGCTCAGGTATCGTGCACCAACTGAAATGTGAATGTACAGGCCTACATTATGCGCATAGTCCCATTATTTTATAAGAACGCACATTAACTTTAGGAACGTCCCATTCCACCCATGACCCTTTAAAAAAGGTTCCAGAGGAGATCTGAGAAATTATAGACCGCTGAGCCTCACATCTATGCCAGACAAAATGGTAGAGACTATTATTAAAAACAAAATTACAGAGCATATTCAAAAGCATGAATTAATGAGACAAAGCCAACATGGATTTATTGAAGGGAAATCTTGCCTCACCAATCTATTACATTTCTTGAAAAGGGTGAAGAAACATGTGGATAAAGGTGAGCCAGTTGATATTGTGTATCTGGATTTTCAAAAGGCATTTGACAAAGTACCTCTTGAAACACTCCAGAGGAAATTGGAGAGTCATGGGATAGGTGGTAGTGTTCTATTGTGGATTAAAAACTGGTTAAAAGATAGAAAACAGAGAGTAGGGTTAAATGGTCAGTATTCTCAATGGAGAAGGGTAGCTGGTGGGGTTCCCCAGGGGTCTGTGCTGGGACTGCTGCTTTTTAACATATTTATAAATGACCTAGAGATGGGAGTAACTAGTGAGGTAATTAAATTTGTTGACGACACAAAGTTATTTAAAGTTATTAAATTACGAGAGGACTGTGAAAAATTACAACAGGACCTTACAAGGCTGGGGGACTGGGCATCTACATAGCAGATGACATTTAATGCGAGCAAGTGCAAAGTGATGCATGTAGGAAAGAGGAACCGAATTATAGCTACCGTAATGCAAGGTTCCACGTTAGAAGTCACCGACCAAGAAAGGGATCTAGGTGTCATCGTTGATGATACGTTGAAACCTTCTGCTCAGTGTGCTGTGGCAGCTAAGAAAGCAAATAGAATGTTAGGTATTATTAGGAAAGGAATAGAAAACAAAAATGAGGACGTTATAATGCCTTTTTATCTCTCCATGGTGCAACCACACCTTGAATATTGTATTCAATTCTGGTCGCCGCATCTCAAAGACGATATAGCAGAATTAGAAAAGGTGCAGAGAAGGGAGACGAAAATGATAAAGGGGATGGGACCACTTCCCTATGAGGAAAGGCTAAAGCGGCTAGGGCTCTTCAGCTTGGAGAAAAGAAGGCTGAGGGGAGGTATGATAGAGGTCTATAAAATAATGAGTGGAGTAGAAAGGGTAGACATGAAGCATCTGTTTACTCATTCCTAAAATACTAGGACTAGGGGGCATTCGATGAAGCTATGAAGTAGTAAATTTAAAACGAACTGGAGAAAATATTTCTTCACTCAACACGTAATTAAACTCTGGAATTCATTGCCAGAGAATGTGGTAAAGGCGGTTAGCTTAGCGGGGTTTAAAAAGGGTTTAGATGGCTTCCTAAAGGAAACATCCAAGGACTATTATTGAAATGGACTTGGGGAAAATCCACTGCTTATTTCTGGGCTAAGCAACATAAAATGTTTTGTACTTTTTGAGATCTTGCCAGGTATTTGTGACCTGGATTGGCCACTGTTGGAAACAGGATGCTGGGCTTGATGGAACTTTGGTCTGTCCCAGTATGGCAATACTTATGTACTTATGTACCCTCCCATTTCCATGTCCCTTTTTTCAGATCATGCGAAAAATTCAACTAAATATAATTAGTGCCAATAATTGCTTATTAAAAAGCCAATTATTGGCACTAATTAGCTTGTTATTTAATTAAATTGCACCCAATGCATGCAATTTTTGGTGACTTTTAAAGAATTAGGAGGACAATGTGCACATTTAAAATGAATGTGTAAAATAAAAACCATGAACAAAAAAACAAGAATATCAGGAAAAATTTAGAATATGAAAACAAGTCAATTTTTTTTGGCTCTGCACATTCCTGTGTTAATGCATTCATACAGTCTCTGCTCTCTCCAACATAAAAGAGAAATTGAACCAGCTTATACTTTACAGATCCGTTTTTTTTCAGACATATTTTAACAACTATATAAGCATGTTCTATTTAACTTAGGTGCTACAGGCAATTTAAGATTTATGCCAAATTTTCGCAAAGGCATTCCCTCCTTCAGCTGCTACTAGGCATGTTAATCTCAACCACACTGTCAGGAAGTCCTACCCAAGGTTCACTCATTGATCTCAAAGGGATACTGGATAACATTTGTTTACATGCATACATCCGAATATGCTGAAGTACAAATGGAACCCACCCAGGATAATTCTGTATTCAATTCTTAGCTTGAACAGGCAGAGTCTATTTAGTGAGCTACAGGATCTGTTAAGTTGACAATTAACATTCAGTTAATAAGAGCACTGAGCTAACCAGATTGCCCAAGACAATCTACCACCTGAGGTAAGGAATCCGCCATCTCCACCGTCCCCTCTGAAGCAAGGAATGAGCTTCTGCTGCCACTATCAACCACACCTGCCATGGTCTGTCATCTCCCCCTTCCTTCCACAGCCCCCTTCCACCAATTTACATTTTCTTTGTCATCTTTCTAGAAGTGGCATCAACGATTCCCAGAGGCTGCCCTGCCACCGGTCCCAGCACCTTCTATCTACTGTGGCCCACCTCTCTGATGTAACTTCCTGTTTCCTCGGAAGCAGAGCGGGCCTCCGTAGACAGAAGGGGCCAGGACCAGTGGCAGAATATGTAAAAATTGCTGCTGCCACCTTTGGAAAAACGAGAAAGAAAAGGTAACTTGGTGGAAAGGGATTGGGGAAGTAAGGGCAGGGGGTGATGCTGCCTCAGAAGAGTGCCACCTGAGGCCCACCCCTGGGGCTAACAGTTAATGTATGGTATTTTCTATGTGCAAGAGGATAGAAAATGGGTGGAGAGTGAGTGTTCAGTTACAGTAACACCAAATTTATGGGTGGTATTTCAAGTATAGAAAAACATAAATTATAAACAGCATGCAGTAAGTTATTGCCTAGATTTGGGTGCAAAAATTTAGACAACTTAATTTGCAAATGAGCCGTTAACAAACAATAATTGGCCGCTAACAACCCATTATTGTCGTTAATTGGCACCAATTAGGATTTGACTGTGCCCAAATCTCATCGTATGCAACTCAAAAGGGGGCATGGTATTGGGAGGGACATAGGCATATCAGGGGCATTCCAAAAAGTTGCACTCTTTGTTACAGAATAGGGTCTCAACAACCCAGCTTGGACACCAGCAATTATACCAGGTTTCAGCAGGCATAAGTCTGGAATCCAAAGTTAGGGCACTGGAATCAACACTAAGCACGATTTTATACAGGGCATACGCCCTTTATAGAATCACCCTTAACATCGATCTTTTCCGGTACCCATTTTTAAGCACCTTTTATAGAATCCAGCCCTAAGTGGATAATTCTACACTACACACCTATATTTAGGTGCCTAGAAGGTGCCCATTCTATAAAGGAAAGTAGGTACCTACTTACCTATATAGAATACTAGTGCAATCAGGTATATTTATGCATATATTTAAGGCTGAGTACTTACATCAACCAGAGTCAATGTACAAGCTCACACCTAAATACTGGAGATATGCTTGCAGCTTACAGTATAATATAAGTTTAATTTGTGTGAGTTCTGCCCATACCATACCCAGGCTCTGCCTATGTGTACGTCCATCTGTCAAGCACACACTATGGAAGATATGGGAATAGCACTTAGGTGGAAGTTTGGTATTTATGTCCTCTTTTGGGTTCCAGGGCTCTGTCCTCTCCTGGTTCTCCTCTTATCTCTCCCATCGTACCTTCAGAGTACATTCTCATGGTTCTTCCTCCACCCCTATACCGCTCTCTCTGTCGGAGTCCATCAGGGTTCTGTCCTTGGACCCCTTCTTTTCTCTATCTACACCTCTTCCCTGGGCTCCCTGATCTCGTCTCATGGCTTCCAGTATCATCTTTATGCTGACGACACCCAGCTTTATCTCTCCACACCTGACATCACTGCGGAAACCCAGGCCAAAGTATCGGCCTGCTTATCCGACATTGCTGCCTGGATGTCCAACCGCCACCTGAAACTGAACATGGCCAAGACCGAACTTCTTGTCTTCCCACCCAAACCCACTTCTCCTCTACCTCCATTCTCTATTTCAGTTGATAACACCCTCATCGTCCCTGTCTCATCTGCCCGCAACCTCGGTGTCATCTTCGACTTCTCCCTCTCCTTCTCTGCGCATATCCAGCAGATAGCCAAGACCTGTCGCTTCTTCCTCTATAACATTAGCAAAATCCGCCCTTTCCTCTCTGAGCACACCACCCGTACTCTCATCCACTCTCTCGTTACCTCTCGCATTGACTACTGCAACCTACTCCTCACTGGTCTCCCACTTAGCCACCTATCCCCCCTTCAGTCTGTTCAGAACTCTGCTGCACGTCTTATATTCCGCCTGAACCAATACACTCATATCACCCCTCTCCTCAAGTCACTTCATTGGCTTCCGATCAGGTACCACATTCAATTCAAGCTTCTGCTACTAACCTACAAATGTACTCGATCTGCAGCCCCTCCTTACCTCTCAACCCTCATCTCCCCTTACGTTCCTACCCGTAACCTCCGCTCTCAAGACAAATCCCTCCTTTCAGTACCCTTCTCCACCACCGCCAACTCCAGGCTCCGCCCTTTCTGCCTCGCCTCACCCCAGACGTGGAACAAACTCCCCGAGCCCATACGCCAGGCCCCCTCCCTGCCCATCTTCAAATCTCTGCTTAAAGCCCACCTCTTCAATGTCGCTTTCGGCAACTAACCTCTACACCTCTACCCAGGAAAGCTAGACTGCCCCAACTTGACATTTCGTTCTTTAGATTGTAAGCTCCTTTGAGCAGGGACCGTCCTTCTTTGTTTATTTTGTACAGCGCTGTGTAACCCTAGTAGCGCTCTAGAAATGTTAAGTAGTAGTAGTAGTAGTATGCACATATGTTCACAGATACGAGTGCATATGCCATTATTCTAATCACTAATGCGCATATTCGGTGTGTAAATGTTACTGCCCAGTTTATAGAATTACCTTCTGCTGACACAGCAGACAATGCGGTACAGTTAACATCATCTGAGCAGGCATAGCTAACTGCATTGCAAATTGTTAGGAATCATTGGACTAGATGAAAAATTTGAAGGTCATTTTATTTTGAGATATCTTTCTTTTAATTATGTGTGAAGTTTATGTGAACCTCCTAGAGCACGGGATAGAATGGTGTATAAAATGTGATATAAATAAATAAATAAAACAAAACAGAGGGAACGAAGTACAAACTAAAGTCCAAACAAAAAAACAGCACCACGGGCCTTTAAAAATGGAACACAGTTCTTTAATGAATGAGCCTTGACAAAAAGACCCGACACAGGCCGTGTTTCGGTGACTAGCACCTGCGTCAGGGGTCAAAGTGATGACGTGGAAAACTTGGGGAATAACTCGAATATATTCCTCTACAATATATTATTCCTTACCCCACATCTCATATAGTAAAAGCTACAAAGCAACAAGGCACTTTCACTTTCTGTATCCAAATGGATAAATAAATGAAATGCAATGCATTGAATAAGTGGTTTAAAAAAATCTTTTCCACTGAACTTGACACTGCTGGGAATGCTGCAGCAATTAATGTGCAGGTTTCTGCAGCTACCACATGCCCATTTTGGCAAATAACATGTTTTAAGTGGACAATCTTACCACACTTTACAAAATAGGCATTGCAATGTCCTGTGTCACAGGACTTCTGTAACATATCTTAAGCCTTTAGTGTCCAATGTTCCCATCAATCTGTTCCTATATGGCTTATTATGGGAACATTGGACACTAAAGGGTTAAATGAATCTGGTGTTGTTTGAGGAAACAGGTGTAGAATCTTGATTGGGTGTCTCAAACAGTATCGCTTGGATTCTATAAATAGTGCCCAGATTTGGGTTTCCAAAATTTCATTCAATCCTGAGGCCTGCGCATAAAATGTAGATACATACTTGTAGCAGGTATTCTCCGAGGACAGCAGGCTGATTGATCTCATGATTGGGTTGTCGTCCGCGACGACCCAGGAGACTGGCAAATACCTAGCAAAACCCCAAAAACTTCTCGAACGCGCCGGCGTGCAGGCAGAACGAACCGCACACGCGCGAATGGCTTCCCGCCCGCAGCGCGAGCGTGCCCTCTCAGTTTAATAAAAAGCAAAACAGAGAATAGAATAACTCCAAAGGGGAGGAGGGAGGGTTTGTGAGAACAATCAGCCTGCTGTCGTCGGAGAATGTATCTACACTTTCTCCAAGGACAAGCAGGCTGCTTGTTCTCACGATTGGGGTATCCCTAGCCCCCAGGCTCACTCAAAACAATGAACATTGGTCAATTGGGCCTCGCAACGGCGAGGACATAACACAGATTGACCTAAAAAGAAACACAACTAAGTTAGAGTGCAGCCTGGAACAGAACAGAAATGGGCCTAGGAGGGTGGAGTTGGATTCTAAACCCCGAATAGATTCTGCAGCACCGACTGCTCAAACTGACTGTCGCATTGGGTATCCTGCTGAAGGCAGTAGTGAGATGTGAATGTGTGGACTCATGACCACTTTGCAGCCTTGCAAATCTCTTCAATGGAGGCTGACTTTAAGTGAGCCACTGACGCAGCCATGAGTCCACACATTATGAGCTGTGTCATGGCCCTTCAGAGTCAGCCCAGCTTGGGCATAAGTGAAGGAAATGCAATCTGCTAGCCAATTAGAGATTGTGCATTTTCCACTGGCAACTCTCCTCCTGTTAGGGTCAAAAGAAACAAACAACTGGGCGGACTGTCTATAGGGATTTGTCCGCTCCACGTAAAAGGCCAATGCTCTCTTACAGTCCAAGGTGTGCAACTTGTCCTCACTAGGGCGGGTGTGTGGTCAGGGAAAAATGTTGGCAAGACAATTGACTAGTTCAGATGGAACACCGACACCACCTTCGGCAAGAACTTAGGATGCGTGCAGAGGACTATTCTGTTAAGATGAAACTTGATATAAGGTGCATGCACTACCAGGGCTTGGAGCTCACTGATTCTACGAGCTGAAGTAACAGCCACCAAGAAAATGACCTTCCAGGTCAAGTACTTCAGATGGCAGGAATTCAGTGGCTCAAAAGGAGCTTTCATCAGCTGGGTGAGAACGATGTTGAGATCCCATGACACTGGTAGAGGTCTGACAGGGGGCTTTGATAAAAGCAAACCTCTCATGAAACGAACAACTAAAGGCTGTCCAGAGATAGGCTTACCATCTACATGTTAATGATAATCACTAAGCTTACCCTCTACATGTTAATGATAAGCACTAATTGCACTAAGGTGAACACTAACGGAGTAGGTCTTGAGACCAGACTCTGATAAGTGTTGAAGGTATTCAAGCAGGGTCCATGTAGGACAAGAAAAAGGATCTAGGGCCTTGCTGTCACACCAGATAGCAAACCTCCTCCATTTGAAAGAATAACACCTTTTCGTGGAATCTTTCCTGGAAGCAAGCAAGACTCGGGAGACACCTTCTGAAAGACCCAAGGAGGCAATTTCTAAGCTCTCAACATCCAGGCCGTGAGAGCCAGAGGCTGAAGGTTGGGATGTAAAAGCAACCCCTCGTTCTGGGTGATGAGGGTCGGAAAACACTCCAATCTCCACGGTTCTTCGGAAGACAACTCCAGAAGAAGAGGGAACCAGGTCTGACGGGGCCAAAATGGCGCAATCAGAATCATGGTTCCACGGTCTTGCTTGAGTTTCAGCAAAGTCTTCCCTACTAGAGGTATGGGAGGTTAAGCATATAGAAGGCCTGTCCCCCAATGAAGAAGAAAGGCATCTGACGTTAGTCTGTCATGGGAATGAAGTCTGGAACAGAATTGAGGGACTTTGTGATTGATCTGAGTGGCAAAAAGATCCACCGAGGGGGTGCCCCACTCTCGGAAGATCTTGTGGACAACGGCCATGTTTAGTGACCACTCATGAGGTTGCATGATCCTGCTCAACCTGTCTGCCAGACTGTTGTTTATACCTGCTAGATACGTGGCCTGGAGAAACATGCCGTGATGGTGCGCCCAAAGCCACATCCAGACGGCTTCCTGACACAGAGGGCGAGATCTGGTGCCCCCCTGCTTGTTGGTGTAATACATAGCAACCTGATTGTCTATCTGAATTAAAATGATTTGATTGGACAGCCGATCTCTGAAAGCCTTGAGAGCGTTCCAGATCGCTCGTAATTCCAGGAGGTTAATCTGAAGTTCCTTTGCCTGAAAGGACCAAGCTCCTTGAGTGTGAAGTCCATCTACATGAGCTTCCCACCCCAGGAGGAATGCATCCATCGTCAGCACGTTTTGCGGCTGAGGAATTTGGAATGGACGTCCCAAGGTCAAATTGGATCGAATGGTCTACCACTGAAGGGAACTGCAAAAGTCAGTGGAGAGATGGATCACATCCTCTACATCCCCTGTGGCCTGGCACCATTGGGAAGCTAGGGTCCATTGAGCTGATCTCATATGTATGTTATTTATTTTTGTTACATTTGTACCCCATGCTTTCCCACTCATGGCAGGCTCAATGTGGCTTACATGGGGCAATGGAGGATTAAGTGACTTGCCCAGAGTCACAAGGAGCTGCCTGTGCCTAAAGTGGGAATTGAACTCAGTTCCCCAGAACCAAAGTCCACCACCCTAACCACTAGGCCACTCCACTCCACTGTAGACGTGCCATGGGAGTCACATGAACTGGGAAAGCCATGTGCCCTAAGAGTCTCAACATCTGCCGAGCTGTGATCTGTTGCAACGCTCGAGCCAAGGATACTAGGACCAGAAGATTGTCTGCCCTTGCCTGGGGAAGATAAACTCGAGACATCCGGTTGTCAAACAGAGATCCACTGAACTCCAATTTCTGAACCGGGACAAGGTGGGACTTGGGATAATTGATTACAAACCCCAGTAGCTCCAGCACTTGAATAGTCATCCACATGGACTGTAGAGCGCCTGCCTCCGAGGTGCTCTTCACCAGCCAATCATCAAGATAAGGGAAGACATGCACTCCCAGCCTGTGTAGCGATGCTGCGACAACTGCCAGGCACTTTGTGAAGACCCTGGGCACAGACGCAAGGCCAAAAGGCAGTACACAGTACTGAAAGTGCCGTGTTCCCAACCGAAATTGAAGATACTTCCTATGAGCTGGGAGTATGCAATGGGGGGGGGGGGGGCATGCGATGAAACTACAGTGTAGTAAATTTAAAACAAATCGAAGAAAATTTTTCTTCACCCAACGTGTAATTAAACTCTGGAATTCGTTGCCGGAGAAAGTAGTGAAGGCGGTTAGCTTAGCAGAGTTTAAAAAGGGGTTGGACGGTTTCCTAAAGGACAAATCCATAAACCGCTACTAAACAGACTTGGAAAAATCCAAAATTCCAGGAATAACATGTATAGAATGTTTGTACGTTTGGGAAGCTTGCCAGGTGCCCTTGGCCTGGATTGGCCGCTGTCGTGGACAGGATGCTGGGCTCGATGGACCCTTGGTCTTTTCCCAGTATGGCATTACTTATGTACTTATGTAAGTATCGAGATGTGGGTATAGGCATCCTTTAAGTCCAGAGAGCATAGCCAATCGTTTTCTTGAATCATGGGAAGAAGGGTGCCCAGGGAAAACATCCTGAACTTTTCTCGGACTAGGAATTTTTTCAGGGCCCTTAGGTCTAGGATGAGATGCATCCCCCCTGTTTTCTTTTGCACAAGGAAGTACCTGGAATAGAATCCCAGCGCGTCTTCCCCTGGTGGAACGGGTTCAACCGCATTGGCCTTTAGAAGGGCGGAGAGTTCCTCTGCAAGTACCTGCTTGTGCTGGGAGCTGCAGGACTGAGCTCCCGGTGGACAATTTCGAGGCATGGATTCCAGATTGAGAGTGTATCCTAACCGAACAATTTGAAGAACCCACCTGTCGGAGGTTATAAGAGACCACCTTTGGTAAAAAAATATCAACCTCCCTCCGACCGGTAAGTCGTCCGGCACGGACACTTTTTCTGAGGCTATGCTGCACTGGAGCCAGTCAAAAGCCCGTCCCTTGCTTTTGCTGGGGAGCCACAGGGATCTTAGTCGCACGCCGTTGATGGGAACAAGCGTGCTGGGACTGAGCCTGGATAGGCTGCCGAGAAGCAAGAGTGTACCTATGCCTATTGTAGGAATAGGGAGCACTCCTTTTCCCTCCAAAAGACCTCCTAGATGAGGAGGCGGTAGCAGAAGACGCCTGGCGGGAGAGAGAATCCATAGCATCATGGTGCTTCTTGATCTGATCGACCATGACCTGTACTTTTTCTCCAAAAAGATTATCCCCACCGGCAAGGAACATCCGCCATTCGCTGCTGGGTCTTATGATCCAGGTCAGAAACACGCAGCCATCAGAGTCTGCGAATCACTATACCTTGAGCAGCTACTCGGGATGCCACATCAAAAGTGTCGTAAGTACCCCTGGCTAGGAATTTGCAACACGCCTTCTGCTGCCTGACCACCTGGTGAAAAGGTTCAGTGAGCTCCGGAGGAAGTGCTTCGACCAAACTGGACAGTTGCCTCACCAGGTTTCGCAAGTGGATGCTCGTGTAGAGCTGGTATGTTTGGATCTTGGCTATGAGCATAGCGGCCTGATGCGTCTTTCTCCCAAAAGAATCCAAGGTCCTAGACTCTCTGCCTGGGGGTGCCGAGGCATAGTCTCTAGTACTCTTGGCTCTTCTGAGAGCAGAGTCCACCACCATGGAATCGTGAGGTAGTTGGGCCTTCACCATTACTGGTTCTCCATGGACTCTGTACTGGGACTCAGCTTTTTTGGGGACCACTGGATTAGATAGAGGGAACGACCAGTTTCGCATAAGAACTTCCCTGAGTGTGTTATGCAAGGGGGCCGTTGCAACCTCTGTGGGCGGAGAAGGGTAGTCCAAGACCTCGAGCATCTCGGCCCTGGGCTCATCCACAACCTCCATAGGGAAGGGAATATCCTTAGACATTTCCCGAACAAAGGAGGAAAAAAAAAAGACTCTCAAGGGGAGACATCCTTTCAATAGATGGAGTAGGATCAGAAGGGACCCCACGGGACTCTTCTTCAGAAAAGTATCTGGGATCTTCCTCTTCCTCCCACAAGCTCTGATCATCGATATCAGACAAAAGCTCTCTAAGAGCAGCCTGAACCCGAGCCTGTCTCGATGTCGAGGAACGACGGCCTCGAGGGGGATGTCGAGAAGTCAACTCCTGCCTGGACTGCGGCAAAGCTTCCTCCGCCGACGTCGAGGAAGAATCAACCCGGGTGGCAGCCAACGCTGAGGCCGCAAGCGGCACCGAGGACGGAGACCTCACCACAGGCAAAAGCCCAGATGCCGCTTCCACAGTCAATGCAGAAGGCGCAAGCACCCCTGGCACTGAAGCAGACTGGCACAGCAATCCCTCCAGAAGCTCTGGAAGAAGGGCCCTGATGCGCTCGTCGAGATCCTCCATCGGAAAAGACTGCGGTGCCGGTGCAGGAGCTGGTGGAAGACCGACGCATCAGCACCTCCTGGATAGATGGTGAGCGGTCCTCTCGGCGCCGACGATTCTCAGGTGCCAAATCCCTTGGCTCCCCGGAGCTTTCGGTACCACACATGGAAGGAGAATGATGACGGTGCTTCTTAGCCTTCGCTCGACGCCCGTCATCGAGACTCCTCGGTACCGAAGAGGAAGACGTGGAATCCTCATGCCGCCTCGGGGCCGGGTCTGACGAAGGTCGGTCCTGGGGGGCCTGCATAGCAGTAGGCCTTGAGACAGGTGGAGACCCACTCAATGCCTCGCTACTCCCAGCGAGATGTGGTCGTTCGGCAGCCATTACCTGCGCTCTCGAAGTCGATGCTTCCCTCGACGTCGACGCTGCCGACCTTGGTACCAATGTCAATGCCAATGTCGAAGGACCGAACCAATCAGCAAAAAGTCTTTCACATTGAGCCTCCCGAGACACTTGGGTCCGTTTTTTCATTAAAGAGCACAGCTTACAAGCAGCTGGCAAATGTTCGGGCCCAAGGCACTGGAGACACCACACGTGGGGGTCGGTACCCGAAATGGTCCAGTTGCAGCAAGTACAACGCTTGAACCCGCTGGGAGTCCTCGATGACATGGACGGAAAAACAGCAGCTGCGAAATTAAAGAACTCGATCGTGCCGAATAAAAAGGCACAAAAAAGGAAAAGAAGACCTAGCCGAGCAGCCTAAAAGGCGGCCGCGACGAAAAAGGAAGGAAACTTAAAGAAGTGATGAAAACTAAGAAATAAGGTGAAAAAACTAACTCTCTTTTTTTAAAATATTTGTAATAAACTACTAGAAGAGAAGAAAAAAAGAAAAAAGGGGGAGCGGTAAACGCTAAATAAAGTCTCCTGAGCCTAAGAAATTGAGCGTAGTCAAAAAATACGTGTCACTCAAGATCACGGACAAAAAGAAACTGAGAGGGCACGCTCGCGCCGTGGGTGGGAAGCCGTTCGCACGTGCGCGGTTTGCTCTGCCCACGCGCCGGTGCGTTCAAGAAGTTTTGGGTTTTTTGCTAGGGATTTGCCGGTCTCCTGGTTCGTCGCGGACGATGACCCAATCGTGAGAACAATCAGCCAGCTTGTCCTCGGAGAACTAATTTAACAATCAATTATTGAAGTTAATTGGGTCTGGGGGTATAGCTATGGGAAGCTCAGGGGCAGGGTAGGGGCATTATAAATAATTACGCACAGTGATTTAGAGTTTGGAGGCTGCACACCCAACTTGAATGCTAGGATTTACGACAGGTTTCAGTTGGTGTAAGAGTGTGTGCCCAAATTGCATGCCACGATTTATACCAGGTTTCGGTTGGTATAAGTCCTCGCATCCAAAGATGGGTGCCAGACCACATACTAAGCTTTATTCTATAAAGAGCGCTCAGCCTGGAACACTCTTTATGGAATAAGTGCTGAGTGTGGATTTTTCTGGGCACCATTTACTGAATCAGGCTGTAAATCACTTTACATAAGTACGTAAGTATTGCCATACTGGGACAGACCGAAGGCCCATCAAGCCCAGCATCCTGTTTCCAACAGCAGCCAATCTAGGTCACAAGTACCTGGCAAGATCCCAAAACAACAAAATACATTTTATGCTGCTTATTCTAGAAATAAACCGTGGATTTTCCCCAAATCCATTTTAATAATGTTCTATGGACTTTTCCTTTAGGAAGCCATACAAACTTTTTAAAACCCCGCTAAGCTAACTTTTACCACATTCTCTGGCAACGAATTCCAGAGTTTAATTACATGTTGAGTGAAGAAATATATTCTCTGATTCATTTTAAATTTACTACTTTGTAGCTTCATTGCATGCCCCCTAGTCCTAATATTTTTGGAAAGAATAAACAAGCACTTCACGTCTACCCGTTCCACTCCACTCATTATTTTATAGACCTCTATCATATCTCCCCTCAGCTGTCTTTTCTCCAAGCTGAAGAGCCCTAGCCGCTTTAGCCTTTCCTCATAGGGAAGTTGTCCCATCCCCTTTATCATTTTCGTTGCCCTTCTCTGTACCTTTCTAATTCCACTATATCTTTTTTGAGATGCGATGACCAGAATTGAACACAGTATTTGAGGTGCGGTCACACCATGGAGCGATACAAAGGCTTTATAACGTCCTCATTTGTGTTTTCAATTCCTTTCCTAATAATACCTAATATTCTATTTGTTTTCTTAGCCACCGCCGCCGCATACCGGGCAGAGGGTTTTAACATATCACCAACTGCAATATTTTAACAGCTTCAGTTACTGGTTAAACTGCTGCATTAAACATTCTACTGCTCACAATGCAACTCATTCTCAACAGAGGTTCAGAGGAACTGGTGGACAGAACTCCTTAAATATACAAAACAGAGCCTCCAACTGCCTTAGTTTATGGCCTGCATTTCAAAAATACGGACCCATTTTGGGAGCTGTTAGGGCAGGCTGGAGTTGTGGTGCTATTCTGAAGTGGCAGCAGGACACTATCTCATTAGAAAATTCATTCCAGATCAGGATGGGTTTGACTTGTTCCACAACAAGCAGAGAATCAATGGATTGCACAGCTCTATTTCAACTGCTTCTGACAAAGGAAATTAATTCATATTCAGTTCAAAAATGACTTGGCAGCAAGCGGTGAACATGTTGCCAGCTTTCAAAATCAACTCGCTATCCACCCTTTGCAAAATCAGATGAACTCCATATAATACTATATTCAGTGTGCTCTAATTTATAGAACATGTCTATAGACTCTCACACATGCTTACTTCACATGCACAGTCATTCAAAAAGAGAGTAGCTACCTCTGCAATATGGGAAAGTGTTCATTTGGCACATGTGAAGAATACGATTGATGATTTTAAACAACATTCTCTTTGAAAACGGGTCTTCTCTGTTAACAATCATGTGAATATTGAAAAGTGCTTAGCCACAGAACAGCATCTCCTGTCCAGATCAGTCCTGCTGACTGGGATATTGAGCTGCACTAGCTGGAAACCCTCTAATACTATAACTGGATGCTCACAATTACATGCCACTTGCGTGTGTAAATGTAAAAAATACCAGCACTTTCATGGGTAAGTGTATCTGCATATTTGTATATGTAAGGAACATTAGCAACCTAAGAGGCCCTTTTACTAAGCAGTGGTAACAAGTGGCCTGCGGTAGTGTAGGTGCATGTACTGGGTGCACAGTATCAAGGAAGGCTCTCCACAGAGTGGATGAACACAAAATCCCACGGGGTACAGATACAGAAAAACAAAGTGGGAAGTGGACCAATGACTTCAGGACGCCGAGACTAAAGTGATATAAAGTAGAATAAACTTTATTGTAGACTCGACACAGTACTCTGTTTTAGCCACAGGCCTGCCTCAGGAGTCTAAAAAAACATTTAAAAGAAAAAAATATTTTATAAATGTGACATAAATACATTAAAAATATTAGTGACATAAATTAGTGACATTGATGCTGTTCATTTTTTCTGCATTTATGTCACTAATATTTTTAATGTATTTATGTCACATTTATTTTATAAAATATTTTTTCTTTTAAATGTTTTTTTAGACTCCTGAGGCAGGCCTGTGGCTGAAACAGAGTACTGTGTCGAGTCTACAATAAAGTTTATTCTACTTTATATCACTTGAGTCTCGGCGTCCTTAAGTCATTGGTCCACTTCCCACTTTGTTTTTCTGTACTGGGTGCACGCCAGGCCAGTTTTCACCGCATCTAAAAAAAAAAGGGCTTTTTTTTTTTTTTAATGGGACGGGAAAAGGGCCTGCAGTAAAAATGAAACCAGCGTGTGCCCTGGCCTGATCCTTAACACCACCCACTAATCTAACGGTAAAGGCTCACACGCTACACGGTGACCGGTTGGTGCACGCCAAGTGCTGCTTACTGCTGGAACTGGCACGCATAGGAGGAAATAAATAACTAATTCATCCACACATTATGGGCACGTGCCAAATCTGAAATTACCACCAGGAGGGTGCGCTGGCATGGGCACACACTGCACGCGCATAGAGCCTACCGCGGCTTGATAAAAGGGCCCCTAAACCTTTATATTAAAAACAAGACCAAGAGAGAAAAGACATCAAAGAATAATGAGGCAAGGCATAGGAGGGTCTAATAACTCTAGCTATTTCAAACCCGTGCCACTTAATGCTGTGTTCAGCATTTTACAGATAAGTAAGTGGTCACTTTTGGTTCTGTTAGTATAAATGTATTGTATTTACATATAGTTTTGAGTACTATTGTTTGTTTGATAATAACACATTTTCTCCAGTAAGTTTGCAGAAGTCTAATGGAAGTTTTTGACAAATGGTAAGAACCTGGCATTGAGTGACATGGGTTTGCAATAGCCAGCATTATAAGAGACCCTATGCCTTGCCTCATTATTGTTTGATGGTCTCCCCTTTTCTCTTTTTTTTGTATTTGTAGCATAATTGCCACACACAAAGTATAGAGACAGGAAAATACCTAATGTACCTCAATATACAGTAATTGCCTTGAGCTGCAACTGGCAAAAATAAAAGGCATGAGTCAAGTCTAAATAAAATAAATAAAATTACCTCCATACAACTGCTTTTCTGCTATACAAATGATTATCACCACAATCACCTCAACACCCCAATACCTGGGTGGAGAAAAACTATCCAGTTCTACTGAAGGTTTTCCCAGGACTTGTGTCAGGGGTCACATCTATCTGCAGAGAAATCATGCAATTAAGTACAATCTATGCAGGGAAGAACCAGATATCTCCTGGGCTAGCCTGAATACCTTCTAAACTGCTTTAAGAAAATACATCTCCAGGCCGCTGGTATTACAAAAACTGTATCTTTCTGTAATGTAAGAGTGAGAACAGCCATTTAAACAGTTTCTCACGTCCTTCACCAAATGTTGCTGTGACTCTGCTGGACTCCTCTGCATGGGCTTGTCTTATGTGGTCAACTTCATCTGAACTCGGTGAAGCATTTTACAGCTAAAAGTGTAAGCACACTTTCATATGTTTTCTCAGAAGGTTTACTCAGATTCAGACTGGTGAACAATTAGAATAACAGCCTTCTCTTGTCCACCTTAAAATAAAGGTGCGGTCTCCCTTATGCTTGTGCAGAGGAAGGTTTGCCACTAGAAGTGCTTGCTCCTGGCCAACTGCATTTTCTGTGACTGGCTTTGCTTGCTGTGTTGTTGATTCCGTCTGCCCTGGCGACAAGGGGGTGCCTAGGCAGGGAAACCATATTGCACCTGTTTTATTAACTCAATATATGCAACTATGTGTAGGGCCAGTGTTGAACATGCCAAGGCCAGTGCAGAAGTTTTGGAAGAGGCCTCAAAGTCCATCCAGCAGACTGTATCCTCTCTGGCTTCAAGCAAGATTGGGGGGGGGGAGTCATAGCGCCGAGAGGGGGCAGGGTGACAAAATTCTCCGGGCCCGGACCTTCAGGGGGGGGGGCCCAGCGCCACAGTCCTACCCGCCCTCCGTCATCAACCGTCTGCCACCAGGCCAGGCCCCCTGCATTGAAATCACAGCGCCTCTCACCTCCGTGTGAAAGCGCTGCAGGCAGCAGATCGCCTCCCTTCGGGCCTCCTTCCCTCCCTGTGTCCCACCCTCGTCTGATGTAACTTCCACGAGGGCGGGACACAAGGAGGGAAGGAGGGCCGAAGGGAGGCGATCTGCTGCCCTACTGCCTGCAGCGCTTTCACACCGAGGTGAGAGGTGCTGTGATTTCAATGCAGGGGGCCTGGCCCGGTGGCGGACGGAGGGTGGAGGGGGAGAGGGAGCGGCGGCGGCGACCTCGGGGGAGTGGAGGGGGGAGCGGCGGCGGCAACCTCGGGGGGGGGGGTGGAGGGGGGAGCGGCAGCGGCAACCTCGTGGGGGTGGAGGGGGAGCGGCGGCGGCGACCTCGGGGGAGCGGCAGGGGGAGGCCTTGCCCTGGGCCCAGCCCAGTCTCTCGGCGGCCATGGGGAGAGTCCCCTGTAGCACAGTGGCCCAGGACAATTGCCCGGGACAATTGCCCTGTTTGCACTCACCCCTAACACCGGTCCTGCCTATATCACTTTATAAAATTTCCACCTTGAATGCTGCCAGAGAAATTTACACCTGTTCCAAAGCAGAAGTAACTCTGTATGAGCTTGTGCTGGTAAGAATCAGGGACATAGATGACTGATTTCAGGTAGGTCTGAGTTCAATGTGGCTGGGCATAGAATTTGTCTCCCCCCCCTGCCCCCGCAAACCCAAACTATTAAATACCTGAACTGGTAGGGATCCCTAAACCCATCTAGCTGAAGACGTCCTCCTCCTCCTCAGGCAGCCAGCATCTTCCAAGCAGCAGTCAGGAACAGTACACTTGAACTGTAGCTACCCCGGCAGGCCACACATACTCAGTGCTTGTGCATGCGTAGAGGGGCCGGTGTCAGCATCATCTTGAGACAACTGCTGCCAGCTGCCATTTGGAAGATTACTAGGACTAGGGGGCATGCGATGAAGCTACAATGTAGTAAATTTAAAACGAATCAGAGAAAGTTTTTCTTCACTCAACGTGTAATTAAACTCTGGAATTCGTTGCCAGAGAATGTGGTAAAGGCCGTTAGCTTAGTGGAGTTTAAAAAAGGTTTTGATGGCTTCCTAAAGGAAATGTCCATTGACCGTTATTAAATGGACTTGGGGAAAATCCACTATTTCTGGGATAAGCAGTATAAAATGTTTTGTACTTTTTGGGGATCTTGCCAGGTATTTGTGACCTGGATTGGCCACTGTTGGAAACAGGATACTGGGCTTGATGGACCTTTGGTCTGTCCCAGTATGGCAACACTTATGTACTTGAGGAAGAAGAGGCTTCCAGCTAGAAAAGTTTAGGGGTCACCACCAGCCACAGCCAGAGTGCCACAATTTTGGTGGGTCCCAGCCAACCCAGACACATCACGTTGCTATGCCACTGCTAAGAATGGATGCTTACCATATATCTTATAACATGCATGCAAAAGTGCCAATCCCACCCAAATTCACCCCTGGGAAAGTCTACATGTATACTACTTGAAGGTAGGCACTGAGAAAGTAATTCTACAACTCTATGTCTATTAAGCGAAAGTTGCAGGCTATAAAACCATGAATTAAATTATATTACATTATTAAATAATTAGATACCTAGCAGACACTCAGTAGGAGCCCATTCTATAAAACAACTCTAAGCATCTACTTTCTTTTTATATTAGTGTAACATCAATAATATGTGCCTATAATTTGGCTGTGAGCTGGCATAAATAACTGCTTGGGCCTAAATGCTGGAGATACACAGGTAAATTATAGCATTCCACAAGTTATCCCCCAAATTCTATATATCGTGCCTTAATTTCCATGCAGAAATCAAAATGTTTTCTATAACAATGATCATAACTTAATTGGTTATCTAGCTAATCAATTGGATGTTAACAAGCAATTATCAGCACTAATTGGCATTAAATATGATTTATGTGAACAACTCGCTTAGGGGTCCTTTAACAAAGCCGTGGTAAAAAGTGGCCTGTGGTAGCATGGGCGAGCCTTTTAGGCACGTGCTGGGCCATTTTTTACTGTGGCTGGGGAAAAGGCTGTTTTTTAGTGAGCTGGGAAATGGGCCTGTGCTAATATTAAAACTAGACGTGCCTATTTACAGCCTGAGCCCTCACCGCCACCCACTGACCTAGCAGTAAGGGCTCATGCGCCATCCAACGTGGTAACCATGCAGTGCGCTCCAACATGGGTTCACTGCTGGTTACCACGGGGAAGGCCCGCACGGTAGAAAATAGAAAATTATTTTACACCATGGGATTTGGTGCGTACCAAAACTGGAATTACTGCTGGGCGCACGTGATACCATGGCAGTAGTGCCAATTGGGTGTGCGCTACCCAAGCGTTAGCCCTCCCATACCTTTGTGAAAGGGCCCCTATGTGTATCCTGTAACGTGGGGTGCATAAATTCAAAGTCGCATAATTGAAAAGGGGGTGTGGTTGTGGGCATGGCATGGGCAGGGCATGGGTGTTTCAAAAATATATGCACAGTATTATAGACTACACCTGCTCTATGCCTAATTTAGGTGACGAGATTTATGCCAAGTAAAACATGGCCTAAAGGACACGGTAAAAAGTATATAAGTACATAAGTCTTGCCATCAGGGGCGTAGCTATGGGGGGCCACGTGGGCCTGGGCCCCTGCAAATTTCATTCAGGGCCCCAGGTTTGGCTGGTGGGGGTCCTCAACCGCCGCCAGCCGAAGCTTTCTTCAGTGCGCTCTCCGGGCCATGTTCGCTGCCTGCCCCCTGCTCCTCTTTCTTCTTGCTCCTCTTGTGCACGCTGATGCTCAAGTGAGGCGAGGCAGTGGGAAGGCGAGGTGATGGGGGAGCGAGGAGGCAAGGCGGGGCGGTGGGGGGGATGGCGGGGTAGCACTCACAATGTGCCCCCAACCTCGAGCTCTGGCCCCCTCCCACCGTGAGGTCTGGCTACACCCCTGCTTGTCATACTGAGACAGACCAAAGGTCCATCAAGCCCAGCATCCTGTTTCGAACAGTGGCCAATCCAAGTCACAAATACCTGGCAAGATCCCTCCCAAAAAGTACAAAACAAAAAGGGTCCTGCGCTATCGGTGGGAGCTCTTTTTACTGCATGCTGCAGCCCTCTTTAACACAGTGGGTAAAAAAAAGGCTGAAAATAGCCATGGCCATGTAGTAAGATTGCTCTTCCCGTGTGGCCATGCGATGGGGAGCACTTATCGCCACCCACTGAGGTGGAGGTAAGGGCTCCTGCGCTAACCCAGCAGTAACTGGGTACCATGCGGCACTGATTACCACCGGGTAACTGCCATGCTAGAAAATAGTGCCAAAATAGTGCCCTATTTTCCCTAGTGCGGGAAATGGCGCTCACTAGGGTTCGAACTACCACCAGCAGCTGCGTTGGGCTAGCAGCAGCTTCATATTGGTGCATGGTAAGCCTGCATTGGGCTTACCGCTGCTTTGAAAAAGGGCCTCAAAGTGCGATATTCAGCATTTTTCCAGCTATAGGTTACCACATAAAGATAGGACTGATTTTTATGTGGTCTTATTCATAAGGTTAACCTGGCTGGTTAAGTGCTGAATAAGGGAAAAGGAAAAGGGATGGGATTTGATATACCGCAGACATCTCTCCCAGAATGCCCCCAAAATAGCCGGTTTCATTTTGGCACTAACCGGTTATTTTCGGCAGCTCTAAACGGTCAAGTGTCGCTGAAAATTAGCGGTTAGCCCCAAACAGGCAATTTAACTGGTCAGGAGCTATTTCTGGCCAGGTAGACTGCTTTGAATATCAACCTGCAACCTACTCCTGACCGGCCTCCCACGTAGCCATCTATCCCCCCTTCAGTCCATCCAGAACTCTGCCGCACGTCTTATCTTCCACCTTAACCGATATACTCATATCACCCCTCTCCTCAAGTCACTCCACTTCTCTTACTCACCTACAAATGCACTCGATCTGTGGCCCCTCCGTACCTCTCTACCCTCATCTCCCCTTACGTCCCTACCCGTAACCTCCGCTCTCAAGACAAATCCCTCCTTTCAGTACCCTTCTCCACCACCTCCAACTCCAGGCTCCGCCCCTTCTGTCTCGCCTCACCCCATGCCTGGAACAAACTCCCTGAGCCCATACGCCGTGCCCCCTCCCTACCCATCTTCAAATCAATGCTCAAAGCCCACCTCTTCAATGTCGCCTTCGGCACCTAATCACTACACCTCTTCTCAAGAAAACTTATCTACCCCAACTTGACATTTCGTCCTTTAGATTGTAAGCTCTTCCGAGCAGGGACCGTCCTTAATTGTTAATTTGTACAGCGCTGCGTAACCCTAGCAGTGCTCTAGAAATGTTAAGTAGTAGTAGTAAGTAGTAGTAGACTGCTTTGAATATCAACCCCTTAGTTAATTATGGGGCCCTTTCAATAAAGGGTGTTGAGCTATTATGTGTGTTTAGCATGCGAGAAAAGGCTTACCGTAAAACGCGGTATTTTGTCTGTCAGCGTACACTAAACTGCATAATAGCTATTTTAAAAAAATACTCTTGGGAAGGGGCATAAAATGGGCATAGATTCATTAGCCAGCTAGCACATTCTGAACTACTGCCCGGCTACCTCGTGGTCCGGGTGGTAATTTCATTTTTTACATGCTAACCGGGTGACAATCGGCATTGTACATGCATTGACAATTACCGCCTGGTTAATGCGTGAGACGTTACCGCTAAGTGAATGGGTGGCAGTAAGGTCTCAGGCCCAAAATGGGCGCGCGTCAATTTTCATTTTGCTATACGTCCATTTTTGGTCAAAAAAGGCATTTGTTTTTGCAGGTGAGCTGAAAAATGGGCATAGAATCATTAGCCAGCTAGCATATTCCTATTAGCCAACTGGATAACGCAGGGTTAACGCAGGAGCCGTTAATGCCTCCAAAATAGGAGACAGTAAGTGCTCTCATGTAAAATGTTTTGCAGGTACCACACACTAATGCAAACATTAACAAACAACCTACAAAAAGACAAGAAAAAAAAATCTTTAAAATATGCTTTGGTAAATCTGGGGTTATTGTGTGGAACAGTCCCATGTTGGGATGCACTAAACCCAGATTATATGCACTTTTGTAAAAAGCTCCCTTCCTGAACAAATTATTGTTTAGCAGCTGAATATTACCACTAACTGGATAATTTTTAGGATTGCCCTCGCTCTGCCATAGCACGACCCACAATTATACAGATAGCATGGAGCCATTTAGCAAGCTAAGGGCTCTGTTTACTAAGACGCGTTATAGGTGCGTTAGCGTTTTTAACACGTGTTAACCATGTACGCGTGTTAACCGTGTACGCACTACAATATCCCTATAGGTGCCTACATAGAGTGCACACTAATTGTAGGCATGTTAAAAATGTTGACTCGCCTTAGTAAACAGGGCCATAATTGGACTAATGCTACTTTTGAAATGATATAGTTAGGCCAATAATACGTTCACCAGACACTGGGGACCTCATAGTTGACTTAGGCAAGGGTTGTCCAACATCTGTTCTTGAGGGCCGTAATCCAGTCGGGTTTTCAGGTACCTGTTTGAGCATGTAGAAAGCTCTTGGACATACTCAATTCGCTCATAAAATTAACCCCTAATTAGAATGAAAAACAGTATCCGCATTATTTGCTCAGCTCAACGCACAGAGCTAGAATAAAAACGCTCAGGATTATCTTTAAAAGGTTAAACCAAATTAAAAATGCAACATCAAAACAAGAAAAAGAGGGTGAAAAAAAAAAGCTTTTATATTTCTGGTGCTCTGAATTTAAGCACATCATACTAAAAATGTCTGTTTGTGTTCAGGAAGAGCTGTTGACAGCCATCAGCGGCCCTGAGCAAATGGTGTACGTAAAAATGTAATAAGAACTGCAGGAGTATATTTCAACCCATATAATAAAGCAATTGTGCAGATGTAATTGCAGTCTGGTTCCATACCATCTGAGGGAAGAATGAGATGGCTAGAAAATAGAAGAGTCTCTGAATTATTTTGTAAGCAATTTCTGCAGAGGCTCGGCCTCTTGGAGTATATAGCGTTTGTCGAAATAATGAAAAATAATGGAGTTCACCTCCAGCAAGCCCCCGTGTCACTCTTCCCCTGCAAAATGATCCCAGGTTACTTTATCATCACAAAAATATTCCACCATGCTAACCAACATTTTTACATTGTGGCACTCAGCTCAGTGAAAAAAACGTTTTGCACAAAAAAGATGGCCTGTGGCTGGATAATATCCTCGGTGTGATTCACTTTCTTGTTTAACTTCAGAACTGTAGGTGGCAAGGAAAACCCTTTCTTCCCTAGCCTTTATGAGGTGCTATGGGTTAGGCTGCACAGTATAAATACATGTGAAAAGGGTGGTGGATGCTTGGAATGCCCTCCTGGTGGAGGTTTTGGGGACAAAAATGGTGACAGTTCCAAAACGGTGTGGGATAAACAAAGAGGATCCCAATCTAGCATAATTATGAGATCGAAACAAAGCAGATGACACAGGGGCCCTTTTACTAAGGTGCGTAGGCGCTTATATGCATCCAATATGCACCAAATTGGAACTACCACCTGGCTAGTGCATGCCCCGGGCGGTAATTCCATTTTTGACACGCGTACAAAACAAATGGTAGAAAACATTTTTTATTTTCTACCATGTGGCGCTTACCCGGCGGCAGGGGTGTAGCTATGGGGGGCCACGGGGGCATAGGCCCCTAAAAATTTCATCCGGGCCCCTGGTTTGGCAGCGCCGGTCTCTGGTGCAGCTGCGTTCACTGCCTGCCCCCTGCTCTTCTTTCTTCTTGCTCCTCCTGTGCACACTGATACTCAGCGTGCACAGGAGGAGCAATAAGAAAGAAGAGCAGGGGGCAGGCAGAGAACGTGGCTGCGCCGGAGACCAGCACTGAAGAAGGATTCAGCTGGCGGAGGGTTGGGGACCCCCGCCAGCAAAGGTATTTGTTTGTGAGGGGAAACGGCAAGAAGGCAAGGAGGTGAGGAGGCGAGGTGGTGGTGGGGGGGGTGAGGAGGCGAGGCATGGGGGTGGGGGGGCAGCACTCAAAATGTGCCCGCAACCTCGGGCTCTTGCCCCTCCCACCGTGAGGTCTGGTTACGCTCCTGCCCGGCGGTAAGTGCCAGTTTACATATGCTGATGTTTACCGCCCGGTTAGCGCGTGAGACCTTACCGCCAAGTCAATGGGTAGTGGTAAGGTCTCAGGCCGAAAATGGACTTGCGCTGGTTTTAATTTTGCCACACGTCCATTTTCGGACACACAAAAAAAGGCCTTTTTTTCCCCAGGCACGCTGAAAAATGGACCTGCGTACGTCCGAAACACGCGCCTACACCAGCACAGGCCATTTTTCGGCACGCCTTAGTAAAAGGGTCCCCTAGAGAACTGTGACCTGCACAAAGTGGTGTGTACAGTCCTTAAAAAAAAAAAAGGCACGGAAGAGGTAACCTGTATGTCCTGCACAGAGCAACACCTTGCTGGGCAGACTGGATGGAACATGTAGGTCTTTATCTGCCTTCTACAACTGAGTTACTACAGAAATCTTTTACAATGCGGCAGTAAGCTGAACGCGGGCTTACCGCATGCTATCCCAGAACTACGACTGGCCCAACACGGCCGCTGGCGGTAGTTCTGGCTCGAGTGTCTGCCATTTCTGGCGCGCTGGGAATTTTGTTTTTGTAGCATGGCGCTAACCCCGATACTAATCAAGCATCGCTGCTCGCTGCCCGGTTACTGCTGGGTTAGCACGGGAGCCCTTACCGCCACCTCATTGGCCGGCAGGAGCTATGGATTAGCATGCGGTAAGCCTGTATTGGGCTTACTACTGCTTTGTATAAGGGTCCCAAAGATAAAACTGTTTACCTGCTGATGTTTGTAGTTCTTTTAGCTTCTTTGGCTTTTGAAAAGCTCTGACAATGTGGATTTTTGAGCATACTTTTTATGAATCATAAGTTTGGTTGAAATTGATTTGGGGTTTTTTTTCTTTCTGTACTGACTACTTTTATGATAAATTTTAATACTTGTTATTAGTCTATGTATTGAATATTGTTAAGTTGGATTGAATACTGGTTTTATTGTGAACTGCTTTCCCACTCATGGCAGGCTCAATGCGGCTTACATGGGGCAATGGAGGGTTAAGTGACTTGGCCAAAGTCACAAGGAGCTGCCTGTGCCTGAAGTGGGAATCAAACTCAGTTCCTCAGGACCAAAGTCCACCACCCTAACCACTAGGCCACTCCTCCACTTTTAAACCTTGTGGTACCAAGTGGTGTAACAAATTAAATAAATCAAAATCAAATCAATGCAGTGACCTTGGCCGGTTAAGGGGTCCTTTTACTAAGGTGCACCACAAAGCCTGCGCTGGTGTAGACGTGTGTATTGGACACAAGCAGGTTCATTTTTCAGCGCACCTGCAAAAAAGGCCTTTTTTTTTGTCTGAAAGTGGATGTGTGGCAAAATGAAAATTGGTGTACGTCCATTTTGGGCCTGAGACCTTACCACCACCCACTGACTTAGCGATAAGGTCTCATGTGTAAACTGGGCGGTATTCATCATCGCACGTACAATGCTGATTACCGCCCGGTTAGCGCCACGCGCTTGAAATTTTCCAGCATGCATAGTGTGTGCACGTAAAAAATGAAATTACTGCCCGTGCCACGTGGTAGCCGGGCAGTAGTACCGAATTGGCACGCATTAGGTGCAAGTAAGCGCCTACATGGCTTAGTAAAAGGGCCCTAAGTGCTGAATACATAGTAACATAGTAACATAGTAGATGACGGCAGAAAAAGACCTGCATGGTCCATCCAGTCTGCCCAAGACAAACTCATATGTGTATACCTTACCTTGAATTTGTACCTGTCCTTTTCAGGGCACAGACCATATAAGTCTGCCCAGCAGTATTTCCCGCCTCCCAACCACCAGTCCCGCCTCCCATCACCGGCTCTGGTACAGACCGTACAAGTCTACCCTCCCCTATCCTCTCCTCCCAATCACCACCCCCTCTTCCCCCCACCTGCTCCGCCACCCAATTTCAGCTAAGCTTCTGAGGATCCATTCCTTCTGCACAGGATTCCTCTATGCATATCCCACGCATGTTTGAACTCCGTTACCGTTTTCATCTCCACCACCTCCCGCGGGAGGGCATTCCAAGCGTCCACCACCCTCTCCGTGAAAAAATACTTCCTGACATCTTTCCTGAGTCTGCCCCCTTCAATCTCATTTCATGTCCTCTCGTTCTACCGCCTTCCCATCTCTGGAAAAGATTTGTTTGCGGATTAATACCTTTCAAATATTTGAACGTCTGTATCATATCACCCCTGTTCCTCCTTTCCTCCAGGGTATACATGTTCAGGTCAGCAAGCCTCTCTTCATACGTCTTGGAACGTAAATCCCATACCATCCTCGTAGCTTTTCTTTGCACCGCTTCCATTTTTTTAACATCCTTCGCAAGGTAAGGCCTCCAAAACTAAACACAATACTCCAGGTGGGGCCTCACCAACGTCTTATACAGGGGCATTAAAACCTCCTTTCTTCTGCTGGTCACTCCTCTCTCTATACAGCCTAGCAATCTTCTAGCTACGGCCATCGCCTTGTCGCACTGTTTCGTCACCTTCAGGTCCTCAGATACTATCACCCCAAGATCCCTCTCCCCGTCCGTGCCTATCAGACTCTCCCCGCCTAACACATACGTCTCCCTTGGATTTCTACTCCCTAAGTGCATCACTTTGCATTTCTTCGCATTGAATTTTAATTGCCAAACGTTAGACCATTCTTCTAGCTTCTTCAGATCTTTTTTCATATTTTCCACTCCCTCCGGGGTGTCCACTCTGTTGGAAATCTTGGTGTTATCCGCAAAAAGGCAAACTTTACCTTGTAACCCTTTGGCAATGTCACTCACAAATATATTGAACAGAATCGGCCCCAGCACCGATCCCTGAGGCACTCCACTACTCACCTTTCCCTCCTCCAAGCGAACTCCATTCACCACCACCCTCTGGCGTCTGTCCGTCAACCAGTTCCTAATCCAGTTCACCACTTTAGGTCCTATCTTCAGTTTATTCAAGAGCCTCCTGTGGGGAACCGTGTCAAAAGCCTTGCTGAAATCTAAGTAGATGACGTCCATAGCACGTCCTTGATTTAATTCTCCTGTCACCCAGTCAAAGAATTCAATGAGATTCATTTGGCACGGTTTCCCTTTGGTGAAACCATGTTGTCTCGGATCTTGCAACTTATTGGCTTCCAGGAAATTCACTATCCTTTCCTTCAGCATCGCTTCCATTACTTTTCCAATAACCGAAGTGAGGCTTACCGGCCTGTAGTTTCCAGCTTCTTCCCTATCACCACTTCTGTGAAGAGGGACCACCTCCGCCATTCTCCAATCCCTCGGAACCTCTCCCGTCTCCAAGGATTTATTAAACAAGTCTTTAAGAGGACCCGCCAGAACCTCTCTGAGCTCCCTCAGTATTCTGGGGTGGATCCCGTCCGGCCCCATGGCTTTGTCCACCTTTAGCTTTCCAAGTTGAATATCGGCACTTAACCAGTCAAGTGCTTACTCCGCCCCCGAACACTCCCAAAATAGCTGTTTTACAGTTTGGCGTTAACTGGCTACTTTTAACAGTACTAACCAGTTAAGTGCCACTGAAAATTAGCAGTTAACCCCAAGCAGGGGTTTAACCGACAAGGAGCTATTTCTGGCTAGTTAAATTACCTTGACTATTGACCCCCAGGTGGGAATAAGCCTCCTCATTAGGGTAATGGTGATTGATTTAAAGATGTCTGTTAAAGTGCTAGACCTCTCCCCCTTATGACTATTTATTTATTTGGATTTTGCTCACACCTTTTTCAGTAGTAGCTCAAGGTGAGTTACATTCAGGTACACTGGATGTTTCTCTGTCCCAGGAGGGCTCACAATCTATGTTTGCACCTGAGGCAATGGAGGGTTAAGTGACTTGCCCAAGATCACAAGGAGCAGCAGTGGGATTTGAACTGGCCACTTCTGGATTACAAGACTGGTGCTTTAACCACTAGGCCACTCCTCCACTCCACTGATGATCTCATTGAACGACCTTCGACACCCATGTCATCTGCTTTAGCATTCCTATGGAAACACCTAACAGTGAAAGCCTTCAATTCACTTGATATCATGTGTGAAAAGCACTAGGACAGAATTTACTATTCGTTTGCCCAGATACTGCAGTTTCAAATGTAAAATTGCCTGGCCCCCTTCTCCACCATGCAGAAGACATTGTTTATAACCTTGTTCTGTAATTATTGGCTGATTTCTTCTTAAAAGCGCCTGAGTTCATCACGCTGTGTTTGACTGAAGAGCAATTTTTTTAAAAAATGTACTACTTAGGAGAAACTTGCACTGGGTTGTGATATTGGATGTGATCCTACATATGTTGGCCTAACAACCCAATCAGAGTGGAATCTGTAGCTTCAAGTTGCAGCTGTGGAGTTAAATTTTCCTAAAGCAAAGGTTTCAAGTGCACTTCTCTCTCCTCCTGAAGTACTGCAGTGTTTTGCTCTCTTTACATCCATCTAAATTTCAAATGTTTTCTTGCACTGACAATGTTTTCTTGCACTTTTCGTGTACAGATTCCTAGTTCCCACCATGCCCATACAAAAACAGAAAAACGCTCACTTTTTATTCTTTTTAAAGTTCCTAACTCAGTCCAAGTTTCTACTGGCTCATTTGCAGAATCTATACTCCAGCAAGGGGGACATGTGCCTTGTGTTGCTTTGGGATGATATTAAGATGATGTCATATAACTGCAATGGGCCCGATAGTCAGACTGCGTGAGTTAGCCTGGCTAACTCCTGCAGTTGGTGCTGAGCCCCGATATCCAATGCTGGGTCATTTCTACTGACTGGCATTTATTTATTTATTTATTTGCAGCATTTGTATCCCCCATTTTCCCACACATTAGCAGGCTCAATGTGGCTTACAAGTCACCGTATTTGAGAGCTCCAATACGGTCGATGTAAAAAAATACAAATAGAATCCGGGTAAGGGAAGGTAGGGGTAAATGGGAACAATAAATGGCAAAGATATAAGAAATAGCATTGTCTTTTAAATCAGTGCAGTGTTGAGGCTGCTAATCACAAACAGCAGGGTAGGCCTTACAAAACAGATAGGTCTTCAAAGTTCGCCTGAATTGTAGATGGTCATGTATCCTAAATATCTGCATTAAATATCTGGTTTACTTTTGGCTGGTTCACTTAACCGGCCAAGCCTATATTTAGCGCTGGCTGGTTAAGGGGTCCTTTTACTAAGCCGCGGTAAAAAGCGGCCTGCGGTAGTGTAGGTGCGTGTATTGGGCGCATGCCGGGCCACTTTTTACCGCATCTACAAAACTTTTTTTAATGGGATGGGAAAAGGACCTGCGGTAAAAAGTAAACCAGCACGCGCCTAAAACCAGCCTGAGCCCTTAACACCACCCACTGATCTAGCAGTAAAGGCTCACATGCTACCCTTGCGGTGACCGGTTGGCACGCGCCAAGGCATGCATAGAAGGAAATATATAAATAATTCATCCAGGCATGAAATTACCACCAGGAGGGCACGCTGGCCTGGTGGTAGTTTCATTTTGGCGTGCGCTGCATGCACCTAGAACCTACCGCGGATTAGTAAAAGGGCCCCTAAGTTTGAACCGGCCAAAGATAGACCTGGTATTCACGTGGCCAAATATGGTTGCCAAACTTGTGCTGAAAATTGGCAGGTAGCCAATTATGTCGCACGACATAACCGGATATCCGCTTGATGCTAACTGCAAATTTTCTGTGGGTCATGGCTGGCCTTGTCCTGCTGAAAATTCATGGATAGCCAGTTATAGTGCATTTAACCAGCCAGGTGCCAATTCTTGGTTAATTGCTTTTTAATATTGGGAAAAATATGATTATGGGGGGAAAAAAAACAACTTGGAACCAATGCTGAATGAGTTGAGCTTCAAATGCTGTGTCACCCTCTCTATTCCAACTCTCAAATTCTTTTAGCAATAAGACCAGAGCTGCAGTAAAATGGGGTCTCAGTGCATCCATACATAGATCTTTCCTACACACTAAGGCCATTTTTACTGCAATTGTAAATATGGCTATTTTGTATTAATGACCATGCACTAATATTGCCATTAGCACAGGGTGATTAAAAAAATGTACCATGTGTGCACTTACCACCACCCATTCTGTAGGCAGCATGGGGTTCTTTTATTAAGCCACAGTAGCACTTTTAGCTCGTGGTAGAAATCAGCTGGACATCTCGGTGTTTACCGCCAGCTGATTTCTATCACGAGCAAAAAACGCTACCGCGGCTTAGTAAAACACCCCCTAAGGGGGAACACCCATTCTCTGCCTCCAGACATGCCCTTTCCAAAAATAATATATATATTGTTAGCATGAAGTTAGCACGTACAGATTTGGCAGTTACCACAGGACGCCTGTGCGTCTCATGGTATGCCATTTTAAGCAGTGTTAGACCTGCGTTAGCACCTAACACAGCTTAGTAAAATGGCTCCTTAGAGCTGTAAGGTTGCAAGTAAATTATGCAAGATCACCAACTATCATTCTTTTTTTTTTTTTGTAAAATGAATCTATTGCTATTAATAAAAAAAGAAATCTCATATTTTGGAGGGGGAGGGGAACATGGCTGACTTGTAGAGATATGAAGCTAAACATTAATGAATTGTAGGCAAAGCCGGCAAATCTACTCACTCTGATATGCCCACATGATATGCAATTAAAATCTCTATTCACATTCCTATGGGGTTGTCAATCAGGAGAAAAGCCTTTTTGACAACATTCACTGAACCGTGGGGACTAACTGCTGAACAGGAACTTAAACAGTAACAGCTTTTGTTACTACCACGAAGGGAGCCTTAGAGAGACGGAGTGCAAGTTCGACAAAATTGTTATACAGCCTTTTTTTTTTTTTACTTTTCACTATGAATAAAAAAAAATATGCCAAAAAGTCCTTTGTATGGGGAGTTAGTATGTTATGTAATACACAAAAGTTATCAGATACATGTGAAAAACTGTAACCTTTTCTCGCTGTAGGAAACAATTTAACCTTTCACATTTTGAACAATGAACAATGACTTAAGAGGCAGACGCAGGGAAAACGGGGACATTTTCTAGTAGAGCTGTAGCTGGTTTGAGCGTGTACTAAGATCGTTCATTTATTTTCAAATATATAGAGACTAACGTGAAGTGATTTCTCACAGCAAAGTGAGCTTACCAAAATCTGTCCTGTTAGTTAAACATTGGTTTTATATGTACATGTTGCATTTACATGTTTAAAAAAAAGGATGCGTTGTCTGCCGTTACTCTATAATTTATGGAGTATTTTCACAGAACTACTTAAAACTACTTTTAAGACTGGCTCAGCCTGGAAACTGCCAATAATGCTGGAAATCTAATGAAAGAATATGTTCCCTGCAAAGCATTATTAGAGCACTCACATGGCCTGCAAATCCACATGGGCAATGCTCCCTCTAAGCGGAGTGCATAAGCGATTGCTCAAACATTTTAGGAGCATCGCTCACAGAGTTTACATGGTTGCTGACAAACTTTTTTTGGTGTGCTATATACAGAAAGGCATTGCTAATACTGGCACTCAGAAACTGTTGGTTTTTAAAATTTGTTCCTCACACAAAAAAAAATAACTTCGCACACACCAGGCCACTCCTTAGAAGAAACATTGTATATGGGTTTCAAATACATTAGGATGTGCATTTGTTTGAAACAACATGGGAAACGTCATTTCATGTCATTATGAAACAAAAGACAAGCAGGGAAAAAAAACATGAAATTTCTTGGGTTTTCTTTTTTCCCCCATTTGTTGTCAATAGTGCGCACTGTTTGGAAAAAATGTTGAAAAATAGGCACTGGGAAAAATCAGCGCTCAGCACTATTCTATAAGGGCATTCCGGGATGAGCACGCTGTATAGAACAGCACCTAGTAAGGATTGTCACACCCAGCCCTGGGAGCTCTTTTACAAAGGCGCATCAAAACGTGGCCTGCGGTAGTGTGGGCACATGTATTAGACACATGCTAGACCATTTCTCCACTGCGTTTGGAAAAAAGGGGGGTTTGGGGGTACGGGAAATGGATGTGTGGCAAAATGAAAAAAAACAGCTTGCGTCTATTTATGGCCTGAGCCCTTAACGCCACCCATTGACTTAGCAGTAAGGGCTTACACATTATCTGCATGGTAGCCATCCAGCGCACGCCAACTGCTGATTACCACTGGGAATGCCCCCCGCGTTAGAAAATAGAAAATGATTTTCTACCTCGTGTTTTCAGCGTGTGCCAAATTTGGAATGACCACCCGGGGCACATGGTAGCTGGGTGGTAATGCCAATTTGGCGCATGCTGGACACATGTAGCCCCTTATGTGAATCTGTAAAAGGGCTCTTCTGGGCACGAGGACTTATACCAGCTGAAACCTGGTGTAAATCCTGGCATGTGACTTGCCCCCCCCCCAAAAAAAAAAAAAAAAATCATTTTATAATGCTTCACATAATTCTTTGGAATGCCCCTGACCCACTCACCCCCTTTTGTGTTGTGTGTGAGAGGTTTGGGTGTAGATCATTATAGTATCGTGCACAACCAGATCTGCATGCAAATCAAAATTGACTGTTAATGGCTCATTAACTAATATATTTGCATGTAGATCTCAACATTTGGGTGCTATTTATATAATCCAGAGGTATGTGTAAGAGGACACACTAGGAAAGAGTGCACACAGTTTCCTCTGTAGTGTACCCTCTCTGCACAATCTTAGGAAAGACTGTGCATTCCTGTGAAAGAGCAAACTCTGTTAAAGATATTGCTCCTGTAACAAAAAAATGCCCCAGAGAAACCCAAGCAAACTGAACATTCCCATATATAACATGAGAAATGAAACAAAATCAAAAATGTCCGGCTGTGCACCCTTAAAACTGAACAGGCAGGGCAGCTAGTTCCCAACTCAGTCCTTGGTGCACACCTAGTCAAATCGGGTTTTCAGGATATCCACAATGAATATGCATGACAGCGAATACACTACCTCAATTGCATGCAAATCTAACTCATGAATATTCATTGTGGATATCCTAAAAACAAACAAACAATGGGATTAGGTGTGCCTAGAGGACTGGGTTGGGAATGGCTGATGTAGGAGGTAATTTTATAGAGTAATTTTCACACGTACATCACCACAGATCTGCATAAAGGATTGTTATAAAATTCCAACCAAGTGTGAGAGTGTGCGCATTTTTTTATCAAGGTACGTACTTCGCCAGTACATGCATACAGGGTGGAGTTTGGATAGAACATGAGTGTTTGGAAGTACTCGTGTAGATTATAAAATATGTTAATTTGCCCACGTACTTGCAAACTCCACCCACACTCCACCCAAACTCCGCCTTTGTACAAACCTACAGGGCAAAGTGCACCATCATGTCAATCCGAGTACTTTATAGCCCACATAGGTGTGAAAAAGACTTTATAAAATTACCCCCTACATGTTTGTTTCCCCTCAAGGTGCTCTAATAATCTTCAACAGGACACAGATTCTTTCTTTCGATGTCCAGTTTATTTGCAGTCTTAAGTTATGTCAAAATATGATATAAATGACAGAGTAGACTCAAAGCACACCTAAATAATCTGGGTATGGACATTTACACCTGCTGTCAAGCAGATGTAAGTGTTTCGACCTATGACGTAGGTGCAATTTCTGTTACTTATGCTAGTATTTTATAGTGAAGATGCGTGGAGGCATATTTTCAAAGCACTTAGACTTAAAAAGTTTCATAGTAACCTATTGAACTTTGTAAGTCTAAGGGCTCCTTTTACAAAGCTGCACTAGTGATTCTGACGTGGCAAATGTGACAAAGTCCATTCAATTCATATAGGCTTTGTCGCATTTTCCACGCTGGAATTGTTAGCGCGACTTTGTAAAAGGAGCCCTAAGTGCTTTGAAAATGAGCCAAATGGAGGGGCATAATTAAAAGGGACGCCCACGTTTTGCTGAGGACGTCCTCGCAAAACGTCCCGGTGGAAGGGCAGGGAAACCCATATTATCAAAACAAGATGGACGTCCATCCCCTAGACTTGGTTGTTTCTGATTTCCAGCCATAATGGAAACCAAGGATGCCCATCTCAGAAATGACCAAATGCAAACTCTTTGGTTGTGGGAGGAGCCAGCATCTGTAGTGCACTGGTCTCCCTGACATGCCAGGACACCAATCGGGCACCCTAGAGGGCACTGCAGTGGACTTCAGAAATTGTTCCCAGGTACATAGCTCCCTTACCTTGTGTGCTGAGCCCCCCAAATCCCCCCAAAACCCACTACCCACAACTGTACACCATTACCATAGCCCTTACAGGTGAAGGGGGCACCTAGATGTGGGTACAGTAGGTTTGTGGTGGATTTTGAAGGGCTCACATTTACCACCACAAGCGTAATAGGTAGGGGGGGTGGGCCTGGGTCCGCCTGCCTGAAGTGCACTGCACCCACTAAAACTGCTCCAGGGACCTGCATACTGCTGTGATGGACCTGAGTATGACATTTGAGGCTGGCACAACATATTTTTAAAGATTTATTGTTAGGGTGGGAGGGGGTTAGTGACCACTGGGGGAGTAAGGGGAGGTCATCCCTGATTCTCTCCAGTGGTCATCTGATCAGTTTGGGCACCTTTCTGTGCCTTGGCCGTAAAACAAAAAAAAGAACCAGATAAAGTTCAAGTGCTTGTCAGGAACACCCTTTTTTTCCATTATAGGTCAAGGACGTCCATGTGTTAGGCACGCCCAAGACCCGCCTTCACTACGCCTCCGACATGCCCCCGTGAACTTTGGTCATCCCTGCGACGGAAAGAGTTGGGGACGTCCAAAATCGGCTTTCGATTATACTGATTTGGGCGACCCTGTGAGATGGACGCCCATCTTCCGATTTGTGTTGAAAGATAGGCACCCTTCTCTTTCGAAAATGAGCCTGCTAGGCACCTACAGAAGAGCACCTTAATAAGTACCTAGGACTAGATTCTATATGCCTAAAAAATTGTCACCCCCCCCTCCAAAAAAAAAATACGCCTAGGCAAATTCTATAAAGTATACTTAAATTTAGGCGTACTTTATAGAATAAGCCTAAATTTCTGTGCAGTTTATAAAACATGCCAAGCACCCATCCGTGCGACTAAATTTAGTCACAGGCAGTTCCACTATATAGAATCCATGCTCTGTGAAACTTGGCGTTCCCTTACAAAATTACCCTCAGAGGTTCAACAAGACAGACTTTCAGCTATTAAAGGAACACTGTAATTTTTACATTTGGAATGGGAGGGGGAGGGAAGCTAATAGCACTGAATGTTTAAATATTTACCTTCTTCCTTATCATGTCGTGTTAGTGGAGAGAGAGCAGATACATCTTGACTATTAACCGTCATGACAAATTGCCTTGCTAATGAATGTTGCACACTGAAAGTGCCATAACTGATTAAACTACACTTTCCTGCTCCTAGACAGAGACAGACTTGATCTGCCAGCAAGCCCGCAGGGTGGAGTGGGGTAGTTAGGAAACCAACAGATTGTAAATCCCATTGAAAAATATTCCAAAAGACCACGTCCACACATACAACAGGTTCTTAGGATCCTCACATGAAACTGTTTAGTTCTGCAGTTGATGAGCCATGTAAAAAGAACCGTGTTTTAACAATTTCACTGGCTGTGGGGAAGGAATATTTATGTTAGCATTTTCTCTCTCTGTCCTTCTCTTCTCCCTGCCCCTCTGCCACAAGCGCTGCTTGCTCTTTGCATTTCAACATAAAAATCTTTCTTTCTTTTGTCAGGCCCCTTTTGTTGGTGCAAAATTGGAAGCGGTTCAAATTCAAAGCACTCCCATTCATTTACTGGCCATTAAACCAATGTCCTTCTCGTTCACATCAACCAGAGAGCTAAGCTCTGGAGGAAGAAAAAAAAACTATAAAAGACTTGCTTCACCACTGGCGAATAATGTGAACATTTTTACAGAGCTTAAACCTCAATGCTTTGCTCGAAACTAACAATACTGTATATCTTATCATTCCCTTTTCACAAGACAGCAGCTGCAGAAACGCTTGCCACTTCAAAATATCAATTGCTTGCCAGAGCTGTCCTCCACACACCCTGTCAAACTAATGTACATTGTCCACTGAAAAGGGTGCAAGAGTGAAAACCAGAAATTGTGTCAAATTCTGCGGTGAAAGTATGATGTGCAAAAAAACTGCGTATGACAACCATGAAGACTGAAATCAGTGCTGGGGCCTGAGCCTCCGTCTCTTTGAACAAGGCCTATATATCTTTTTCCTGTATTCTTTAGATATCCATTACATGACAAATGCATTTCCGCAGGCTGTGAATCAAAGGAAAATAGAAATTATTTTCCATAATTAAGTCTATATTTTAATTCACTCTGGATCCTGTTTACTAAGCCACGCTAGATGCGCGTTAGCAGTTTTAGTACGAACAAACTGTGTAGGCACCTGTGATGCTCCAATGGGCATCTTCACGGTTAGAGCATGCTAATTTTTAGCACGCGCTAAAAACGCTAGCGCACCTTAGTAAACAGGGCCCTTTGTTGTGATGAAAAATCTAGCTATTGTGTTTTTTGGGGGCCTGAAACATCATGCTAATCGATGATGAAAATAAAAATGCCCGGTTATCAAGCTATATTATAAAACGTGAAAACACAACGTGTGCAGGTTTTGCTCTGCTTTACATTTCGGATTCCCTCTGAGTCTGGGTTATCTAAAAAGTCTATCTTAAAAAGTATCACTGTGCCTTTAATCTGCAGCCACCCAATTTTCATGCTAATAAAGACTGGCTTATTGATTTGCGAGTTTTTCCATGACAAAATGGATATCTCGTATGAATATAGTCTTTGTTACAGAAAACAGAGAGAAAGAGTTTACAAAGATAGCTTTCTATTCCGAAATGGGAAAAAAGTCCTCGAAAAAAAGATGAGTCACCAGTTTCACATTTAGAAATGGAAGGGCAGTGGATAATTACCTTACATTAATTAGCTCTACCTCAGCATTAGACGTAAGGATAAACACAAACATTAGTCATTTAAATACCCAACATATCAAAGTGTGTTTGTAATGGAAGAGCCGTGGATTCTTAAAAGAACTTCATACTATGTGCTGTTTAATTTTTCAAAATGTGTACAAATCAAATTGTAATACTGACTGCCTTCTGATTAGAAACACCCCTGCTAAGTCGTAATTTTGAAATGTCTTTAAGTCACTCTCTTTTAACACTTTCAGTGGCTGGACTGGCCATGATGAGCTCAAGCTACGTCACGCAATGCATCGCACGTGCCTGTTTTTGCTCCTCTGTCATAAACAGCATCATACAACTAGATGAATCCACTAGCTACAATCTAGAATGATAGCATTTTGTAGTTATTACTGCCGTAATAAATGCAAGAAAAAAGGTTCAGCAGTTCAGCCTAAAGAAATTTAAAAATAGATAATTTCATATACATTCTAACTGACAAAAGTGGCCAAATTCTATGTATGGCGCTCAAAATTGCCTTTAGAAATATGGGTGCATGCCCAATTTCTGTGCACAATTTAATTGAATAACAAACCAATTAGTGCCAGTAATAGGGAGCTAATAATTATCAGTGCTAATTGACATCAAATAAAATTTATGCGCACATTTCTAGGCATCGGAATCGGTGCATAAATTTTACATGTTGATCCAAAAAGGAGGTACATCCATGGGAGAGGCATGGGCGGATCAGGGGCCTTCCTGGAATTTATGCACAGCATTACAGAATAATGGAGATCTGTGTGTAATTTATGCATAAGAATTTGCATTAGGTTTTACTTGGTGTAAATCCTTGCACCTAAGACTGGGTGAAGATCCCGGCACCAAACGATGTCTATAAACAGCGCCCAGCTCTGAGTACCATTTATAGAATAGCGCTTAGCGTGAACTTTTATCGGTGCCAATTTTTCAGCATCATATCTAGAATTTTGGCTAAGCTGACTATTACTACTTGCCATCTATAGACTACTTTTTAAATAGTGCACAGCATATTGAGGTGGGGGGGGGGGGGGGAGGGAGCCATCATTTATTTAAGGCAACTTGATGTTACAGAAGGACCAATCCAGTAGTCAACATGTCATCAAATGCCTCAGAAGAAATGTTCAGGGCATGATTCGTTATGGTGTTATTTCCACTCTGGGGGCAATTCCATAAAGGGTGCCAGGAAGCTGTGTGCTCAGCATGAATTCTATAAACAGCATCTGTTCATCCGCATTTCATTAAAGAATACCAGCATAAGTCGGCATTTCTGCACCAACACTTAGGAGAGCCCACTAAATACCATGTCAACAGCAGGAATAAATGCGCTTGCCTAAATGCGGCATTTTAGCATATAACTTACAGTATACTATAAGTTACGGTCATAATTGTTGGAGACGCTTGTGCCCTGCACATGTGACTCCTCCCGGGTACACCCTCCTGCATTTATATGCTAATCAAGTTGTGCACTATGTTAGAGAATACCAGTTAGCACTCAACTAGCAATTACGTGCATAACTGTAACATTCATGTGCCAAAAGTGTCAGGCATTCTATAACTTACACGTGCAAATTGGCGCCTAATTTTACATGACCTGCTATAGAATGAGGGAATCTGTGTCTATGGGAAAAGATTTATTTATTTACTACATTTGTAGCCCCCTTTTTCCCACCTATTTGCTGGCTCAATGTGGCTTACATAGTACCGTAAAGGCGTTAATCAATTCTGGTATGAACAAATACAGTTATGTTGTGGTAGAATAAGGTTTGTGTGTACAGACACATTAGTGAATCATAGAGAGGAAGAGAATCGTAGAGAGGAAGAGTTATTATATGTCCATTATGAGCTTTGGTTTCGTTGTGTTGCAAGGTACAGGCATTTAAGTTGGGTCGGTAGGGTATGCCTTTTTGAACAGGTTAGTTTTTAATGATTTCCGGAAGTTTAGGTGATCATAAGTTGTTTTCACGGCTTTTGGTAATGTGTTCCATAGTTGTGTGCTTATGTAGGAAAAGCTGGATGCATAGGTTGATTTGTATTTGAGTCCTTTGCAGCTTGGGTAGTGGAGATTTAGGTATGTTCATGTTGATTCTGTTGTGTTTCTAGTAGGTAGGTCTATGAGGTCTGTCATGTATCCCGGGGCTTCGCCGTAGATAATTTTATGAACCAGGGTGCAGATTTTGAAAGCAATATGTTCTTTGATTGGGAGCCAGTGCAGTTTTTCTTGGAGGGGTATGACACTTTCAAATCGTGTTTTTACAAATATAAACCTGGCTGCCGTGTTTTGAGTGGTCTGAAGTTTCTTTATAATTTGTTCTTTGCATCCCGCATAAATTCCATTGCAGTAGTCTACATGGCTTAGTACCATTGATTGTATCAAGTTGTGAAATGTTTCCCTCGGGAAGAATGGTTTCACGCGTTTGAGTTTCCAGATTGAGTGGAACATTTTCTTTGTTGTAGATTTCACTTGGTTCTCTAGTGTGAGGTTACGGTCGAGTGTGACGCCGAGAATTTTCAGGCTGTCTGAGAAAGGGAGGGTATAATCTGGGGTGTTTATGTTTGTGGGTTTGTTCATATTGTATTGGGATGAGAGGATGAGACAATGTGTTTTTTCTGTGTTGAGTTTTAGTTGAAATGCGTTTGCCCATGAGTCCATGATATTCAAGCTGAACTTGATTTCGTTGGTGATTTCTGTCAGATCACGTTTGTAAGGATGTATATTGTGGCATCATCTGCATAGATGAAAGGGTTAAGGCCTTGGTTGGATAAGGATTTGGCTAGTGGGGTCATCATTAGGTTGAAAAGGATCGGTGATAGTGGTGATCCTTGAGGTACTCCGCATTCTGCTTTCCACGGTGGTGATATGTTTGAGCTTGATTTCACTTGATATGCTCTAGTGGTTAGGAAACCCTTGATCCAACTAAGTATGTATCCGCCAATATCGAAGTAATCTAGGAATCTTAGTAGTATTTTATGGTTTACCATGTCGAACACACTGGACATGTCGAATTGGAGGAGAAGTATGCTTTTGCCTGTTGCTATTTCCTGCTTGAATTTGGCTAGGAGGGTAATGAAACATAGGAGAAGCCTTAAGAAAACAACTTATGCCCTGTTTATTATGATGATGATGATTATTATTATTATTATTTCTTGCTCTGAGTTTTCAATTTATTTTTGCTGAGTCTGATGGTTCCTTATTTGTGAACCCAGTCTCCTCTACCTCACTCTTCAGCTAATGGGAGCCAATGCTACAATACAGAAGTACTGGGACAATTAGAGGAACATTCTGGCATGTGACAACCATATTTAAAGTCTCCCACATTTTTAGTGCAGTGCTTCTAAGCCTTCTCTTGCAAGTGCACCAAGCCCATTGGGTCTTCAGGATTGCATGAAATAAGTTAGTATAAACTGATGTCCCTCCTCTCAGTACCCTTTTCCACCACCGCCAACTCCAGGCTCCGCTCATTCTGCCTCACCTCACCCTATGCTTGGAACAACCTTCCTGAACCCTTACGCCAAACCCCCTCTCTGCCCGTCTTCAAGTCTTTGCTTAAAGCCCATCTCTTCAATGCTGCGTTCGGCACCTAACCCTTACCGTTCGGTGAATCCAGACTGCCCCAATTTGACTGCCCCTATCGGACCGACCGTTCACTTGTCTATTAGATTGTAAGCTCTTCGAGCAGGGACTGTCTCTCTTTGTTAAATTGAACAGCGCTGCGTAACCCTAGTAGCGCTCTAGAAATGTTAAGTAGTAGTAGTAGTAGTAGTATGTCCAGTTGTATGCAGATCTATCTCATGCATATTCATTATGATAATCCTGAAAACCTGACTGGTGTCGTGTAACTCCACGCAAGAGCTGAGAAGCACAGTCTTAGTGGGCCAGAAAGCGATCTATAGAAAGAGAAAACCTAACTACTGATGCCTAATGTGACATTCTTTGGTCCAACCCTGAAATTCATTTAATGTAATTCCAGACTGGCAGATTATGATATGTGCTCATGAACCTGGAATCTTTATTTCTGGATATTTTGAGGTGACTAACATCCAAGCAGTGAATCTTTTGGATTTAGTTAGACTAGACAGCTAGAAAGGAGAAAGTGGGAGATGACCAACTCATTCAGACTTTTTCAAGGCAACATGTTAGTCATTAGAAAACATAATCCAAATTGTATGATCCATGGATTAGATCCATAAGTCTGCTAACGATCCACATAAATCATCTTCACTTGCACTGTCCCACTCAGTGATCTGTGAATCACAAAGTAGGTTTAGTGGCTTTTGATTCAAGAAAGATTCCAATTAATACAGGGTGCATAAATATATAAGTACATAAGTATTGCCACACCGGGACAGACCAAAGGTCCATCAAGCCCAGCACCCTGTTTCCAACAGTGGCCAATCCAGGTCACAAATACCTGGCAAGATCCCAAAAAGTACAAAACATTTTATGCTGCTTATCCCAGAAATAAGCTGTGGATTTTCCCCCAAGTCCATTTCAATAATGGTCCATGGATATTTCCTTTAGGAAGCCATCCAAACCCTTTTTAAACCCCGCTAAGTTAACCGCCTTTGCCACATTCTCTGGCAACGAATTCCAGAGTTTAATTACAAGTTGAGTGAAGAAATATTTTCTCCAATTCGTTTTAAATTTACTACTTCGTAGCTTCATCGAATGCCCCCTAGTCCTAGTAATTTTTGGAAAGAGTAAACAAATGATTCATGTCTACCCGTTCCACTCCATTCATTATTTTGTAGGCCTCTATCATATCTCCTCTCAGCTGTCTTTTCTCCAAGCTAAAGAGCCCTAGCCACTTCAGCCTTTCCTCATAGGGAAGTGGTCCCATCCCCTTTATCATTTTCGTCGACCTTCTCTGTACCTTTTCTAATTCCACTATACCTTTTTTGAGATGCGGCGACCAGAATTGAAAACAATATTCGAGGTGTGGTGATTTGATCTGTTGCAATTTCTCAGTCATTCACGTGCATGTTTCTATTTTAATGGATTGAGTCAAAGAAGCAAGAGATCTTAAAATGCTTCACTTCAAATTCACCCTGTTTGGGTAAACATGTACAATAGCACTTCAGTTTTAACTTACCATAAAAATTCTCATGAAACAATGCTTGTATTAGAGAGATGATCATATCTACCATCATCACACAAAGATAACAAATTTGCTATCAAATATTTATCTCAGTATCCAATAATCATTCACAGCCCAGATTGAACAGCAAAATCTTGAACATGCCAGATTTTAAAATCATTAACCCCAGGGTTCTATATATGGTACCTTAATTTCCGTGTGGAAATCGAAGAGTATTTTATAACAATGCACATAACATAATTGGTTAACTAGCCAATCAGCGCTGTTAATTGGATGTTAACAAGCAATTATCAGCACTAATTGGCATTAATTAAGATTTAAACGCACAACTCACTAAGTGCCCCTTTTACCAAGCTGCGGCAAAAGGGGGCCTGCTCTGGCATCGGTGCATGTTTCTGATGTGTGCCACTGCGGAGACCCCTTTTACCACAGCGGATAAATGGTAGGTCTTTCTCTTCTTCAGGAAATGGCTGTGTGTGGCAAGTGAAGCACTTGTTGCGTGGCCATTTTGGGTGAGAGCCCTTTCCGCCACACATTGAGGTGGCGGTAAGGGCTCCTGTGCTAATCTGGCGGTAACCAGGCAGCGTGCAGCAGTGGCGTAGCCAAGGGTGGGCCCGGGTGGACTCAGGCCCACCCAGTAGCAGCATACCTATGGTGTGGCTGGCAGGGATTCCCAAGCCCCACCAGCATATCTTGTAAATAGCAGATGGCACGCAGGTGAGACAAGGAGAGACCAAATCACCTATGGGACAGGGAGGGGTTCTTCTGCCTACCCATCTTGGGTCCAGGCCCACTCAAAGTTGGGTGTCTGGCTACACCCCTGGCGTGCAGCACTGTCCAATTACCGCCAGGTACATACCGACGCTACAAAAATTAATATATTTTTGTAGCACCGGATATCACAGCACACTGGGGGTGGGAACTACTGCTGGACTTACCACTGCATTGTAAATGGGCCCCTAAGTGAATTCTGTAAAACAGTTTGCCTAAATTCTAAGTCACATAGATGAAAAGGGGCGTGACCATGGGTGTGTCTAAAATCTATGCATATTGTTATAGAATACACCCGCTCTGTGCCTAATTTAGGCATCAGGATTTACGCCAAGTAAAACATGGCCTAAATGTCCATGACTAGATTTGGTCATGTGGAGAGGCTTTCAGTCTTATTCTATATACACTGTGCAGAAATTTAAGCCTATTCTATAAAATTTAGGCATACTTTCCAGAATACGCTTAGGCATATTTTTTTTACGCACAGAATTTTCAGGCGCCATAAATAGAATCTAGTCCTAAGCAGTGCGCTTATTCTACCAAAAAAGGTGCCGGTACTCAAATGCTAGGCCACTCCTCAGGAGTGGGGTGATCAGTGAGGGACCCACCCCACAATTGCCAGGTCCCCTGCAATCAGTCACAAAATCTATGACAAGGCAGAATTGGTGTGTAGAGCCTGAGCTCTTTCATTAAAAACTTTGGGTCCATGGGTCAATTTTAGCAGACAATGGAAAGGGTGCCGGTACTCAGTACCCCCAAGTACCCCCTCAAAAAAAGCCCTGGTCCTAAGGGGCCTATTTACCAAACTGCATTAAAGTTTTGAAGTTAATGTGCGGTAATGGCCACATTTAACTTGAGGTAGCCGTAAAACATGAGCACTTTTGGGGACCTTTCCGGTACTTAGGGGAAGACAGTTAGACTTCTAATTTGAGGCAAAAGTCTTCTTTGCACATTAGTGGCATGATCAGTCTGGCAATGTAGCTGTCACATTAACAATTAACGCGCCTTATCGACCACCGCATTAACCATGAAATGCTCCCCCTATTAGGAACTTCTGTGTTGGGTATTTCTGCATCTAAAAGATCAACAAATGGCTGTGTATACAGGCCCTTAAACAGTGTACCAAGAACTAAACACAAGATATTTTCCACACGTGCTAACAAATATTTTGGAAAAGGGATAGAGGATATAGCATTCTGAGGTGCTGACCTTTGCTGTGTTTATCAGCGAGACAATAATGTCTTATTAACACACAGCAGCTGTACCTGAACTGCTGCCATGAATATAACAGCCTTTTATAGCCACCAGGGGAGTGAGATAGAAGGCCTTTATTAACCACTAGACATGATTAGCACATTATGTGAACTTTAGCAAAGCAAATTGTCTCTTACTGAAATATGTTGCCTGTATCTAATGTAAACACAGTCTTCAAACTTCCCTGTAGAAAAATAAGTGTAAATCAGCAGCAGGCAGTTAAAAAAAAAAAAAAGCCATAGTCTTCTCTTTACACAACATATTAAAACAACTGCGCTGTTAAAGATCTATGAATCCTACACAAACTAGAAAACAATTACTGACTTTCAGTTAACTACACGTTATCTTCCTCAGGAAAGCATATGGCAGTACACCGAGTAATAATTATGAGTAATATTTGATAGGCTTTAAATATGCCATTGCACTTTCTATTAAGGTTGCAAGCTTTTCTCCACGAGCTGGCTCTTAGGATACATTTTTTAGCTGTTAACTTGAAAAAGTGGCCTCATAATTTACTTCAAATGCAGCTTAATTCTAGCAAAGGAAAGATTACCCCATTAGCCTTAGTAAGTGAACACAGTAACGCAAGTCCATTATGAGAAGTCTTTTATGCCTTAGTAGAAAGTCATTAACATAAAATAAATCATTAGCTTTGATATTAAGCTTCTATCTGTCAGCAGGTTTTATGATTAATGGTCAGGACTGTTATTGGCTAAAGGATAAAATATTTCCTTTTTTGTTCAAACACTATCTTGCACTTATAACATTGTTTTTTATTTATCTGGAGACGTGCTTTGGTGCAAAGAGCATACATTAGGTTTTTGCAGTGTGTAAATATACTAAGGGCCCCGCCCCTACGAGGGCCTTTCCCACAGGATATGGCCATTTCTGCTGCAGCCGGAAAATGGCCGATTTTCCATTTTCTGATTTAATGGTCACGCGCTAATGTTGCCATTAACAAAAATTAGCCATCTGTTTATATCAACCAAGAAAAACCCTTAAGTCAATTCATAATATTAGATTGAAAACTATGAAGTCTGTATGTTGATTTAATAGGACATTTAATAGCACTATATTGGGAAATGTTTCCAAACTCTGGCATCCTTTGCTGATAAATATCTGAGTTATGTTAAATGTGAGTTTTAGACATGTTGTGAAAACCTAGGGGTCCTTTTACTAAGCTGCAGTAGGGCTATCTTGCTGGTAGCGCATGCCAAATCTGCCCTACCACCGGGGTATCATCAGAGCCCAGCGGTAGTTCTGAAGTTGGCATACGCAGTTTCCTGTGGTAGAAAATACATTTCTATTTTCTACTGCGGGGGGCGTTCCTGGCGGTAATCAGCAGCACAGCCACATTGCCGCTCGTTGTCCGATTACCGCACGAGTAGTGCGTGAGCCCTTACTACCTACTAAATAGGTGGCGGTAAGGGCTCAGGGCTCCTTTTACTAAGCGGCGGTAAGCCCAACACGGGCTTACTGCTTGCTATACAGGAAGTACCGCCGGGCTACCGCAGCACCCCAGTGGTACTTCCCACCCCTAGTGCGCCGTCATTTCTGGCACTACAAAATGTATTTATTTTTATAGCTCTGGAGTGTACCTGGTGATAATCGGGCAGTGCTGCGTGCTGCCTGGTTACCGCCGGGTTAACACGGGAGCCCTTACCACCCCCTCAGTGGATGGCGGTAAGGGCTCCACCCCCAAAATGGCCATGCGGGAAGTGCTTTACTTGCCACATGGCCATTTCCTGTAGGAAAGCGAGACTTACCTTTTACCAGCTGTGGTAAAATGGGGCCTCGGCGCGCGTGTAAAACGCACACCGATGCCAGCGCCAGCCCCCTTTTCCCGCAAGCTGGTAAAATGGGCCCCCAGGCAGTAAATAGCTGTGCACTAATTTTAATATTAGTGCACAGCCGTTTACTGCCCCCCCCCCCATTTTAAAAAGATCTTTTTCCCGCCATAGTAAAAAGTGGCCCAACATGCGCCAATTTCACGTTCCAATACTACCGCAGTCCACTTTTTACCACGGCTTAGTAAAAGAGTTTTTTGCAACCTAATATAGTGATAGACTGACTGAGTATATCTGTTCTTTTAAAATTTGATGTATGTGCTGTTCTTTCTTGTATACTGTTTGTATTATTTTTCTGCTATGATCCACCTAGAACTATATTTATTCAAGCAGAACGTAAGTGCTAAAATTAAATTAGATTAAAATTTTGTAGGCAGTAATGGTTCACATGCTACTCCAGACATGTCCCCTCTGCTAAAAAATAACAACTATTTTTTGGCGTGTGGGTAGCTCATGCACATTTGCAACCTACCACAGAATTCTATGCTATCTAAGCTGTGATAGGCAAATGTCAAGGATTCAAATGATTCAAAATTCAGCAGTTGGGCTAATATTTCGGAAAACACGCAAGGATGATATAACTCCGTTGTTGAATTCTTTACATTGGCTGCCTGCCCGGGCTTGAATTATTTTTAAGACACTTTGCTTTGTATTTATGTTTTTGGATGGTACTGGCCCTAAAGGTGGATCCCAATTAGTAAGTTTATTAAAAGGGCAAGCTTTGGGATTTCTAATAGTCTGACGTTAGCGTTTCCATCTGCTTAAGGTATTGGTTAAACGTTGCTTTTTCTCAGTTTTTTTCTTCTCAGCTGTTCATCATTGGCATATTCTTCCCTTAAAGCTATGTTCAATGAGTAGTTATTTATCATTTCGAAAAGTCCTGAAGACTTGTTTTCTAGGATATGTGTGTGTGTGGGGGGGGGGGGGGGGGGGGGGGGGGGGGTTGGGGGGGGGGGGTTGTGATTTTTTTTCCCATTGCTTGCATTTTTTTAGTTGTTTGTTAACTCCTGGTTGATTGTATCAGTTTTTTAATCAAATGTAACTTGCCATGAATCTTGATTAAGAGAGTTGGCGAGTAATAAGTCTCATAGCATAGCATGCGTTAGTGTTTACAGCAGCTTTGTAAAAAGACTAAAATAAGTATGACACTCAAGCATTTTATGTGGAAGTACACCACTAAACTACACTTGTTCTGTGTCGCATTTCACGCACTTCTTTACACAGCACCTTCTTAACATCGAGAGGAGATATGATAGAGATGTTTAAGTATCTCGAGGGCACTAATTTACAGGAAGTGAGCCTTTTTCAACTGAAGGAAAACTCTGGAATGAGGGGACATACAATGAAGTTAAGAGGAAATAGGCTTAGGAGGAATCTAAGAAAGTATTTGTTCACAGAAAGGGTGGTGGAAGAGTGGAGTGTCCTCCTGGTGGACATCATGGAGACGAGGACTGTGTCAGAATTTTAGAAAGCATGGGTCAAGCACGTGGGATCCCTTAAGAAACGGAAGAGTTAGTGGTTACCAAGGAGGGGCAGACTGGATGGGCCACTTGGCCTTTATCTGCCGTCATGTTTCTATGTCTTATGGAAAAGAGTGAAAAATCAACACGCCTTTAAAACTCAAGATGAATGAGCTCCATGTACTGTATTAACTGATCCCATGTAAAGAGGCCAGTGTACGATTATAGCTATTAGGGATGCAAAGGAAAAACATTCCTGATATCAGGACGTATGTATGGTTAGTTTCAAACTTTTAATTATACATTTTTTATAATACATGTTAGAACTTTTCAATGAGTGGAAATTGACTTTATTCATGTTAATACATTGCCCTCCTACTTCTATAAACTTGGGCATACAATTTTGGAATAAGTGTGCAAGTTACAGAATAGTGACTAACTTAGGACCACTTTTACTACGGTGCAGTAAAGGGGGGCCTGCAGTAGCATCAGCATGTGTTTTTGACATACGCTGAGGCCCCCTTTTACCGCAGCAGGAAAGGGCTGTTTCTTTCTTTTTTTTTTAAAAAAAATGGCCATGCAGTAAGTGAACCACTGACCTCGTAGCCATTTCAGGGGAGAGCACTTACCGCCACCCACTGAGATTGTGGTATGGGCTCCTGCACTAACTCTGCAGTAACCGGGCAGCAATGCCCAATTACTGCCGGGTAAGAACCGGCGCTACAAAAAGAAAAAATATTTTTGTAGTGCTGGAAATGGCACATGCTGGGGGCGGGAACTAGCATCGGGCTCCTGCGGTAGCCTGGTAGTAGTTCTGGAATAGTGAGCAGTAAGCCCACATTGGACTTACTGCCGCTTAGTAGAATACCCCCTTAATTGTTTAAGTGGGTGCTAATTGAATTACCTGCCAATAATGACCCTTATTTGCAGTTATGCACATAACTACACTTAGTTGCTATTCTATAAACTTACCCCCGATATTCATAGCTATTAAACTGGCCAAACATGGCCACTGACCCATTAAATAGCATATCACTGCCTAATTGCTAATATTCAGTGGCAGATAACTGGTTACCTCTGCTGAACATTGCCAGTTAGCGCCTGGGGGAGGATTCTATATTTGGCACCTAAAAAATCCATGCGTAAAACATTTTTGCCTAAACGTATCCTATAAGTGGCGCCTAGATTTAGAGTGGAGGAGTGGCCTAGTGGTTAGAGTGGTGGACTTCGGTCCTAGGGAACTGGGTTCAATTCCCACTGCAGGCACAGGCAGCTCCTTGTGACTCTGGGCAAGTCACTTAACCCTCCATTGCCCCAGGTACAAATAAGCACCTAAGCTGCATTGAGCCTGCCATGAGTGGGAAAGCGCAGGGCACAAAAAAAATATGCTTAGTTGATATCCCAGCACCTAAAACTATTTGCATCCATTTACACCAAGGAAAACATGGCGTAAACCCCAGCGCATACATTTAAGCGCAGCGGGCCATATAATACCCGTGTACACTTCAGTATGCCCATGAAATGCCCATTTCCCCATTCATAACATGGCCACTTTTGTCTGCGCGCATTAGAAGTTAGGTGCAGTGCGTTACAGAATACGCATAGCGAGTTGTGTGCATAAATTCTAATTATTCTCAATTAGTGTAAAAAAAACTGTAATGTTATAGCTGTAACAAAGCTCTTGACTTCATGATAACAAATAAAAAAAATAATAATAATGGATCCAAGAAAATCTTACAGACTCAAAAACTGAAATTTATAACAGTAAAAACTGTATTGGAACACAGAAACAGTCATTAAATTGGCAACATCATTACAGGCTGAGTCATAAAATAAGCAGGAATCTGATACAGGTTTGATGTATAAAATCCAGATCAATGGGTACTTCTATAATCTATTATCTGTCTTCAGTTCATTGAACTGCACTGGAAGCCCAGTTCATCAAAGGCTTCACCCATGGGTACAGAGTGGGAGAAACTCTTTGATAAACAGGGCCCTGGGTTGTAAGCGCAAAATGTCATAGAAGAACACAACAGCATCTACAAGAAAGAACAAGTGACAAAGAGCCCTTGACAGCTCTTTATATTTTGCAAGATAATTCTGTAGCCTGTGGGATCCGTCTTAGACCAGCCAAGTTCCTTCTACCTGTTGCAGATCAGGCTTGGTATACATGATACTGCTTCAGATGTGCTGGAGTTGGCTGGATAAAGGGGAAATGAACAGTGGAACTGTAACACACATTTTAGAATGGAGGGCAGGCAAGTGTATTTATGCTCTCCCTCCCCTTTCTCCCTCTACCCCTGTACTCTGATCCCTAATCCTTTCTCATTCTCTTTTCACTCCACTCTCCTCCCTTTCAACCCGAAGTGGTAGGATGGTGGCGCTCTTCCAAGCTTTTCATCTGTTGCTGGTCCACATTTGCAACTCAGTCACCTTTTTGTCCCCATCTCCCTCAGGAGGTTTGCAGCCCCTGAGATGCTTCCCCTCTAACCTATCCCTAATTACAGATCCTGAGGAACAGGAATAGCTTAACCAATGGCAATGAGCCAGTGAACTACAGCAATTAATCACTTCTAAGTTGCTAAGTGGGGGAGCATTTGTGATCTGCCAGTCAGCTGATAAGGTGCAGTAAACATGTGACCAACCCAGGTCTGAGAACACAAGAAGATAATGATTTTTTTGTTTTCAAAAAAGAGCAGAAATTGTACTGCTTGTTTTAACTTTTCTGACATCAGTATCTGAAGATAAGTAGACTATAACAACTTATGAAAAGGCTGTTAAGGTTTCTAATAATTGTATTTCCTAAAGTATAATGGGAGATTTCCGTTTAAATTCAGAATGCATCCCATTCTCCTTTACTTTTCACATAACAATCATTCTAGCAATCTCCAGCATTTTAGTACATGCCAAGAAATGAGAACACAATAATTATTGCTGCAATTAGCTAAGCTAGGAATATCTCGCTCATTTTATCCTCAGCTCTTTGCGCATGGCCAAGATAAGTGCACAACTCATTTCTGAACTACAAGTCAACAATAATTCTAATATTTTGATGCAATGATGTAAAACACCGGTACTAAAATTTTAATTCTGGACCCATCCCCTACTGCAATCTCTCTCTCACCCATTCCATATTTGTAGGATATCCCTGAAGAATATGCAGTGACAGCCTCTTCTGGGCACCCACATTCTGTTAAAGAACCCTAGCATAACCGATTATCAGTGCGCCTAGAATTTACACAGCCACAGTAACGCCAGCCATAGATCAGGTGTATCCGCAGGCACTTAAATGCGACAGGGACACACATAACATATAGCATTCTGTAAGTTACACACATACCCCAGGATTCTATATATAAACTGAAGCGTATTCTATAACAATGTGTTCAACTTAATTAACTAGCCAATCAGCGCTGTTAATTGGAAGGTAACAAGCAATTATCAGCCCTAATTGGCATTAATTAAGATTTACACACAGAACTTGCTATAACGTGGTGCACCTAAATTCTAAGTCGCATGCTTGAAAAGGGGGTGTAGTGTGGGCATTTCTAAAAGCTACGCGCATTATTATAGAATACACCTGATCTACGCCTAATTTAGGCACTGGGATTTAATCAAGTAAAACGTGGCCTACATGGATTCGCCCAAATTTAGTCACATGGTGCGCCGCTCAGCGTATTCTATATACTGCGTGGAAATTTAAGACTATTCTATAAAATTTAGGCGTCCTTTAGAGGATATGCCTAGGCGTCATTTTTTTTGTCTGCACGGATTTTTCAGGTGCCATGTACAGAGTCTAGCACATAACGAGAAGCCTCGCCCATGTGTATGTCCCCTTCCATTTATTCACTATGGGGTCCTTTTACAAAGCTGAGGTAGAACGTGGCCTTAGTGTGTGCCCTTATGTGGGTTTATCCCACGCACTGAGGTCATTTTTATAGGAAAATGGCCCGATTTTCCATTTTCTGAATTAATGGCCATGTGCTAATATGCCAATATTCAGCGACACAAGTTATATTTACTCTTACCAAGTCCTGATATTTCAACCAATGTATTAAAAAAAATAGGAGAAAAAAGACTTCAAAAGCTCAGCGATCTGCCCTGACAGTATAAGGGGCATCCAGCTGAGCAAGCTTCCTCACCAGTCTTAAAAAAAACCCCTTCTTCTATATTTTCTTTATTCATTTTTTGAATTTGTCTCATGCTTTTCTCATATTTTCTAAAACCATGTTCTTATAACAAATAAGTTGTCCCTTATAGGCAATGAAATTAGGGCACTTATCTTATTGCCATTAGCGTGTGGCCATTACCAAAAATGAACGCATGAGCCCTTACCGCTACCTACGTTTGTAGGCAGCAAAGGCTTGCACGTTAATCCTAAACTGATCAGCGCACAGCAATGTAGATGCCCTAACTGATTAGCACAGACATGCCCACTCTCCGCAGACATACCCTCTTCCAAAATTCTTTTTTTTTTGCACATGGTATGTGCACACACATTACCATGAACTTACCATAGGATGTCTCAACATATCCAACAATAAGCCCTTTTAAGCTGTGGTAAGCATAAGTACATAAGTATTGCCATACTGGGACAGGTCGAAGGCCCATCAAGCCCAGCATGCTGTTTCCAACAGTGGCCAATCCAGGTCACAAGTACCTGGCAAGATCCCAAAAAAGTACACTACATTTTATGCTGCTTGTCCTAGAAATAAGCAGTGGATTTTCCCTAAGTCCATTTCAATAATGGTCTATGGACTTTTCCATTAGGAAGCCAGCTAAACCTTTTTAAAACCCTGCTATGCTAACTGCTTTTATTACATTCTCTGGCAACGAATTCCAGAGTTTAATTACACTTTGAGTGAAGAAACATTTTCTCCGATTTGTTTTAAATTTACTACTTTGTAGATTCATTGCCTATTTAACAGGAGCCTTTTTATGTTGCTGCACCATATGCCTGGAATAGACTTCCTGAGCCGGTACGTCAAGCTCCATCTCTGGCCGTCTTCAAATCTAAGCTAAAAGCCCACCTTTTTGATGCTGCTTTTAACTCCTAACCCTTATTCACTTGTTCAGAACCCTTATTTTATCATCCTCACTTTAATATTCCCTTATCTCTTGTTTGTCCTGTTTGTCTGTCCTACTTAGACTGTAAGCTCTGTCAAGCAGGAACTGTCTCTTCATGTTCAAGTGTACAGCACTGCGTACATCTAGTAGTGCTTTAGAAATGATAAATAGTAGTAGTAGTAGTGCTTACTGCAGCTTAGTAAAAGGAGCCCTTTGCTGGCAGTTGTGTGAGTACACTTGCCTGTGTAAGTGCTAGTAAACTATCTGTTTGCACTCATAAAGGGCACACAAAGGAGGGTTGCCCAGATAGCAGAATTGTTCTTTGCATGTCATGTATATTCAATAGGGGCAGCCTGGGAAGAAGACTGACTAGAGATATACAAATATGTATGTTCTCTACACATGTGCCCACATATCTTGCCGTACACCGCCTTGAGTGACTTTTTTCAAAAAGGCAGCCTATAATTCATAATAAAAAAAATAAGGCTCCCTTTTACCAAGCTGCGGCAAAAAGTGGCCTGGAATTGGCATCGGCGCATGTTTTATACGCGCGCCGAGGCCCTCTTTTACTGCAGCTGGTAAAAAGGCTGGTCTCGCTTTCCTTTAGGCGCGTTAGCTTGGCAGTACTTCCTAAATAGCGAGCGGTAAGCCCGTGTTGGGCTTACTGCTGCTTAGTAAAATGAGCCCTAAATATTTTACAAGCTGTGAATGTATATTACAACCCCACCTCTGTTTCACCCAAACTTTGCCCCTGTGAATGCCTGCTCATGATGTGCATATCAGTAGCACAAACAATCTTGACAGCATCTTCAGCCTTGTGTTTTCCTACAGCTTTGAAAGATTATTTGTAAGCAGCCTGATTAGCTAGGGTTACTTGTTTATTGCTTGTTTGTCTAAGTTATAATGTAATGTAACAAAATATAATGCTAAACAATCCTGAATTAGATTGAAATCTGCATTAGACATCCACTAATATCATGATAATAGTGGGTTGAAAAAGCCTCAAAGAGCTCCAGAGTAAACCCTTCAGAGCTAAAAACTCTTCATCACTGGCAAACAACCACTCCATATATATAAGTGCAACAGTCTACAACATATGCAATGAAAATTTACAACTTTCTTAAATGATATAGACACAATCAAAATGCACTTATCTTGCCTCCTCCAGCTTAAACAGAAATAGTCTCCCAACCAACATTGGCCAGCGTTTCATGCTGCTATCTCAAGGTCGGGACTTGTGCAAAGAAAAAAGAGGCATAACAGTGAAAAAATAGCAGATATCCACAGACTTTTGATATCAAAACTACCTGCTTCATTCAAAGTGCTAGAAAACTTAGCTGCTAGAGTAACGGCATGAAAAACAAACTGCAATGGCCACTTAAAATATACTCCAGCAGCTAAGCTTTCTAGCGCTTTGAAAGAAACAGGTAGTTTTGACATCAGAAGTCTGTGGATATCTGCTACTTTTCACTGTTATGCCTCTTTTTTCTTTGCAGAAGTCCCAACCTTGAGACAGCAGCGTGAAACACTGGCCAACGTTGGTCGGGAGACTTTTCTGGCTTTTTCCACCCAATATTATCAGCAGACTGAGGATTGCATTTACATTATATTTTGTGTGATTATTTCATCCTCTACCCATACATTGTTTTTATAGTTTGTTATAATTATGTACATATCGCTGTAAATTGCTGAGAGAAAGCTTATGTGGATAAGCGATATATTTAATTTCTTGTAGCTCAATAAATAAAAGTCCTTTTCTGCAAGTAAAACAGCATTACACACTGAAAAAAAAAAGTACTATAAAATCACGACAAATTGTGTGTTTTGGAGGATTTTTATACCAGCCTATGGGGTCCCTTTACAAAGGTACACTAATGGATTTAGGGCCAAATTCCATAAGTAGCGCCTAAAAATTGGAGCTGAACTTTAACGCACTTAAGTGCCCTTTTACTAAAGAGTTGCCGCGCAGCAACCCAGAACTACCGCCGGCCCAACGTGGCCTCTGGCAGTAGGTCCGCCTTGAGCATGCGCCATTTCCGGTGCAAGAAAAAATATATTTATAATTTTTACTGCAGTGCTGCCCGGTTACTACCAGGTTAACGTGGGAGCCCTTACTGCCACCTCAATGGGTAGCGGTAAGTGCTCCCCGCCTCATGGCCAAGTGGTAAGAGTAATCTTACCGCATGGCCATTTCTTTAGGGGCTTTTTACCTGCTGTGGGAAAGAGGGCCCTAGCATGCAGGAAAAATGGCCCCTGCTGTACCCACATGGCCCTTTTTACCGCGGCTTGGTAAAAGGATCCCTTAGCATGATTCTTTAAGGGGTATGCACCCTTTATAGAATCACTCATAGCACATAACTGCGCCTATCTCTAGGCACCTGAAATTAAAGTTGTAGGCACCTACAGTTAGGTGCGATTCTATATGTATGCTCATAAAATTTAGGAATGCCTCTGGAACACCCCTAGCCATGCGTTAGGATTTACTCACAGATTGTTATAGAATATGATATGCGCGTAAATCCTAATTAGGGCCATTTAGTGCTGATAATTGGCTGTTATCACCAATTATCGGCACTGATTGTCGCGTTATTCAATTAAGTTATGAACGTCAAATTGGGCACGTGCCCAATTTAACACACATAAATCTAGGCACCATACATAGAATTTGGACATTAGTGCACACTAATGAATTAGTGTGCGTTTTAGTGCCATACAGCACATAGGTATGTAATGGACTGTGCAGCATTTAGCGTGTGCTAATCATTAGCTTGTGCTTAATCCATTAGCACACCTTACTAAAAGGATCTCTGGGTTAGAAAGGCATTGCGGCACCTATTAATACTGCACCAATACATACTCACTTATACTCTTATTCCCCGAAATTCTAACACACTCAAATCTTAATCTACAGGTAAAAATGTAACAACCAAACGTTCTTTAGCTATTGTTCTGTAATCCTATCAGTATCCACTGTTCTTCCACTATTCCATTGTTCTGTTCCATTGTCCTATTCCCCTTGCGATACGTAGGCTTTATTTTCACTTTACTCCTCACAATGTAACCATAATCGAGTTGTAACAAATTGTACTTCCATCAATACAATATATTGTAAGCCACACTGAACCCGCAAATAGGTGGGAAAATGTGGGATACAAATGCAATAAATAAATAAATAAATAAATAGTGTCTTATAAAGTAGGTACTTTTCTGAAAACATTTGAAGTGCCTCCCCCCCTCCCAATCCCCGGCATCTATAAGCAGCTTTCTTTCAATTGCAGTAGAAACCATTATATCATGTGAGTGCTGCTGAGTTGTAGAGTGTGTTATTTCTCAATCAACTGGTAAACAACACCAACGAAACCAATATACATTTCTGTCACACTGCCTACAGGGAGTATTAGAGGCTATTGTGTTCTCCCCCTGTGGACAGGGGTGGTCAGCACGTCTGCCAATAGGGAGATTACCTTTTTTTACAGTCAAAATATATCACTTCTTGTAACATATACAATAAAAATTGGGAGAGTTGGCAATGTTACGAAGCATTGGTTTATGCTTGGTTTAAATGGAATTTGTAATACGAACACTCTTTCGAGATATCTATCTCATACAAAGAAAAAGAAGTATTATTTCTGCTAAGTGCTGTTTTGACAGCTCTTCAAACTGTAGAACATTTCCCATTGAGCTCCTCTATTTTGATTATCTATTCCTAGTTTGGCTTTAACATTCTGTTACAACGAATGAAGACATGTTGCTTAAAAGAGACATGAATGGCTGGCTGCTATCTTAATAGTTCATAGCTGCCAGTTGCCTTTCAAGTAATGAACTGTATTTATTCCATGTCTAAATCAGTCTGTCCAGTTGACCATCTCCCTCTGTGCAGATTGTAAAGATGGCCTATATACAGCAACATACCATCCACTTCTTTCTGTCTGTGCAAGAAATGCCTCACAAAGTTGTCAGAAACAATATTGTTTGCATTATTTTTAACTTGTTTGCTTTTTTAAAATACTTTCCCCTGCTTCTTTCATAACAAGGAAGTAGAAAACACATCCATGGTGAGTTTCACAAATTGTAATAAGCAAGCTGGGGGATAGGGTAACACAAAAGATCCAGGGAACCTCGTCCTTTCATGGGAAGAGGCAAAAACTCCAAAAGACTTTTATCATGAGCTTTCAAGTCAATACTGCCATCTGTGGAAAATGGTTCTACTAATAATCAATCTCCATATCACTTTATTTCAGATGAAAACATAGTCAAGGCATACTATACTCTTCCTATAATCCATTCAAATGTCATTGGCAAACAAAAACTTTACCTCTCGCCACTTTCAAGATTATTAATACCGTATGAGTCAATCATTGATTCAAATAGATTCTATAGCAGAAACGGTCTAGAGCAGAACAACCTGTCCAGGACAAAGCTTACATAAAACTGTCCACAAAATAAACAAATACAATTACATGAAAGTATCTCGACAAAACAGTTGGGCACATAAGGGATCTATTATAAGACTTAGAACTATTTGAAGTTACAAGCTCTCCAGTGCCCATCAGGCTTAAAAGAAAAAAGTTTACTGGTAGAGGCAAATAGACAGAGGGCCCCGCTTTCAAAATATCTACTATAGATGCAAAATAGGATAAAGTCTTTCTGAAAAGAGAGCCTGGACTCTAGTAAGCATCATCGCTGGAAATTTGAATCCATTGAACTGTATTTCACTTTCTTTCTTCAGACATAGTTGTGGAAAGTGTGATTCCATAAATCATGCACTAACACCTCTTGAGGAGCTGTTATTTTTGAAAGACCTAGGCATTTTGAGTGAAACAAATATTTTGGAGTTCTGATCCTAAGAAAGAGGGACGGGCTGCACCACATGAAACATTAGGCTAACTGAGGAGGAGGCCTCAGGTGGCACTTTTCAAGGAGAGGCATCTTACTGCTGCTGATGTCACCATCTGGCCTAGTGATTGCATTCCTCCTGGGCCGGCATCTATCCTTCCCTCCCCCCCCCCAGCCGTGGTCTAGCATCTCCCCCCTTCCATCCTCAACCCCCTTCCCCCAGTCGATCTTCCTTGTTTTCCAAAAGTTGACAGTGGCAGCAGCAATTCCCATACACTGCCCTGCCGCCTGCATCAGCCTGTTCTCTCTACTGCAGCCCACCTCTGAGGAAACAGGAAGGTAAATCAGAGAGGTAGACCATAGTAGAGAGAAGAGGCCAGTGCCAGCAGCAGGGCAGCACATGGAAATTACTGCTGCCAATGACTTTTGGAAAACAAGGAAGATAAACTCAGAAAAGGGGGTTGAGGAAGTAAGGGGGGAGATGTCAGATCATGACCGGGAAGGGGGGGGGGAGGGAGTAGGGAGAGAGAGAGAGAGAATGAAGGGAGAGATGTTGGACTTAGGGGGGCTAAAAGAAGCGAAGGAGGGGAGATGTCAGACGGTGATGGAATAATAAAGGAGGGAGAGATGTCAGATTTGAAGGGGGAGGGGAAGATGTCAGATTCAAGGGAGAGGGCAGAAGAGTGAAAGATGGATGAGAAAGGTAGGGGGAAGAAAGGGAGAGGAAGAGATGGACTCGGGGGAGGGAAAGATGTCAAACTTGAGGAAGAGGCAAAAGTGGTATGGGGAGAGATGGACTCAGGGAGAGCAGAGGGAGAGATGGGATTGGGGAAGGGAGAGATGTCAGACTAGGGGGAGGGGGAGGAGGGGAGAGGGGGAAAAAGGAGGTGGAAGAGGGATGGGGAGATGGACTCAGAGAGTGGAAGGGAGGGCAGGAGATATCAAACTTGGGAGAGCAGAAGAGAGGGAAGGAGAGATGTCATACTTAGGGAGGGAGAGGGAGTAAGGGAGAGATATGTCTGACTCAGGAGGAGGAGAGGGTGGAAGGGCAGGAAAAAGAGATGTCAGTCTCTGGGGAGGGAAGGCAGGAAGGAGAGATCAGGCTTCAAGCGTGTGGGGGGAAGAGAAAGAGAGATAGGAAGGAGATGCTGGGTTACAAGGATGGAGTAAAGGATAAGGAGAGATACTAGGAATCATGGGAGAGGCCATAGGAGGGTTGTCTAGGAGATTAGTAACAGGAGGATAGTGATGCAAAGGGTAGAAATATGGTAATGGGGAGCAGATGAAAGATAAAAGAGAATAGGATGATGGGAAATATGAGAGCTGGGGAATGAGAAGGAGATAGAAGTTGATAAGTAGATGAAAAGTGAAAAGGAATAGAGTAAGATGGTGAAATTTGAGTGGACAGAGAGGCAGAAAAGAAAAAAAACAGAAGGGAGAGCTTTAAGAGAAAGATAAATGTCAGAGACAGGTGTATTAAGGGAATGGAACAAGACAGGAGGAGAGAGGTTAAATAACAAATGGACAGTGGCCGCTGGAAACAGAATTAGCAGAAGACTGAAAAGCAGAAAACAGAAACTAGGACCAACGTGATGGAAAAATAAAATGCCCAGTCACATAAGTGTTTTATTTTTAATTTATTAACTGGAATATGTTAGTTTTAGGAAATAAGTGTTGTAGATGTCTATGCATTGTGTTCAGTACAAAAGGAAATACATTTGTTTTTGCTTCTCCACTATTGCAGTATATTCTGAGCTTAACCTCTTGGGGTTCCCAGTTCCATTTTTGTCATTATATTTCTATTTCCAGTTTGGGATCCCTTGTTCTGTATTTGGTGAGGGTCTGTCTGTGCTTTGCTTGTGACTGAGGTATGATATTTGTTTGCATATAGTTTCTCTGTTGAGATCTGTAGTAGTCCCACTTGTTCTGTTTTACTTGTAGTAGCTGTTGTAGTATTTTAGGGCCCAGTGTAATATTTGTAGCATTGCCTATTCATAGGTTACTCCTGGGGGAATCCGCCACAGTGCAGTGCATAATTTACGCAGAATTCTGTACTTGCCTTAAAGAATTCTGCACAAGGAACAGGAGGCAGAAAATTGTTCAGGTTTATGATCCCCCTCCCCTTGCCGCATAAACACTCACAGGCTGCTCTTACAGATCTCCCCTACCCCACTCGGATTACCCTAACCTCCAGACAGTGGCGTAGGAAGGGGGGGCAGTGGGGCGGTCCGCCCCGGGTGCACGCCGCTGGGGGGTGTCGGCGCCTCGCTGGTTCCTTGCTCTCTCTGCCCCGGAACAGGTTACTTCCTGTTCCGGGGCAGAGAGAGAGCAAGGAACCAGCGAGGTGCCGACACCCCCCAGTGGCGTGCACTCGGCGGATTGGCCCTCCCATCCGCCCCTCACCGCCTTCCAGGTATGTTCTCGCGGCGGGGGGGGGGGGTTGCGCTACAGAGGGGGGAGGGTGCGTCACGCTGCACCCGGGGGGGGGGGGGCGCAGCGGCAACCCGCCCCAGGTGTCAGCTGCCCTCGCGACGCCACTGCCGCCAGATCATGTGGCATAAGGAAGAAACCAGCGTCTGTGCATCATACCACTTCCTCCTCCTCTGCTGGCCTAGGCCCAACTGCTGTACAGAGCTCCTCATGGTTCAAATAAGCAGTGGGCCCTGGCCAGCAGAGGAGGAGGAAGTGGTCTGATGCACAGCCGCTGGTTTCTTCCTTATGCCACAGTATCCAAGAGAAAAACACGGTAATGCGGAGGCCAAGAGAAAAAGAATACAGAGAGGTAGGGATTGGGGGCTAAGGGGAGAAAGAGAACTAGGGGGCAGAGAAAGCTGGGGGAAGGGTTTGAGCTAAGTCAGGTGGGGAGGGTGGAACCCGAAGCTAAGTTGGAGTGAGAGATTGCTGGGTAAGCTGGAACCTGGAGAGCGATATTATTGGTGAAGGAAGAAGCTGGGGGAGTAGTTAAGCCTTATGAGTGTAATTTTCTTGTGCAGAATTTCTCCAAATAAAGATGCAGAGTTTTAAAATATGTGCACAGAATTTCCAAACTTTTGGGCAGAATTTTTCATTTTGTGCCAGATTCCCCCTGGAGTAATAGTGTTCTTTCTGTTTGAATCATAGAATTAGTGCTACTGTTGTATGACATGTTTGTTAAATGTATCTTGAGTCTGGATTTTCTTTAGGTTTTGCATTTCACAATGTGCCTGGTAGAGAGATTTATGTTGCTATTACTCCGATGACATGAAAATCAGAATAACTGTGTTGTGACTTCCATGGAGAAATGTCCTAGTTATAATCTGCACTTATTGTTGGGGGGGGGGGGGGGGCAGTTGGAGTTTTGTGGATGCAGAGCATGGTTACATTTAACTCATAAGAACTGCCATATTGTGTCAGACTAAAGGTCCCTGAGGGTCATATATGCAGTGTGTGTGTATGTGTCACATACTCAAGTAGTGTCCACTTGGTGTGTCTTAACTGAAAAAAGCTTGAGCAGCATTGCTATAGAGTCTCTGCAGCATTTAGAAAGCAAAACATGCAGATGCATCGGTAGGAAATCTCACTCATTGAATAGTCATTGTGCTGGTGGATGCCACTCTTTGGGATGGGCCGCCCTTTTCATATTGTTGTGAAGCACTAGTCTCTTTTGGTACCACCAAAACTTCTGCCAGCTGTTCTTTTCTACTACCTGCTTGGTCAGGCGCCACTAAATGAACTGCAGAACAGGGGCGTAGCCAGACTTCGGCGGGAGGGGGGGTCCAGAGCCTGAGGTGAGGGGGCACATTTTACCCCCCCCCCCGGCGCTGCCAACCCCCCCCCCCCCGGCACCGCCACCCCTCCCCCGTCCCTTTCGACCCCCCCTCCTGCCGCCGCCAACCCTCCCCCGCCACCACCAGGTACCTTTGCTGGCAGGGGTCCCCAACCCCCGCCAGCCAAAGTCCCCTTCAGCGCCAGTCTCTGAGTCCGGCGCGTTTGCTGATCTGGATTCTGTTTCTGTGAGTCCTGATGTCCTGCACGTTTCTTCACTCCAGCTACTCTGGCTGCGGGCACCATAAAGCTGCTAAAAATCAGAGAGAATCTACTTTCTGTTTCATGCGTGGTACAGCAAGTATTTGCTCTCGAGTTTCAATTCCTGAGTGGTGCAGGTGGCTCGAGTGGCATGAACTAAGAAAGAAGCTCCCTTCTCTGCAGTGGATTTAATGACGATGGGCAGATAGGAGAAGGGGGCTGATGAGACCAGTCTGATGCTGGGGCTGGGGACTAACAAGGAAGCAGGTGGGAGATTGTTTGGTAGTGGAGGAAGTTTGTGTTGCTATCACTGAATTGAAACCAGAGTTTGTATGTTGACTTGTAAAGTGAAATATTCTATTTCTGCTCTGTACACCTTGCTGGGAGAGTTTGATTGATTGATCTGGGAATGCTCTGTAAATTAATAATTACACTCTATATTCTCTGTGAGTACTTGTGCTCCTCACCACAAGCCTCAAAGCAGTGGCGTTCCTAGCCTGTTTGCCACCCAGGGTGGGTCACCGCTGAGTTCCCCCCCAGCGCATCACCCCAAAGCGCATTACACCCCCTGGCGTGTCACCCCTCATAGCGTATCACCCCCCCCCCCCCCAAAAAAAAAATGCATCACCAGACCTTTCTTCCCAGCAAGGGGGTACTCAGAGCAGGTGTACGGCTGTCGGCTCTGCCGGTTCCCTGCTCAGGAACAGGAAGTAACGTTAGAGGGGGCAGGGGACCGGCAGAGCCAGCAGTTGTACACCTGCTCTGAGCACCCCCTTGCTGCCTACACTCGTGGCAAACCGCCCCCACCTCCCTGCCCTTGGTATGCTACTGCCACAGAGGTGTGAAGCTAGGTCCTGGAACCCACCAGCACCAGAGGACTCTATCCTGGTGAAATGAATAAGACATTTTTCTTTTGTATGTGGTTTGACTCCATTAGGCTGCTCCACTTTGGTTTTAAGTGCATATTATATATAAGTATATTTGGTTTATGCATTTTCATGACTTTGTAATAAACTTAATTGCTGTCAGTTTATAGTTCTCTATCACTCCCAACCACCTTACTCTCACTGTGGCTCTGAGAAGGGATTTGGGGGGCAGGATGCTGGGGGGGGGGGGGGAGCTGGGGTTGCCATCTCATCCCTTGCCTCAGGCAGCAGATTTCCTTGAGCTGCCCTTGGCTTCACATTTTTATTTTATTTGCGCCCCAATCTAAGTACTGCGGAAAAGCTGCAAGTTGTCTCCAGAACAGCTGCATTTGCATTTAGAAAGAAGAGTTTGCGCCTTCGTACATGGTACACAGATTACAAAGATATGCATACTGTTAGGATCTTGAAGAGGCATTTTTAAATGATTTTGTTTAATCTGCAGTGCAGCCACCCAAAAATATTTAAATGGCTTTACCTGGGAACATAAGTGTATTTTAGCAAAGAAAACATTTGACTTTTAAATGCAATCTAGCCCACTTGCTCAAGAACTATGAGGAACACCGCATGTAGATCACTTTAAACAAAGCTGATATCACCGATTTACACAGTTTCTTTGCCTTTGGGATACACACATAACCAATGCTTAGGCTATTATTTCTCTAGCATTCTCTTTCCTTCATTTTGACATCCTGAAATGGTATGTTTTTACAGTGCCAGCTAATCAAAGTAAAGGAGATTTTGCTGTAGTACTTCTTACCACTGTGCAACTGGACTCCATTTCCCAAGAGGGAATTGAGTTAAACTCTGTGTCTGTGATATAAAAAAACATCTTTCATAAATCTGAACGTAAATATTTTGCCACAGGCTGCTTAGGGTGTGTGTGTGTGTCAAAGTTGATAACCAAAACCTAAGGCCTTAATTTCAAAAATGTTTTGCCTTGGCTACACAATGAGAGAACACATTTGAATAGAGAGCCCCTACTATGTTATAAAGAATAGCACTTGTGAGCTCTCCTCTACAACCACCTGCTCCAGATTTAAATTCAACAAACTTTATTTGTTCTTTAAAAGCAGCAAGCTTCTAAGGATTTGAAAACATAATCGGATGTGTGAAACTGCATGTAGAGCTCTCAGGGCAAACTTTTTAGGTAGCATGCACACTTGGAAAAATCCAAATCTGAGTCTGGTGGGAAACCTGCACTGCACTTTGCAAATGCATAAGGAAATGCTTCTACATGATATTTCATATCTTACATATATCAAGCCTGTGCAGATGTAACTGGGTGTGACTTTACTGTAAATCATTTTTACAGTTAACAATCATATCTTCTACTTAAATTTCCTCAAATAAAGACATGGAGCAGCAAGTTGCTATCCAGTCTTTGCAGGATGCGTTTAAACAGCTTTGCAGCAGGAAAGCATTTCAACAATGAAAAATGTACAACCATAAAATATACAGCCATCCCGCCGGTATAGTGACTTATCTGTACTACATACAGTATACTAGTTTACCAATTTGCCATTAAATAAAACCTCCCCATGCCTGCAAACAAAAACCATGAAATCCATATCTTTTGCATGAACAATTTCCCTCCCTATGGGAGATACTAGCCAAGAAGTAGTTTTAACATTTCAGGATTTGCCTATTCTTCTGGTGAACAGTGGGATTCGTTTGCAAAGACAGTTCTGAAACAGGAGCCCTGGGAAGTGCAGTTTCTGTACAGCCGGACCAGTAGCTTGTTCTTGCTAGAGAATAATATGCATCACCCTGCCCGCTCCTGGGATAAAAGGAGACAATTCAGGGGTCTCTCTATCACAGCCACACGCGGCGACCCACTGTGACACCGGGGCTTCTTGGAATTAATAACAGTAATTGGTAATTACAGAAGAGGAACTTTTAAATTTCGATGCCCTGAAACTTGTCTTTATACACAAACCGAGATGTTTGCAGTGATTTCGTTTCACCAAATTAAAAAGGGAGGGGGGGGGGGGTTGCCATTTGAGCAATTATTCTTATGCTGAGGGCAAGAGAAGAGTTTAACTATATTCTGAGAAAAGTTCTGCTGTTAACCAGAATAATATAAAGCTCGATCGGGGGATGGCTGCGAATAAGATTTAGTGATAGTGCCAACAAATGGGGGGGGGGGGGGGGGACGAGAAATCATTGCTGGTCATTTGTGGGCTGATGTTTTTACCTTCAGCAAGAGTTCTACAGCAGGGCAGAGGAAACCTGTCTGAAATTGCTTACAATTACAATTCTCCCACAATACTGAGCTTCACGCTGTACTCATTTACGTTAAATAGAAACCAGCAATAAGAAAGTACTAAAACATTAATATTCCCCTCCCCCCAGGCTACTGGGAAAATATTTAGGGTTTTTTTTTTTCTGCAACCGTATCAGATCAATGTCAGATCTAAGAAACCAGCGGGGGAGTGAATCGGGATAAACTGCTATTTCTCTGCACGATCGCCCTGCTTTCAAGGGAAAGGCACAGAGCTCTCTCTTCCGAGTCCAACATTGAATTGAAAAACTGTACAGAACTGCAAGCTTGCATTCACTCGCCGGTAATAACACAACAGACAATACACACAATCCCTCCACAGGAATGATAAGGAGTAAAAGAGTTCAAATCACCTTGTTGCAATAGTAGGGGTCCAGGCAGGGAGAAGGTCCCAGGCAAGGAGTATCAGAAGCGGCAACAGACTGTGGTGGGAGATAAAATCTTACGTCCATTTCAGTGCAAACATCCAGCCAACTCCGTTCTTTTTGTGTTATGTTCAACAGAAATCAAACCGCACAGAAAATGAGGTGAGTTTAAGAGTAAGAAACACCTTCCCTGCCTCACATCCGTTTGTGGCTTGCACACCATAAAAAGGAGTTAAAAAAAAAAAAACTCTTCTAAAAGACACCAGTTTAAGGATGATTTTATGCAGAAATAACAAATTGTTCTCCTAGCAGATCAGGCAACGTAGGTCTGAGTTCCCTCTGAGTTATATGGATCTTGTTTGGGGGAAATCAACAAACATATCTAAATGGTCCAAGATACTGCAAATCCCGAAGTTGGTGGTGGGGGGGAGGGTCGGCTTGTTTGGTTTGTTTGCCTGGTTTTCAGGAAAGTGGGGGGGTTGAGAGGAAGGGTAGCACAGTCTGTGTCCAGGCTCTGTGGAAGGAGGAGGAGAGTTATGCCCGGTTCTCGGAGCGTCTCACACAAAGGGACGACAGGCATCGGCTGCAGTGACAGAAGAGACCCAGCGCTTCTGAGGCGCTCCCTCGGGCTGCCGATAAGGGGCGCTGTGGCGAGTCCGGCTCCTGCCCGGCCGCTGGATGCCAGGGAAGCTCAGCGCGGTGTTGTTTCCTGAAGCTGTGAGGCCAAGAGGAGAGAAGCGCCAGCATCAGGGAGCCTCGGGAACATGCTGCTGCTTCGGAGCTGGAAAGAGAGGCTGCCCACACGATGAGATGCTCGGGCAGGAGAACACAAAGGGCTACCCCTCCCCTTTCCCAGCCAACCCACGTCGGGAATCCTCTGCTTTGAAAAGAATTGTGGGGGGGGGGGGGGGGGGGGGGGGGGCTAAGGATGGGTCAGGTGTACAGAGCACCTGTACCTGTTTTGGGATGCAACACTGCAGATAAAGTAGATACTTGGTAATCCTTAGATTTTATTATTATTATTATTATAAATACAATTTCTGCCTATTTGCTGTTCAGCACTCACTGCTCATGAAGTCTGGATGATCAGTGTGTATTTTTAGATATGTTATTTAATGTTGTTGTTTAATCACGTTGTCAGTGCTTCTCAACGTTTTTTTATTGCAAGGCACACTTTCAAGCTTACTTGATCCTCCAGGCACACCAAACCCAATGCACAAAGCTGACATATTTGTTAGTCATTGGCCACTGGCTATTTCACTATGAAAGGGCAAGATAATGGACTTTAAAATGTACAGTTTTAAAAGCCTGACAGTTATAGATTTAGGAGAAGAGTATGGGGACCACAGCAGGATCTAATTGAAGATGCTAATTCGCACCCTCTGGATCCCCATGGTCAGTGAACAGAAGAAAAATACCCCCTCCCTTCCCAATGCCCCAAACAAGCAGCATTTTCTTTTTTATGGGATCATTCACAGGAAGCACTTTTTCTAATGTCACTTCTCTCCCCCCCACCCCCCCCCCCCCCACCACCAGGAAGCAGTGTTTTCTAACAACCTTCTTTCCCCAGAGGCATCACTTCCCTCCCCCCCCCCCCCCCCAGCATAACGTTTTTACTTTTGGTAGTGGCGTACCGAGGGCAGGGCGATCCGCCCCAGGTGCACGCTGCTGGAGGGGTGCAGAGAGCAGCCACCCGGCTGTTGGCTCAGCTGGTTCCCTGCTCCCTCTGCCCTGGAACAGGCTACTAGAAAATAAAAAACCAAAGCACTACCAGTGTTGGTTATATTAAAAAAAGATGTTTTAAAATATGTAACCTGGAACTACCTATCTATCTAACTTTGGTAATTATATATATATATATATATATATATAAATAACTCCAGATCCTGCACCATCACTGTTAAATGCGAACATATATTCTGCATCCTGTGAAGAGCAAGACTAGTTATTCCCATTTCTGCTGCCCCTCAACTCTTCCGTTCTCCGATTCCCTAATGTGGCTGTGCCACACCACAACATCACCCTGTATTTGTTCACACCGGAGCCTGCAAAGGCCTCTCCGGTACTATGTAAGCCACATTGAGCCTACAAATAGGTGGGAAAATGTGGGATACAAATGTAACAAATAAATAAATAAAATTACAAAGATAGCCTTCCAGACCTACAGGATATGCTTTGAGCCCCTGGTGAAAGGGAAAACCTGAACTGGTATCCCACAGAGGGAAAGAGATTATGGAGCCCTGAGAAAGCCTGAGTGGAAGGGGAGTGGCAAGGAGAAGGCATCATTCCTCAGGATTGCAAGTCAGTAAATAATGGTCCTGTAAGACATGGGGGAAAGAAGAAAAGGAGGAGCCCACAGTCCCGTCCCCCCCCCCCCCCACCTTCCTGAGAAGAAGCTGACAGACTCAAAAAAGGAGGTCAGCTGACCTGAGAATAGTCAGAAAAGCTCAGAACAGATTGACTGAAGAAGATGCTGGAAATCTGTGGGCTTGTGTGGACAGGACAAAGTAAAAGGTACCTCTGCTGTTTGTTTTCTTTAAACACTGTGGGAGACAGCAGCTGATGAACAGCAGTGAAAGCAAACAACCAAGAAGTAGACTGCTGCTGATAAAGTTTTGGAAGGCTGTGTTAAGAACCAAATGGCAGGGCTGCCAGAGACAGAGCCCGGCCGCCGCCGCCTCCCACCTCTTACCTTCCCACATCTGCTCCACCCTCAATCTGTCATTCTGTTCCTGTGTGCTTGCTCCCGGGTTATCAGGTTAAGGCAATCATCCGGGACCCAACATAAAGGAGCAGGAGAAGGGAGCAGAACCTTTTGCCTGCCTCCAGAAGCCTTGCTGGTGCCGGATCCCCCTTGGAGGCCAGATCCTGGGAATCTTGTCCCCCCCCCCCCCCCCCCCCCAGTGGTCCTGTCAAATGGAAGCTGATATTGTTTGTGCTTTAAGGGTGTCTTTTACTAAAGATTAGCTTCAGTTATCTGCAGCAGGGCTCATTTTATTCCTACAGGCCCTGCTCAAGATAACTCAAGCTAACCTTTAATAAAAGGCTCCCTAAGTTTGTGTTAGTGCTGAGCTGAGGAGAAAGCCTGGTGTTTGAGGTAACAAGCCGAATGAACAGGGAAGGGCTGTGTTGCTTGTAAAGGAACATGCTATATTACAAACCTTGAAGAAATCACTGAGCTGCTGTGGACTTTGAGAAGTTACCAATTGGCTGAACAAGTGACTTAAAAAAAAAAAAAGATTCATAAGGGCTCTATTGAAAGTGAAGGCTGCTTACTGTTTGTGTTCGTTTTGAACTGGAATAAATTTGCCACTGTGGGAAAAGAATGAGGAAGTTTGTTTAATACTGGAACATGGTACTCAGCTCTGAAGGCAAAATCCAATAGGTGGAGTACAATAAAACCCCCAAGTGGATTGAACTCTGGAAAGAATTTGACTGGTGATTAAGAGTGAATACGAACCTCAGTCCCATATTCCTCACTAGCCACATGACAATCCACAGAAGCTTTCCTTACCGCGGATGGGTGTAGAGCAAACATAAGCAATTTTCCACATAGACTACCATACAAAAAAAAAAAAGTCTGATTCTGGTTTTCAACTCAGGAAGAGGAACATAAACCCTACCATCCAGAACATCAGCACCAAGGTCCATGAAGGGTAAATATTGCGGCGTACCTAGAACATCAATACACCTATTTGGAAAACTGAACAAGCCAGATTATTACTTACCCACATAGACACTCACCACTGAATTCTATATAGGTCACCCAAAGTTGAGCGTCCAACTTTTTGCCAGATGTGCATATAAACTAATTAGTCATTAGACACTAGCAATCAATTATGACAGTGAATTGGCAGTAATTAGGAGTTATGCATGCATCTGCCCTATGCCCTATTTGCGTTGTTTTTAACTGTTTTTGTTATATATTTTTCCTTTGTTTGTTTCCTTGTACACCACTTTGTTTTAAGTGGTATAGAAATGTGGAAAATAAATACATAAATAATAGCACCTAAATTTCACACCACACAACTCAGAGGGGGGCGTGGTCATGGGAGGGTCATAGGCGGGTCAGGGATGTGATGCTATGGAATACTTGGATTTGCATGTCCAACTGCCATCAGTCAGGTATGAGGCTTTATACCAGATTTCAGCAGGGGTAAGTTCTGATGACCAATGCTGGGGACGGGAATCCACAATAAGCGGCATTCATTGAAGGTTGCTTTTTAACATATTTATAAATGCTCTAGAGATGAGAGTAACTAGTGAGGTAATTAAGGGCCCTGTTTACTAAGATGCGCCAGCACTAGAGACAACCATGTATTCTTATGGGTGTCTTTAGCATTAGCGCATGCTAAAAACACAAGCATGCCTATAGCGCGGCTTAGTAAATAGGGCCCTAAATTTGCTGACAACACAAAGTTATTCAAAGAGAATTGTGAAAAATTATAAGTGGACCTTATGAGACTGGGCGAATGGGCATCCAAAGGGCAGATGATGTTTAATGTGATCAAGTGCAAAGTGATGCATGTGGAAATGAGAAACCTGAATTATAGCTACGTAATGCAAGGTTGCACATTAGGAGTCACTGACCAGGAAAGGGACCTCAATGTCATCATTGATGATTTTTTAAATTTTTTAAATTTTTATTTGTTACATTTGTATCCCACATTTTCCCACCTATTTGCAAGCTCAATGTGGCTTACATAGTACCATAAAGGCGTTCGCCAATTCCGATATGAATACAGTAATGTTGTGGTAGAATAAGGTTTGTGTGTACAGACACATTAGAAAATCATAGAGAGGAAGAGAATCGTAGCGAGGAACAGTTATTATATAAGTTGTTTTCACGGCTTTTGGTAATGCGTTCCATAGTTGTGTGCTTATGTAGGAAAAGCTGGATGCATAGGTTGATTTGTATTTGAGTCCTTTGCAGCTTGGGTAGTGGAGATTTAGGTATGTTCGTGTTGATCCTGTTGTGTCTCTGGTTGGTTGGTCTATGAGGTCTGTCATGTATCTCAGGGCTTCGCTGTAGATAATTTTATGAACCAGGGTGCAGATTTTGAAAGCAATACGTTTTTTGATTGGGAGCCAGTGCAGTTTTTCTCAGAGGGGTTTGGCGCTTTCGAAACATGTTTTTCCAAATATAAGCCTGGCTGCCGTGTTTTGAGCGGTCTGAAGTTTCTTTATAATTTATTCTTTGCATCCCACATAAATTTCGTTGCAGTAGTCTACATGGCTTAGTACCATTGATTGTATCAAGTTGCGAAATGTTTCCCTCGGGAAGAATGGTTTCACGCGTTTGAGTTTCCACACTGAGTGGAACATTTTCTTTGTTGTAGATTTCACTTGGTTCTCTAGTGTGAGGTTACGGTCGATTGTAACGCCGAGAAATTTCAGACTGTCTGAGATAGGAAGGGTATAATCTGGGGTGTTTATGTTTGTGGGTTTGTTCTTATTGTATTGGGATGAGAGGATGAGACAGTGTGGGTGTGGGGGGGGGGGGGGGGGGGTTCTGTGTTGAGTTTTAGTTGAAATGCGTTTGCCCATGAGTCCATGATATTCAAGCTGAGCTTGATTTCGTTGGTGATATCTGTCAGATCACGTTTGTAAGGAATGTATACTGTGACATCGTCTGCATAAATGAAAGGGTTAAGGCCTTGGTTGGATAAGGATTTGGCTAGTGGGGTCATCATTAGGTTGAAAAGGATCGGTGATAGTGGTGATCCTTGAGGTACTCCGCATTCTGCTTTCCACGGTGGTGATATGTTTGAGCTTGATTTCACTTGATATGCTCTAGTGGTTAGGAAACCCTTGATCCAACTAAGTATGTGTCCACCAATCCCAAAGTAATCTAGGAGTCTTAGTAGTATTTTATGGTTTACCATGTCAAACGCACTGGACATGTCGAATTGGAGGAGAAGTATGCTTTTGCCTGTTGCTATTTCCTGCTTGAATTTGGCTAGGAGGGTAATTAGTGCTATTTCAGTGCTATGGAGGGGGCGAAATCCTGATTGTGATTCATGTAATATTGTGGATTTGTTTATATAACAGTAAGTTGTTTGGTTACCATGCTTTCCATCAGTTTGACCACCAGTGGGATTGATGCTACTGGGTGGTAGTTAGTGATTTCGTTTGATTTTTTTCTTGGGATCTTTTGGTATTGGGGTGAGTAGGATGTTGCCATTTTCCTTAGGGAAGAGACCTTGTTGAAGCATGTAGTTTAAGTGGGATGTAAGGTCTGCTATGAAGCGGTGGGGGGCAGATTTTATTAGGAAGCTGGGGCAGGTATCCAATTTACAGTGAGAGTTGAAGAACTATGAAATGATACTTTGAAACCCTCTGTTTGGCGGCGGCTAAGAAGGCAAATAGAATGTTAGCTATTATTAGGAAAGGAATGGAAAACAAAAATGATGACGTTATAATGCCTTTGTATCACTCTATGGTGCGACTGCACCTTGAATACTGTGTGCAATTCTGGTCAACGCATCTCAAAAAAAAGATATAGTGAAATTAGAAAAGGTACAGAGAAAAGCGATGAAAATAATAAGAGGATGGGACGACTTCAGCTAGGGCTCTTCAGCTTGGAGAAAAGTTGGCTGAGGGGACATATATGATAGAGGTCTATAAAATAATGAGTGGAGTGAAATGGGTAGATGTGGATCACTTGTTTACTCTTTCCAAAAATACTAGGACTAGGGGGCACACACTGATGCTACTAAGTAGTACATTTAAAACAAATCAGAGAAAATATTCTTCACTCAACATGTAATTAAACTCTGGAATTCATTGCCAGAGAATGTGGTAAAAGCAGTTAGCTTAGTGGGGTTTAAAAACAAGGTTTGGACAACTTCCTAAAAGAAAAGTCCATAAGCCATTATTAAAATGGACTCATGGAAAATCCACTGCTTATTTCTAGATAAGAGGCATAAAATGTATTATACTGCTTTGGGATCTTGCCAGGTATTTGCAACTTGTATTGGCTGCTATTGGAAACAGAATACTGGGCTCGATGGACCTTCGGTCTGTCCCAGTATAGCATCACTTATGTTCTAATGTTCTTGGTGCTAAGCGACCTTTACAGAATTGGCACTTAGCGTAGATCTTAATGGCACCTAACTTTCTGCACCATTTACTGAACCTGGCCCTCAGTCCAAACACAATATTTGGTCTCAGTTACACATGCAGAAAACAGACTCTCCCCAAATACAGGATAAGTTACCACAAGCAAAGTAGAAATATGTAGACAAAATTAAGAAACAAGACTCTGCGTGCAACACTGCAGCAGAGAAACAGAAAGAGTTGTATTTCCTCCTGTACTGTGCAAAATATAAAAATAGCAAGTATGACGTCTCAACCTGACATATTCCAATCATTAAATGGAAAATATTTTTTTTCTACCTTTCTTGTCTGGTGATTTCATTTTTCTAATAATATTGGCCACAGTCTTTGTTTCTTGTTTCCATAACATCAGCCCTCGCATCACCGCTGCACTCATCACACATGCACAATAATGAAATTGACTGCATAACAAATACTTCTTGTGGCAAAATAACTGGGCTGCAGCTTTTATTAACCATAACTTTAAAACATGTATTCAAAACATCATATCTCAATATAACAATATTAAACAGTACCCCCAATACCTATGCCTTTCCCCACTCGAAGCTAGTTGGTACCGAACTAGCCTCATCCCCACGATTACAATATACCATCTTCCATCCCCACCCATGCAGAACCTCCAAATACTCATGGCGGTGATGCACACAAGCATAGCTACTACTACTTATCATTTCTATAGCGCTACTAGACGTACGCAGCGCTGTACACTGGACATGAAGAGACAGTCCCTGCTCGAAAGAGCTTACAATCTAACTAGGACAGACAAACAGGACAAGTAAGGGATACGGGAGTTACAAATGTGGGCATGATAAAAATGGGTGCCGAACAAGTGAGTAAGGGTTAGGAGTTAAAAGCGACATCAAAAAGGTGGACTTTTAGCCTAGATTTGAAGACAGCAAGAGATGGAGCTTGACGTACAGGCTGAGGAAGTCTATTCTAGGCATATGGTGCAGCAAGATAAAAGGAACGGAACCTGGAGTTGGCAGTGGAAGAGAAGGATGCAGATATGAGAGATTTACCCAGAGAACGCAGTTCCCAGGGAGGAGTGTAGGGAGAGATAAGAGTGGAGAGATACTGACAGTGGCGTTCCTAGGGTGGCTGACACACGGAGCGGATCGCCGATGCGCCCCCCCCGGGTGCAGCACCCCCCACCCCCGGCAAAAGGCCACCTCCCCCCCGTAAAGGACACACCTCCCCCCCCCCCCCGGTGAAATGACACCCCCCCCCGGGTGCATTTTTACCTGCTGGGGGTGGGGGTGCCGCGCGTCTGCTTTGCTCGTTCCATGGAGGGAGCATGGAATGAGCGGAGCAGACAGGCGCGCGACACCCCCCCCAGTGGTGTGCACCCGGGGCGGACTGCACCCACCTCCCCCCCCAGGAACGCCACTGGATACTGATGAGCTGCAGAGTGAATGCACTTGTAAGTCAGTAAGAGGAGTTTGAAAACTGTATGCGGAAACGGATAGGGAGCCATACCATACCCTTCATGCCATTTCATTTCACCTTATTCACCCTAAAATTTCACCACAAGCGATGACAGCCAGACAATCACTAGTCAACAGATCATGAGTAAGAACCATACCCCCAATGCCACTACAACCTAACAATTTCTGAATTCACCCTCCGCTGAAGTCTCTCAATTGCCTCAACCTTATGTGCCCCCTCCAAACTAATCTAGGAATATTTTGCCAGGCAAGGTGGGCAGCAGGAAAATAACATTAAGATTTTACTAACATAAAATCCTATTTCATTTGCAAAATTAAATCCACCCCTTTTAACTCATTCCCATCCAAATGAATCAAAATGAGATCCGGTGAGGAAGAGCACTTCACCTGAAGAAGAGTTGGGATGAGCTGGTCCCACCACATACCATGAATCCCAAAAGCCAGTGGATCCGAATGCCTTACTCCACTAAGCCAAGATTCGATCCCTACCCAAACTCCATTGCCCTCTTTTGAGCCCAGAATATATATGAATGCCCACATAACCACATACATAAATCAGGGATCAGTTGACCTGAAAAAAGAAACTAAGAACAAAGAAAAGAGAATTAAACATAATGAGAACAGGAAAGATGCACATACCCCAAGTATTTATCTGAACGCCACCACACCAAACACCTGATCAAACCAGGTGATCCTACATGCTGAGCAGCATAAGTAGCCACTCCAGTGTGGAAGGAATGTGTTCCATAATGCAAAAGATTACAGCTCAGCTCCTGAAACCCAGCTTTAACACCGTCTGAAACTGAAGGCACGTTAAAGGAGTCCCATCATCATGAATTGGCCAAAATAATCCCTCATGAGGACATTCCTGCTTATATGCAGAAGTGCAGAAAATAGGACAAATCACCAACCCGGGAGATGCCCTCAACTGCACCCAATATCCGTGTCCCTGCTGATCCATTTTGGACTGATGAACTTGCAAACATAAACATCCAGGCTGCAAGATGACATCCTCCAAAAGCAACCCAGTATGACCCAGGGCATGCTTCGCTGGGGCAACCAACTCCCCAACCCTAAAAGCTCCAAAAGAGCACACAGAAAATGCCATCTGGAATAATAATACTTCAAAAGGAGACTGACAAATCTCACATAACACACTACACAGTGCAACCGCTCCATCATATATAATTGGCAACCACACTGGGTGAGAACCAGAACAATTAGCACTCCGGACATAATCAGACATCAATTTCTTTGCAAGGAATGCCTGGATAGGATCGGGAAAACCTTTCAACTTGGATTAAAAAGGATAAACAAGCCAAGGACTGCTCCCAAATACCAGCTGACCAATTCTCAAACTGAGCAAATGAAATTAATTGAACTACAACAGAAACTGGCACTGGAAATTAGCAACTCACACCACAGCACTCCACAAAATATAAAAAATCTCTGCCACCCAGCTAGATAAGTCATCCAAGTGTTTGGAGCTAAAACTCTCTTCAAAAGCTCTCCACAAGCTCCAGAAAACTGGACCACAACTCCTCTGGCATCAAAGTGGGAATCCGATCTGCCGATGGCGCCAATGCTCAAAAATGGATCCATTATGAACAAGAGAGAGCATCAGCAATATCACTGGTGACTCCTGGAACGTGCCTAGTAGAAACAGAAATATTCAAATGCAGGCAATGTAAAACAATAAGTCAGAGCAAAGCAACTAACAAAGGACATCTATTGCCTGAACAACTGCCACATTGTCAGAGAAAAATCTATCTCATAATTGCTTGTCCCAAATGACTAATGCAACCCACACGGGGAACAATTCCAGGAAAGCCACATTTGATCACCAACCATACTCCCTCCACCACAATGGCCATGTGTGAGCATACCACACGCCCCCCCCCCCCCCAAAAAAAGCACCAAAACTAATGCCCCCCCAGGTGCATCGGTAAATAGAACCAAATCAACATTTGACATGGGTTCCCCTTCCCCCTGCCAAACCATCACCCTATTGAAGTGAGCCAGAAAAGAATTCCAGATCTGCAATTCATCATAGACCGCCCTAGTCAAAAGAACATGATGATGTTTCTTCTGCAAACCCTGAGGACAGCCAACCAACGAGAAAAAAAACCCCTCACCATGGGAATCACCCTCACTGCAAAATGTAAATGATCCAACAACACTTGAATGTCCTGCCACATCAATTTCTGACACCCACAGGTCACCAAAATCAAATCAGCAAGAACTCCACCTTCCTTAGAGGTAGTCAATCCATACAAATGGAATCCAACTCAGTTCTCAAGAATACCAAAGAGGAGGCCGGTCCCTCAGACTTTTCTTCCGACAGCGGAATTCCCAGCTCCAACATACAGCCCTGAAACACCCGTACCAACTGCGAACATGGCACACTAGCTGCAGGACCCCCAAATAAAAAATCATCCAAATAATGGACAATGGAATCAAAACCAGAAACCCACTGTATCACCCAATGTAAGAAAGAAGAAAAGGACTCAAAGTATGCACACGATACCGCACAGACCATGTGCATAGATAAATCTTCAAAATGAAAACCCAGGATGGGCAGGTAAAAGTCAAAATGCAGATTCAATATCTGCCATTGCCATGAGAGCCACAGGGTCAAGCCACCACACCATCCTGCTTATTTTTGAAAGGAGAAAAACGCCCATGTTCGGGAGATGGGCGTCCGTTTCCCGTGGGCAGCCAAATCGGTATAATCGAAAGCCGATTTTGGTCGTCTTCAACTGCACTCCGTCGTGGGAACGAATAAAGTTGACGGGGGGGTGTTGGAGGCATGGTGAAGGCGGGACTGGGGCATGGTTATCAGCCCCCAGCCCCGAGCTTGAAGCAATGAAAGGCAGCATGGTTGCCACCATACTGGCTGTACCGGTGTCAGTAATAACAGCCGGGCCAGTCATATCTCCCTGCATTATATTGGAAGTAAAAATTTCCTCCGAGCGCCCCTGGGACCCCCACCGGAGGCTAAGAGGAAGTACTAACCCCGCTGGGACTTGCTGAAGCATATTGCCCAGCCCCACCTCCTGATGCCCTGCTGGCCATTCCAAAAACCACATTCCTGCTACATGAGGCCCCAGGATGAAATGGCAACACCCTCAAAGGAGTTATTTCAGCTAACCAAACGTCTGCAACCCTATAGCCCATGTATTAGACCCGTCCTTGACTAAGCCTTTGCGGAACTATTCATCATAGTTTAGCTAGGACTATCCACCATAAGTCCTGTAGACCCGCAAATCAAATCTGCATATCGCAGCAAGCCAGGATACAAGCTAGGCTTGGCCTCATCCAACACACTCATATGAATAATAAACCCAGCATCCAATTGAAAATAGCCTTGGATACCTGCCCTTTCTTCTTCTTTCCTTCATCCTTCCTTTCCTCTTTCCGCTTCTCAACACCCTCCTGTTCTTTAAACAACAAAGAAAACAAATCAACAAACTTGTCCCATAAAATTTTTTGGTGCATCTTTTGAGAAATCTGACAATCCAGCGGCACAATCTCTGACCAGGTGTGCCCTCGCCCAGATACCTGCACCACAGGAAAAGCCACTGGTGATACCACCACCACCGACCCAACAGAACAAGCCTCACATGGTGCTACTTCACCCGAGGAGGAAGATGATGATGAGGAATCTGAAGAATCTCACAATTCCGAAGAATCACGCACCTGCATAAGATCACTTGGAACCCCCCTACACTGGTGCTTTTCCACATCAAGCCTCCACACCACATGCTGCAGCTACATTATAAATTTCTAATCACACAACTGTTTCCCCAAAGAGCGATGGTGCCATCCACTCTCAGAACTCCCCCATGTTCTTCAGACAGTCCCCTACCCTTCATATCCAACCCCCCAGACCTTTGCATACCTGACTGAATAACCCCACAAAGCTCACCAGGCAGGTTCACACTAGAAGTCCCATCCATCTCCTGCCATACAACAGGAACTGCAGAAGATGGACCAGAACCATTCAAAGGGCCCACAATACCAGACCCAGGTCTCTCAGCTATTCCAGGCACTGTAACAGCCCCAAAAGGTACTCTCACTACACCAGGCCACCAGAAGCCACTGCACTAGCCCCAGAGGCCTTCTTCCCTTTTCCCTTGCCTTTTCCATGTCCAGCAGCCATAGAACACCCAGAAACCTGTGGCACAGCCTCCATACCATGCTCCAGCTCGATTGCCCCCTGGCTTACCTCCCTCGTAGAACCTGAAGACACACTTCCTGAAGCTGCTTTGGAGGCAGTCCAAGGCGCCTTATGCCTAGGCTGGGATAACTGTTGTTGTGCCTTAGATCCAGACTGAGAGGACTTTTGAGTGCTTTATGTCCTGACTGGGCTGAATTCGTGGTGCCATGCCATGAGGAAAAACAGCACTTTCCTGCCACAGAAACGGACTGGCACTAGGACCAGGCACAACAAGCAAACCTCCAGCACTCGCAGCTGCCGGCAGACAGTGGCGACGAAAAACAACCCCCGGAAAAAAGAGGCACCAGCCTACACTACCGACACACCCTCCACTACAAATAAAGAGGACAAAATATCAGCCCTCCACTGAACTCCGTTACCTGGTAAGAAATATATGGTGACAATAAATGCTAAAAGCCAACTGAACCCAGCCAAAAAAACACCACAACATTGTCAAAATTACTCCCCACACAGCCCTTAAAACCAGTACAACCACCTCCTCACAAAATACCAAAAACAACCAAAATAAACACAAACAACCCCGCTCCCCACACTCAAAATCACTCCTTTCTCATCAAATCCTAGCAAACCATTCATACTCCACTCTCTATCTACTCAATAACAAGCAGGCTAATAAAGCTGCAAAGCTGCACTCAGCTGACATTATTATCCCACAGCTTAAGGCTATGGGCTCCTCTATCCTCTTAGCATGCTGTCCAGGGCCTCCTGTCCATTTGCCATTATTTTCTCTCCTTTTGTCTTCCTTGTTTCCTCCCCTATATCACAAGAACATAAGAACATAAGCATTGCCATACTGGGACAGACTGAAGGTCCATCAAGCCCAGTATCCTGTTTCCAACAGTGGCCAATCCAGGTCAAAAGTACCTGGAAAGATCCCAGAACAGTACATTTTATGCTGCCTATCCTAGAAATATGCAGTTGATTTTCCCAAGTCCATCTTAATAATGGCTTATGGGCTTCTCTTTTAAAAAGGTATCCAAACCTTTTTTTAAACCTCGCTAAGCTAACTGCTTTTACCACATTCCCTGGCAATGAATTCCAGTGTTTAATTACACTTTGAGTGAAGAAATATTTTTGCCAATTATCTCTGACATAGACCTTTCATCTATTTAATTTTCTGCTTCTTAATCCACTCAACATTCATTCCACTCTTACCATCCATCTTCAAGCTCCCTCTTTTTACTGTTTCTATCTATAGCTTTCCCGTTCTTACCTTCCCCCGTTCTTCCTTTCCTGCCCTCTTCCCATCATCTCCACCGATCTCCCCTTCCATTTTCCTCTGTGTAAAGGAGCCAGCTCCGTGGATGCTCAGCACCCCCTAAATTGATCAAGCTCCTTCACTGCGTCCAGGGAGCAGTAAATTATATTGTGTTTAGCATCTCCAATCATTTTGACATGTTGGCACATATAGTAGATGACAGCAGAGAAAGACCTGCATAGTCCATCCAGTCTGCCCAACAAGATAAACTCATATGTGCTACTTTTTGTGTACACCTGACCTTGATTTGTATCTAATAACCAATCAAATACAAGATATCTACATATGCAAAGATAAGTGTTAAACGGAGGAAAAAGCCTCAAACGAACCACTATGGCACTCCTTTGTTAATAAATCAACTTTAGGGAGGCCTGCGGGCTCATCACTGGCAAAAAACCTCCTGGCTAATTAATTAATTATAGCTCTTCAATTCACTCTTTAGGTCCTTTAGATAAACTTAGCTGTCCAGTTGTTCGTTGAAACTCTATCAACTACCCACGGCCTGACTTTGGCCAAGGTTTCGGTTACTGCTTCAGGGTTACCGTGGACTCAAACTGGTATATTTCACTGGATCTGAGATTGAAGAGCACAGATCCAGCAAAATATACCAGTTTTAACTGCCCCCTTTTTTTTATAGTAGACAACCCTCACAACTTTTATTATCTCTCCCCCATACTCAAACAAGACCTCCAGTTTTCTCTTCATTTCTTTTTCTCAAACCTCTGCCATAGACCCACCACGGTTTACAGCTCTCCCTATAACTCTCAATATCCACTTCCCCCTCCATACAGCCCTCATGGCATACTTCTCCCATATGCAGCAACCCAAAAAATAGGGAAACGAAGGAAGGCTGGACAAACCTCAAGATCAAAAGAAAAAGTTTAATACTGCAATATATAAAAGACAATGCAGAATAACATGAAAGAATTACTCAAGACTCGACACAGCACCGTGTTTCCGCACAGATGTGCCTGCCTCAGGAGTTCGATAAAATAGGAGTAAAAATGAGATTGTGCAGTTGAGTGGTCTTTAAAAAGACTGTGCATGCATGAATGATGCACTATTCAAAATGCTAGTATAATGCCCGATACTCCTTGGTGCATGTGTCTGACAATCTTAATTATTGTGTCCAGTGCCGTAGCGAGGGCGGCTGACACCCGGGGGGGGGGTCACCGCTGCGCACCCCCCCTCGGCGCGCGCACCCCCCTGGAGCGCATTCTTACCACTAGCTGAGGCAGGCGGGAGGGCCAGTCCGCACCAAGTGCACGTCGCCGGGAGCTGCATCGGCTCCCAGGGCTGGTCAAACCCAGTAAGCGGGGTAAGCACCACAGGGGGCGCCTGCCTTCAAGGGCACCACTGCAGCACTGCGCCGCCATACCGCGCCGCCCTTGGGGGTTTAAATCTTTAATTTACCTCCATCCCAGCGGCCGTGTCATTTCAAAGCCCTGCCCTTCTCTAGCCTTCTCTCCCTTCGTGAGTTTGTTCCGCAGAGTCCCGCCTTCTGACGTCATTTCCTCGAGGGCGGGACTCTGAGGGAACCTGTTGTTTCTTTCTTTACAACATCCGTAAAATCCACCCCTTTCTTTCCGAGCACTCTACCAAAACCTTCATCCACACCCTTGTCACCTCTCATTTAGACTACTGCAATCTGCTTCTTGCTGGCCTCCCACTTAGTCACCTCTCCCCCCTCCAGTCGGTTCAAAACTCTGCTGCCCATCTCGTCTTCCGCCAGGGTCGCTTTACTCATACTACCCCTCTCCTCAAGACCCTTCACTGGCTCCCTATCCATTTTCGCATCCTGTTCAAACTTCTTCTACTAACCTATAAATGTACTCACTCTGCTGCTCCCCAGTATCTCTCCACACTCGTCCTTCCCTACACCCCTTCTCGTGCACTCCGCTCCATGGATAAATCCTTTTTATCTGTTCCCTTCTCCACTACTGCCAACTCCAGACTTCGCACCTTCTGTCTCGCTGCACCCTACGCCTGGAATAAACTTCCTGAGCCCCTACGTCTTGCCCCATCCTTGGCCACCTTTACAGTGGTGGAAATAAGTATTTGATCCCTTGCTGATTTTGTAAGTTTGCCCACTGACAAAGACATGAGCAGCCCATAATTGAAGGGTAGGTTATTGGTAACAGTGAGAGATAGCACATCACAAATTAAATCCGGAAAATCACATTGTGGAAAGTATATGAATTTATTTGCATTCTGCAGAGGGAAATAAGTATTTGATCCCTCTAGCAAACAAGACCTAATACTTGGTGGCAAAACCCTTGTTGGCAAGCACAGCGGTCAGACGTCTTCTGTAGTTGATGATGAGGTTTGCACACATGTCAGGAGGAATTTTGGTCCACTCCTCTTTGCAGATCATCTCTAAATCATTAAGAGTTCTGGGCTGTCGCTTGGCAACTCGCAGCTTCAGCTCCCTCCATAAGTTTTCAATGGGATTAAGGTCTGGTGACTGGCTAGGCCACTCCATGACCCTAATGTGCTTCTTCCTGAGCCACTCCTTTGTTGCCTTGGCTGTATGTTTTGGGTCATTGTCGTGCTGGAAGACCCAGCCACGACCCATTTTTAAGGCCCTGGCGGAGGGAAGGAGGTTGTCACTCAGAATTGTACGGTACATGGCCCCATCCATTCTCCCATTGATGCGGTGAAGTAGTCCTGTGCCCTTAGCAGAGAAACACCCCCAAAACATAACATTTCCACCTCCATGCTTGACAGTGGGGACGGTGTTCTTTGGGTCATAGGCAGCATTTCTCTTCCTCCAAACACGGCGAGTTGAGTTCATGCCAAAGAGCTCAATTTTTGTCTCATCTGACCACAGCACCTTCTCCCAATCACTCTCGGCATCATCCAGGTGTTCACTGGCAAACTTCAGACGGGCCGTCACATGTGCCTTCCGGAGCAGGGGGACCTTGCGGGCACTGCAGGATTGCAATCCGTTATGTCGTAATGTGTTACCAATGGTTTTCGTGGTGACAGTGGTCCCAGCTGCCTTGAGATCATTGACAAGTTCCCCCCTTGTAGTTGTAGGCTGATTTCTAACCTTCCTCATGATCAAGGATACCCCACGAGGTGAGATTTTGCGTGGAGCCCCAGATCTTTGTCGATTGACAGTCATTTTGTACTTCTTCCATTTTCTTACTATGGCACCAACAGTTGTCTCCTTCTCGCCCAGCGTCTTACTGATGGTTTTGTAGCCCATTCCAGCCTTGTGCAGGTGTATGATCTTGTCCCTGACATCCTTAGACAGCTCCTTGCTCTTGGCCATTTTGTAGAGGTTAGAGTCTGACTGATTCACTGAGTCTGTGGACAGGTGTCTTTCATACAGGTGACCATTGCCGACAGCTGTCTGTCATGCAGGTAACGAGTTGATTTGGAGCATCTACCTGGTCTGTAGGGGCCAGATCTCTTACTGGTTGGTGGGGGATCAAATACTTATTTCCCTCTGCAGAATGCAAATAAATTCATATACTTTCCACAATGTGATTTTCCGGATTTAATTTGTGATGTGCTATCTCTCACTGTTACCAATAACCTACCCTTCAATTATGGGCTGCTCATGTCTTTGTCAGTGGGCAAACTTACAAAATCAGCAAGGGATCAAATACTTATTTCCACCACTGTAAATCTAGACTGAAAGCCCACCTCTTTAACATTGCTTTTGATTCGTAACCACTTGTAACCACTCGTCTCCACCTACCCTCCTCTCATCCTTCCTGTTCACATTAATTGATTTGATTTGCTTACTTTATTTATTTTTTGTCTATTAGATTGTAAGCTCTTTGAGCAGGGACTGTCTTTCTTCTATGTTTGTGCAGCGCTGCGTACGCCTTGTAGCGCTATAGAAATGCTAAATAGTAGTAGTAGTAGTAGGAACAAACTCACGAAGGGAGAGAAGGCTAGAGACGGGCAGGGCTTTGAAATGACGCGGCTGCTGGGATGGAGGTAAATTAAAAAAGACTTAAACCACGCAGAGTGGCAAGAAGAAAAAGGGGGATGTTGTGGGGAGAAGAGGATGGGCAGGTGGCCATAAATGGGAGGGGGATGGGGGCAAAGGAGATTCGCTGGACAGGGGCAGGGTGGGAGAAGAGAGAAAGGAGATGCTGGGGGGGGGTGCCAACTCATAGTCTGCAGGGGAGCACCAGAGACCCTAGGACTGGCCCTGTCGGCTCTGCCGGCTCCCCGCTCCCTCTGACCTGGAACAGGAAGTAACCTGTTCCGGGGCAGAGGGAGCAGGGACCCAGCGGAGCCGACACCCCCCCAGCAGCGTGCACCCGGGGCGGACCACCCCACCGCCCTCCCTTTCCTACGCCACTGGTTGTGTCTTCTTTCTTCCTCTGGGACACCAAGCGGTGACTATGGTACTATGTAAGGCACATTAAGCCTGAAAATAGGTGGGGAAATGTGGAATACAAGTGTTACAAATAAAATAAATAAACCTTACCACTGAGCTATTTTCTTCACACATATCCTTGCTTTTCAGCCCCCTGAAGAGTTATGCAAATAGGTCTCCTACAATAAGTATCCACATATGGTCCTGCATTCCTCATGGGCTCCCTGTAATCAGACATCAGTTTGCTCCCCTCCTTCAGCCTCCTTTACAGACAATGCTCTCTTCCCTCCTGCAGCTCCCCACCCCCCAAACAGATACAAACATCAACTCTCTCCTGTAGGGCAAAATAGGGTCAGATAATTACTCAGACAAGAGGTAATAGCTTGCCTTGTGATTATGCTTCTGCAGAGGAAATTTAACCCCTCCCTTCTGTTTTCAAAGACACAGTTCAACCTTTTGTTTTAGATGCTGCATTACCTAATCCCTTATTTTCATTACCCCCCCCCCCCCCCCCCCCCGCGCACACACACTGTACCCAGGGCTCTTTTACCACTTGTACTTTTTGTACCCCCTATGAAACAGCTGGCAGTTGTTGGGGAAACATGTCTATCCCAAGACCACATGGATTAAACTAGGTGCACAAGTCTTTAATGCATTTTGCTTCATGCATTCCCATCCCCCTATATGAGGAGTCCAGCCAACCCCTCCCTATAGCTTCCTTTCCAGCACAGGAGTTGGTTCCAGCTGAGGAAAAGTTTAACTCTTTCCTGTACCTGTTTGTTTCTGAGCACAGGCGCATTGTCTGGAGTAGGGGCTACAGTCTCTGAAACATTATTCTCACATTTGACACGCAGTTGAGCAGATGGGCAGCCGCTCAACAATTCTCTCCTGCAAATAGTGTAACTTTAGCCTGCCTGTCTGGAGGAAGCTCTGAAGTTCAGCTATTATGTCCTGATGGCACTGAGGCTCTCTATTCAGTGTCTCAATGAGAGCATAGATCGGTCCCCCAAGAAAGGCTACTTGTTTTTTTTTCCAGAGAATCAAGTTCCTCTATGAAGAATTCCCTTTTCACCTCTTTCTCTATTTCAGCTGCTTGTAAGTCACCACTGGCCTCACCTGTCCACTGTGAAATACCAGTTTGTGTCTCAAGCAACTACATGTCAAAGTCCAATCTACTAACTTCAGAACGCCACCGTTTAACATTTTGTTCTAAATCAGTTAAAAACCTATTATTATTATTTATTGCATTTGTATCCCACATTCCCCCACCTATTTGCAGGCTCAATGTGGCTTACATAGATTTGTTGACATTGTGATATCAGGATATCAGATACAGTTAGTAGTGTGTAGTGATCAAGAAAGGGGAGAGGGAAGAAGGGAGGGAGTGAATAGGATAGCTGTATAAGGTAATCTTTCATAGTTGAGAGGGTTGGTGAGGTGAGTTAATGAGGTTGTGGGTGCTCATTGTAGGCCTTGTTGAAGAGGAATGTTTTCAGCAACTATTGTCGCAACTCAGAGCCTCATGGCATGCTGCCTGACATTTGTTTCAGCTAATGGCACCCTTGGACTCTCCTGACAGGAAGTAAAAATATTCTTGGACAAACCATCTGTATTAGGCCATAAGCCACTGGTCATGTTAGAATTCCTAGCAGTTGTGCTACTGCAAAATGTAGCCATCCCTTGCACACAGACATCAACTGTCTCTCCTTGTAAACCTTGCCCCCCCCCCCCCCCCCCCCCCCCATGGCACCAACTGATCACCTCCAGCATATGTCTTCACCTCCCATCCTGCACTGTCTGCTGGAGAACAGAAAATGATTGCTGCTGTTCAGCCTTGAAACCCGAGTGCATGGTCAGCATTTTCCTCTGATGTGACTTCGGACTGGCAGGTGCTGGCACACGGGTTCCAAGGCCTGTGCTGCTTTTTTCTTACAGCCGCCTCTGTCCCACTTGGGTTTGTGGGTTGGAGAAGGTTGAACCAGTGCAAGTCTCATAGCACCCCTGTAAGGTGGCACACAGGTTGAGAAGAACTGATATATGTTGTATTTATAAAATAGTTTGTTTTTTTAATTTATGAAGTGCTCCTGTATTATATCATGTGAGTGCTGCTGAGTTGTAGAGTGTGTTATTTCTCAATCAACTGGTAAACAACACCAAAGAAACCAATATACATTTCTGTCACACTGCCTACAGTATTATGTTACTATGTTACAGGGAGTATTAGAGGCTATTGTGTTCTCCCCCTGTGGACAGGGGTGGTCAGCACGTCTGCCAATAGGGAGATTACCTTTTTTTACAGTCAAAATATATCACTTCTTGTAACATATACAATAAAAATTGGGAGAGTTGGCAATGTTACGAAGCATTGGTTTATGCTTGGTTTAAATGGAATTTGTAATACGAACACTCTTTCGAGATATCTATCTCATACGAAGAAAAAGAAGTATTATTTCTGCTAAGTGCTGTTTTGACAGCTCTTCAAACTGTAGAACATTTCCCATTGAGCTCCTCTATTTTGATTATCTATTTCTAGTTTGGCTACAATGAATGAAGACATGTTGCTTAAAAGAGACATGAACTAATGGCTGGCTGCTATCTTAATAGTTCATAGCTGCCAGTTGCCTTTCAAGTAATGAACTGTATTACTCTATGTCTAAATCTGTCTGTCCAGTTGACCATCTCCCTTGTGCAGATTGTAAAGATGACTTATATACAGCAACATACCATCCACTTCTTTCTGTCTGTGCAAGAAATGCCTCACACAGTTGTCAGAATCAATATTGTTTGCGTTATTTTTAACTTGTTTGCTTTTTTTTTAATACTTTCCCCTGCTTCCTTGTAAGTGAGAAAGTAGAAAGTGCATGCCTGGTGAGCTTCATAAACTGTAAAGAGCAACCTGGGGGATAGGGTAACACAAAAGATCCAAAGAACCTCGTCCTTCCATGGGAGAAGGCAAAAATCCAAAATTACTTCTATCATGAGCTTTCACTGTCATCTGTGGAAAATGGTTCTACTAATAATCAATCTCCATATCACTTTATTTCAGATGAAAACTCCAAGTTCAGTTCACTGATAGGAAAAAGTATATTATGCCTTACTATTATCCATTCAAATGTCATTTGCAAACAGAAACATTATTTCTTGCCATTTTCAAGATTAAAAATACTGAATAATTCAGTCATTGGTTCAAATAAAGATTTTTTTTTAGAGCAGAAGAGCCTGTCCAGGACAAAGCTGGCATAAACTTGTCCACAAAATAAATACAATTACACGAAAGAAACTCAACAAAGTAGTTGGGTGAAGAAGGGAGTGGAGGAGTAGCCTAGTGGTTAGACTTACTTTGATCCTAGTGAACTGAGCTCAATTCCCACTGTAGCTCCTTGTGACTCTGTGCAAGTCACTTAACCCTCCGTTTCCCCAGGTACAAATAAGTATCTATATATACTATATAAACCACTTTGATTGTACCTGTAAAAAAACACAGAAAGTGGTATATCAAAGCCCATTCCCTTTTGTAAGACTAGAAATTATTTGAAGATGCGAGCACTCCAGTGCCCTTCATCAGGCTTAAGAGAAACAATTGTACTGGTTGAGGCAAAATAGGATAAAGCCCTTCTGAAAAGAGAGCCTGAACTTTTTAGTAAGCTTTTGATTTTAGCACCATCACCCCTGTATTTTGAATCCATTCAACTCAATTTCACTTTCATCAGACATAGTTGTGGGAAGTATGATTGCATAATCCATGCATTGTACACCTCCTGAAGAGCTGTTATTTTTGAAACAACTAGTCATTTTGAGTAGCAGAAATATTTTTGAAGTTCTGATCCTAAGAGAGGGGAAGGGGCTGCATCACATGAAACATTCTTGGAAAGTGGTGTCTTTCATGACGCCTAACAAACCCTTTAGCCCATCAGTAAACAGTGACAAATCTATAAAATAAACTATTAGACCAATGTCATGAAGCCAGCATGGCCTGTGTATTGAGTCTCCTGCGTAAACAGTACGATAATAAAATCTGATGACTCCACATTTGTACTCCAATCAAAGTGAAGTGGGAAAGCTGCATCTTGTCTTTGTATCACTCCATGGTGCATTCACACTTTGCATATTGCATTCAGTTCTGATCACCGTATCTCGAAAAAGATATAGCGGAATTAGAAAAGGTTCAAAGAAGAGCAACCAAAATGATAAAGGGGACGAGAACTACTCTCCTATGAGGAAAGGCTAAAGAGATTAGGGCTCTTCAGCTTGGAGAAGAGACAAATGAAGGGAGATATGATTGAGGTCTACAAAATCCTGAGTGGTGTAGAATGAGTAGAAATAAATCGATTTTTTACTCGTTTCAAAAGTACAAAGACTAGGGGGACACTCGAGGAAGTTACATGGAAATACTTTTAAAACAGATAGGAGAAAATATTTTTTCACTCAACGAATAGTTAAGCTCTGAAATTCTTTGCCAGAGGATGTGGTAACAGCAGTTAAGAGTGTCTAGGTTTAAAAAAGGTTTGGACAAATTTCTGGAGGAAAAGTCCTTAGTCTGGTAATGAGGCAGACATGGGAAGCAACTGCTTGCCCTAGGATTTGTAGCATGGAGTGTTGCCACGATTTGGGTTTCTGCCAGGTACTTGTGACCTGGCTTGACCACTGTTTGGAAAACAGGATACTGGGCTAGATGGACTGTTGGTCTGACCCAGTATGGCTACTCGTGTTCTTATATGCCTCCAGAACAGATGCATTTGTATTTAAAAAGATCCGTTTGTACCTTCATACATGGTGTACAGTTTACAAGAAATCATATCCAGTTAGCACAAAAAAATTTTTAAATTAATTTGTTTGATCACATTCATCCCAAAAATATTTAAATGGCTTTACTAGTAAAATGGGTATTTTATCAACGTAATTTCAAGTATTTAGGGCATGTTTACTAAAGTGCAGTTAGGGAGTAAAATTAACATGGGGTGTGACTGCATAAATGAACTGTATGAAGAAGGCAACGTGTAGTAAATACAATGCACAAACCCCTTAATTCTAAAGTCGCCAAAAATTGCACATGCAAATTTGGGCATGTGCTCAATTTGTGTACAAAATTTAATTAAATAATGAGCTAATTATTCACTTTTTAACACGCAATTATTGGCATTAATTAGATTTAACTGAAATTTTTCACACAAGTAAAAAAAGGGGGCATTGAAATGGGTCAAGGGCAGATTTTTATTTATTTATTTGTTACATTTGTATCCCACATTTTCCCACCTATTTCCTGGCTCAATATGGCTTACATAGTACCGTGAAGGCATTCGCCAATTCCAGTATGAACAAATACAGTAATGTTGTGGTAGAATAAGGTTCGTGTGTAAAGACACATTAGGGAATCGTAGAGAGGAAGAGAATCGTAGAGAGGAAGACTTATTATATGTCCATTACGAGCTTTGGCTTCGTTGTGTTGCAGGGTACAGGCATTTAAGTTGGGTCGGTAGGGTATGTCTTTTTGAACAGGTTAGTTTTTGTAATGTATCCCAGGGCTTCGCCGTAGATAATTTTATGAACCAGGGTGCAGATTTTGAAAGCAATACATTCTTTGATTAGGAGCCAGTGCAGTTTTTCTCAGAGGGGTTTGGCGCTTTCGAATCGTGTTTTTCCAAATATAAGCCTGGCTGCTGTGTTTTGAGCGGTCTGAAGTTTCTTTATAATTTGTTCTTTGCATCCCGCATAAATTCCGTTGCAGTAGTCTAAATGGCTTAGTACTGTTGATTGTATCAAGTTGCGAAATGTTTCCCTCGGGAAGAATGGTTTCACGCGTTTGAGTTTCCAGGTTGAGTGGAACAATTTCTTTGTTGTAGATTTCACTTGGTTCTCTAGTGTGAGATTACGGTCGATTGTGACACCGAGAATTTTCAGGCTGTCTGAGATAGGGAGGGTATAATCTGGGGTGTTTATGTTTGTGGGTTTGTTCGTATTGTATTGGGATGAGAGGATGAGACAGTCTGTTTTTTCTGTGTGGAGTTTTAGTTGAAATGCGTTTGCCCATGAGTCCATGATATTCAAGCTGAGCTTGATTTCGTTGGTGATTTCTGCCAGATCACGTTTGTAAGGAATGTATATTGTGACATCGTCTGCATAGATGAAAGGGTTAAGGCCTTGGTTGGATAAGGATTTGGCTAGTGGGGTCATCATTAGGTTGAAAAGGATCGGTGATAGTGGTGATCCTTGAGGTACTCCGCATTCTGCTTTCTACGGTAGTGATATGTTTGACCTTGATGTCACTTGATATGTTCTAGTGGTAGGGAAACCCTTGATCCAACTAAGTATGTGTCCGCCAATCCCGAAGTAATCTAGGAGTCTTAGTAGTATTTTATGGTTTACCATGTCGAACGCACTAGACATGTCAAATTAGAGGAGAAGTATGCTTTTGCCTGTTGCTATTTCCTGCTTGAATTTGGCTAGGAGGGTAATTAGTACTGTTTCAGTGCCATGGAGGGAGCAAAGTCCTGATTGTGATTCATGTAATATTGTGGATTTGTTTATATAATCAGTAAGTTGTTTGGTTACCATGCTTTCCATCAGTTTGACCACCAGTGGGATTGATGCTACTGGGTGGTAGTTAGTGATTTCGATTGATTTTTTGTTGAGATCTTTTGGTATTGGGGTGAGTAGGATGTTGCCATTTTCCTTAGGGAAGAGATCTTGTTGAAGCATGTAGTTTAAGTGGGATGTAAGGTCTGCTATGAAGCGGTGGGGGGCGGATTTTATTAGGTAGCTGGGGCAGGTATCCAATTTACAGTGAGTGTTGGAGAACCTATTAATCGCCTGGGTGACTGTTTCCGCGGTGAGGAGAGCGAAGTTTGACCAGGTTTGGTCCGCTGGGTATTCACCAGGGGTTGGGTCCAAGCCAGTGATGAAATTTTTGATATCGGTGTTGTCTTGAGGTAGCGTGTTACGTAGGTTTGCAATTTTTTCATTGAAGTATTTAGCAAGGTTGTCTGCAGATGGGATGATGGGATGTCTGTATTGGTTGTGGTGACCAAGGTAATGTCTAGTAGTTTGTTCACGAGTTGGTATAATTTCTTCGTGTCTTTGTAATCTGGCCCTATTTTAGTTTTATAGTATGACCTTTTGGTCTGTCTTATTGCGTATTTGTATTTTCTTTGTATTTGTTTCCATGCGTTGAGTGTGCGTTCGTCTTTTTTTTTTCCAAGCTCGTTCGAATTTCCTGGATTGTGTTTTTATTTTTTCAGTTCTTCGTTGAACCACGGGTATCGAGTTATGCCTACTTGAGGTTCTTGTTCGTAAGGGTGCTATTTCTTCCAGTATGCTTCTGCATCTTTTATCCCATTCTGAGAGGTAGTATATAGAGTCCGTTTGTGCTGTCCATTCATTTTTGTATACCTGTTGCCAGAATGTTTCCGAGTCTATTTGGCCTCTTGTGCTGTAGGTTGGCTAGTGGGGTCATCATTAGGTTGAAAAGGATCGGTGATAGTGGTGATCCTTGAGGTACTCCGCATTCTGTTTTCCACGGTGGTGATATGTTTGAGAATGAAATCATTCCTAGCATTTACATGCAATTTTATAGAATAAAGGGGGATACCTATATTTGCACCACGTTTCAGTTTTAGACAGGCTGGGGCCAAGGGCAGAAATTAAGAAGGGGCCCCTCCCTCATTCTCCCCACCCACCACTGCTACCACATATGAAACAACTTTAAATGACTTCTTCACACATAAAATACAAACAGACCTTCACCAAATACAGAACAAGGGATCAGAAATTAGAAAAATGGAAATATGAACACCAAAATTGAAACATGGCAAGTTCTGTAACACTAAAGAAATAGAAACAGAAATGTACTTCCTTTTTGTATTGAACACAATTAGCAGCATTACTACAGGGGGCTTGTGTCCCCACCACTTTGGGCTCAGTCCCCCCAAAATTAGCCATCACCCTTGCTGTGGCTGGCAGGGATCCCCAAGCTGTGCCAGCTGAAGACCACCTCCTCTGGTCCAGCAGCCAGAGCTCCTGTGTCCTCAAGCTGCTGTTGCAGCCGTTGCTGCCCCCCTATGCATGCACAGTTTTCATATATGCAGAAAAAAACAAGCATTCACAGGTGTGGGTCAGCAGTGACATTGTCACTGACTGCAGAGCTTGGAAGAGTTCTGGCTGTCGGAGCAGCAAAGGAAGAGAATCTTCACCTGGGGAGGCCTGGAGATCCCTGCCAGCTCAGGTATTTATATTTTGCATTTAAGTGTGTGTGTGGGGGGGGGGGGGGGGGGAGGAGGTAGGCAGGGAGAGAATTTGATGCCCACCCACTACTTTAGCCTTGTTTCCCCCCTCAATCAACCATCTGGCTATGCCATTGAACACAATAGAAACCCATTTGTGATATACAAATCCCAAAGTCAACATATTACAGTTAATACATTGAAAATAAAACACTTTTTTCTACTTTTGTTGTCTGGGCATTTTATTTTTCCTTCATGTTGGTCCCGGTTTCTCCGTCTTCTGCTAATTCTATTTCTCTCATTCCTTAGCTGTCCCATTTCCCATCACTCCTTCCCCAGCCTGCTATTCCCTTCCATCTTTCATCTACCCTCCATTACTGCATTTCTACCTCTGTATTCACTATCTTCCTCTTACTAATTATCTTGCCATCCCTTCTTGGCCTTTCCCACATGGTTCCACAATTTCCACTATTTCCTCTCCCTCTCCTTCCCTCCCTCACTCCCTCCACTTTGGAGCCCAATATTCCCTCTCCTTATTCCCCCACCACCACCACCACCACCATGGCCCAACATCTCCCTGTCCCATTTTCTCCACATCCCTATCTTCCTGTCCCATCTCTCTACCCTGTGCCTCCCCTCCTGTGGTTAATCATCTCTCTTCCTCTCTCTCCCCTCCATGGTCCAACATTGCTCCCTCTCTCTTTCCTGATGCTGTTGTTCACCTCCCACCCTATCCCACAAAAGCCAGCATCTCTCCCTATCTCCTCTCCTTCCATTGTTCAACACCTGCCTCTCCTTCCCTTCCTTCCCTGGGTCTTTTTCTTTCTTCCCAACTGCCCTCCCATCTAGCATTTATCCCTCTTCCTCCCCCCCCATTCCCAAGTCCAATATATTTCCCTCTGTCTTCCTTTCCTCCATCCCATTGCCATCTCTCTCTCCTCCTCCCCTTTTTGCAGGTCCATCATTTATTCATAAGTAATGCCACACTGGGAAAAGACCAAGGGTCCATCGAGCCCAGCATCCTATCCACGACAGCGGTCAATCCAGGCCAAGGGCACCTGGCAAGCTTCCCAAACGTACAAACATTCTATACATGTTATTCCTGGAATTGTGGATTTTTCCCAAGTCCATTTAGTAGCAGTTTATGGACTTGTCCTTTAGGAAACCGTCTAACCCCTTTTTAAACTCTGCCAAGCTAACCGCCTTCACCACGTTCTCCGGCAACGAATTCCAGAGTTTAATTATGCGTTGGGTGAAGAAACATTTTCTCCAATTTGTTTTAAATTTACTACACTGTAGTTTCACCGCATGCCCCCTAGTTCTAGTATTTTTGGAAAGCGTGAACAGACGCTTCACATCCACCTGTTCCACTCCACTCATTATTTTATATACCTCTATCATGTCTCCCTTCAGCCGTCTCTTCTCCAAGCTGAAAAGCCCTAGCCTCCTTAGTCTTTCTTCATAGGGAAGTCGTCCCATCCCCGCTATCATTTTAGTTGCCTTTCGCTGCACCTTTTCCAGTTCCACTATACGCAGCGCCTTTCTTGAGATGCGGCGACCAGAATTGAACACAATACTCAAGGTGCGGTCGCACCATGGAGCGATACAATGGCATTATAACATCCTCACACCTGTTTTCCATACCTTTCCTAATAATACCCAACATTCTATTCGCTTTCCGAGCTGCAGCAGCACACTGAGCAGAAGGTTTCAGTGTATTATCGATGACGACACCCAGATCCCTTTCTTGGTCCGTAACTCTGAACGTGGAACCTTGCATGACGTAGCTATAATTCGGGTTCTTTTTTCCCACATGCATCATCTTGCACTTGCTCACATTAAACGTCATCTGCCATCTAGCCGCCCAGTCTCCCAGTCTCGTAAGGTCCTTCTGTAATTTTTCACAATCCTGTCGCGAATTAACGACTTTGAATAACTTTGTGTCATCAGCAAATTTAATTACCTCGCTAGTTACTCCCATCTCTAAATCATTTATAAATATATTAAAAAGCAGCGGTCCTAGCACCAGTGGCGTAGCCACAGGTGGGCCTGGGTGGGCTGGGGCCCACCCAATTAAGGCTCAGGCCCACCCAACAGTAACACACATTTAGTGGTAGCTGGTGGGAATCCCAAGCTCTGCCAGCTGAAGACTTCCCCCTGATGGTAATGAAAACGCTATTCTCCACGATACTGGCACCTGCGCATGCTCAGTTTTCAGCGCATGCCTGCTGCAGACTACTAAGGTGGAAAGAAGCATTTTCCCACCAGCTGAGATTTTCTTTGGTGGTAGGTGAAGGGGAGAACATTTGATACCCACCCACTTCTTGCCTAGGCCCACCCAAAACCTGTTGTCTGGCTATGCCCCTGCCTAGCACAGACCCCTGAGGAACCCCACTAACTACCCTTCTCCATTGTGAATACTGCCCATTTAACCCCACTCTCTGTTTCCTATCCTTCAATCAGTTTTTAATGCACAATAGGACTTTTCCTCCTATCCCATGACCCTCCAATTTCCTCTGTAGCCTTTCATGAGGTACCTTGTCAAACGCCTTTTGAAAATACAAATACACAATATCAACCGACTCCCCTTTGTCCACATGTTTGTTTACTCCTTCAAAGAATTGAAGTAAATTGGTCAGGCAAGATTTCCCCACACAAAAGCCGTGCTGACTCGGTCTCAGTAATCCATGTCCTTGGATGTGCTCTGTAATTTTGTTTTTAATAATAGCCTCTACCATTTTCCCCGGCACTGACGTCAGACTCACCGGTCTATAATTTCCCGGATCTCCCCTGGAACCTTTTTTAAAAATGGGTGTTACATTGGCCACCCTCCAATCTTCCGGTACCACGCTAGATTTTAAGGATAAATTGCATATCACTAACAGTAGCTCCGCAAGCTCATTTTTCAGTTCTATCAGTACTCTAGGATGAATACCATCCGGTCCAGGAGATTTGCTCCACCATCCCTTCCCCCGGTCTACTTTAAAATAGCTCCATAATCTCCCTTGTGGTCCCCCATCTCTTCCCCCTTCTTACCACCCCAACCCAATGTCTCCTTCTCTTCCCTGTCTGTCTTACATCCTGTTCTTGTTGACAGGGGATAATCGCTGCGGCAGCGATTCTAATATGTTGCCTGTGACTGCCCCAGCACTGTTTCTCTGCCGCCGCCGCATTCCAAACAGGAAGTTGCATCTAAAGGGGGTGAAACGTGGCAGAGGAACAACACTGGGGCAGTCACAGGCAGTGTATCAGAATCGCTGCCACAGAGATGATCTCCTGTCAACAAGAACAGGATTTAAAGTAGTCGGGGAAGGGAAAGAGACCTTGGATCGGGGTGGCAAGAAGGGGGAACAGATGGCAGACCACAGAGGCTGGAGCTGTGGGGCCCAGGGCAACTGCCCTGCTTGCCCCTCCTTAACGCCCTGTGCAAATGGCCACACCTAAAGTTAGGTGCAATTCCCAGGCATAAGCGCTATTCTACAAACAGCACCTAACTTTTTTCAGCGCTGTTTTTTTCACACCATATATAGAATTCACCCCAAAATGTCCACATATGTGCTGCAACAGCATGCATTGCTGTAACACGCGTAACCTCCATTTCTTGCCTGAATGCACAGAAGTCATCACTGTCACTACCACCTTGCAGAGGGTATTGGAAACTGAGAGCTATGTGGAGGAGGCTAGTGTGAAACATCATTAAAAGTAATATCTGCATTTAGCTCCCATTTGTGTTTGACAGTGGGGAAGGGTGAATAGGGCTGGACAGGCAAGATTAGGACCAGATTTAGACAATCACAAGATCTGTCAGGGAGATGTGGGAAAGGATCCTGCAAATGGCTGAGGCCTGTCTCTCCCTAGACCATAATACTCATGAGGAGCCAAGGCCATGCCCACCAGGAATAAGGAGGTAGTCTGATTTGCTAATACGGCAGGGGATGGCAAAGGCACTTCCAAAAGTACATGGTGGCAAAGGGCAATGGAAATGCCCAGCCCAGGCCATGAATAACATTGTTGAATTAAAAGGTAGTGAAGAGCAGGAAGGTGAAGTCATTTTTTGTGATGACTTTAGTTTTTTTGTGGTGTGTTTTTATTTTACACCACGGAAAGTGGTAGATTGTGTAGTATATACATTTTTAAATAAAACAAAATAAATAATAGGGAAGAGACTAGAAGCAGGGCTCAAATATTGATAAGTAGCCATCCACTCCCAAAAAAAAAAAAACACCACACACCAGGGCCACCGAGAGCCAGAGCCGGGCCTGGGACAAGGCCGCCCCCGGGCCCCCCCACCCGAGGTCATTGTGGTCACCCGGCCCCCCTCCACCCGCTACCGGGCCGGGTCCTAAACTAACCTTAAACGCCTCCTTTCCTTCGCAGCAAGCAGCAGCAGGGCAGACCTCTCCTTCCTTCCGTGCCCTGCCCTCGCGGACGTTACGTCAGGCGAGGGTGGGACACGGAAGGAAGGAGTGGCCTGCCCTGCTGCTGCTTGCTGCGAAGGAAAGGAGGCGTTTAAGGTTAGTTCCGGGAGCGACGGAGGGAGGACGGGCGGGCCTGACTGCGGTGGCGCCGGGCCCCCTCCGGAGGCCCGGGCCCAGGGACTTTTGTCCCCCCTGTCCCCCCCCTCTCGGCGGCCCTGCCACACACACATACACAGTTATGTGGAACCATCTCAGAAACAGTGTGCTGTAAGGTTTACTAATGAGAACCACATGATATTAGCGATGATCACAGCTAATGATTCACAACTGTTTGGCCTCCAGAATGTTAAAGTACCCTCTGCAGCTAAGATTGCAATCTAGAAGGCTATTTTGAGTTCAGTACGGACTAGATTCTATATATCACGCCTAAAAACAATCAGCACTGAAAACAAATATGCCTAAATTTAGACGCACTTTACCGAATATGGCTAAAGTTCCATACGGTTTATAGAATACACCAAGTGTCCATCCGCACAACTAAATTTAGTCATGGGCAGTTACGTTAAGTAAAACTTGATGTAAATGCCAATGCCTAAATTAGGCATGGCCCCCTGTGTATTTTATAACAATGCACGTACATTCTAGAAACACCCATGACCCGACCTGAACCACAAAGCAGAACCAGCTGGGAAGCACTCCCCATGGTCAGCTGGGGCGCCAAAGCTGGCAGGGACTCTCTACACGCAAGCAACTGGAGATGGAGTAAGCCGAGATGCACCTGTGAGTAATGCCGGAGAGTAGCACAGACCTCACCTTCATCACCACTATTCTAATTGAGCATATTTTGCCTACTTTGTCTACCCAGACCACCATCAGTATCATCATCAGTAGGTGGTACACTGATAAGTACAAGATAACTAATTAGAGCATGAACAAGAAATGCAGCGCTGTACCTGTACTGTAGCTTTTGTAATAGGAAACAGATTGGACAGAGACTAAATTCCCATATTGTAACTTGTGAAATAGGAAACAGAGTGGTCAGGGACTAAATTCCCATAAGTTTCTGCCAAAGGTAATGAGATTTCCTGCAATTAATACATCATATGCAATTAATACAATTTATTCCTGACTGGGAATCTGATCTTGAGAATAACCACATCCTCATGCCCAAATACCCTTCAAAATGGCCAACCTAAGGATATGGGTATTTTATTACATGACAATACTATGGATAATTGGGACACTAGCTGCATCGCCCAATGAATGAAACCAAATCCCTATATGCATCACTGACAAATAACGCTCCCATCATCAACAAGACCACAATCTTAAAACAGACAGATCACACAGAAAACTAAAAACTGTTACATACACCAAAATCCATTACGATACATACTTCCCGTTACCCATGGGATTGACAGTTAATAAGTCAGCACTACTTAGAGATTGGATAGAAACAGAACAACTAGGTCTTCTGCTCATCACAGAAACATGGCTACACCTCGAAGACAATCCAGCACTGCTGGACCTATGCCTACCAGGTTATAAAACAATACACATCAACAGAACTAAAAAAAGAAGAGAGGCGGAGTCCCAATAATATACAAAGCCTCTTTCAAAGCAGAGCCAGTAGCTAAACATATATCCTCAGCAATTGAAATTTTGGCATGCAAAAGCAACGACACAGCACTAAATGGTCAATTATGCATCACACTGTTCTACTGATCCCCCAGGAAGCTGGACAAATGCACAAAATGATTTTTTGGACTTTGTATCAAACATCTGCACAAACCAACAAAATGTCCTACTAACAGGAGATATCAATCTGCATCTAGACAAACCGAACAACACTAATGAACTTCCTAAACCAATGGAACTTCAAAACGGCACTAGGTACTTCATCCCACACAAAAGGTCACCTACTAGACATATTAGCACACAGGTTCTCAGCAGACAACAACCATAAATAGAAAAACACAAACGGGAAGAGGTCCCATGGTCAGACCACAGCAAGCTCACTTTTACACTTTTAGAGAATGGCAAGAACAGAGAACCAAGACCACCACACACATTCACAACAAGAAAGAAGGTGGACAACCACACCTTCCGGACAACAGCAATGAACAAACACATTAACTTATCTCCCAATGACATCCACTTCATGAGAAATTGTGATGAAGCTAGCGAAAACACACTGGACAAAACAGCACCACTTAAAACAAAAACAAGAAACAAAAAACAACTATGTCCCTGGTTTAACGAAGAGCTACTACATATGAAAAAACTAGGCAGGAAACTAGAAAGAACATGGGCCAAAAACAAAGCAGAATTAAACAAAGGTATATGGAGAAAAGCCATGAGAACATATAAACATAATATAAAGAAAGCTAAAGCTGAATACTATAGCACATATATGAACCCAGAACAGACTAACACGAAAAAATATTCAAAATCATGAACAATTTACTGAAAACCCAAGACGTACTGGCACCAACTGAAACACCACCAACTACAGACGAGCTTACACAATACTTTGAACAAAAAACAGCAAATACAAGAACAAACCTTGAGACTCCGAAAGCATCATCATAAACTTCTTACAAGAATGCGAAACAAATGACACTCACACCATGGCAGACAGATTATGGTCCTCCTTCAAATCACCCAAAACAAGCACAGTAAAGGCACTACTGACAAAATACGCTCATTCGAACTGCCTGCTAGATAAATGCACCAACTACATGATGAATAAACCACCAGAACGGTTTGTCGAATGACTCACTGAACATATCACATACATGTTGTCAGAAGGACAGTTCCAACCAGATAAAGGAGACATCACACTTACCCTAATACCCAAGAACACAACTAGTAAGATCAGTGATCTCACAAACTACAGACCAGTGGCTTCGATACCACTACTGTCCAAAATGATGGAGGGTCTGGTAGCACAGCAACTAATGGAATACCTGGCACAATACTCAATACTCTATAAATCTCAATCAGGGTTCAGACCACAACACAGCACTTAGATGGTCATAACTATTCTGATAACGAAATTCAGAAGCTTAATATGCCAAGGTCAGAATATATTACTACTATAATTTGATATGTCAAGTGCATTCGATCTAGTAGACCATACAACACTAATGGCTCTGCTCAGTTAAATGGGAATCAGTGCACTGTGGCTGGATAGTTCAATGGCTTCCTAAAGACCTGATCCTACATTGTAAAGATGTATAACCAGATATCAGCCTCTTGGATCTCTGAGTGTGGGGTTCTACAATATCACCAACACTGTTCAATGTAATGGTGGCCCCCACATGGCAAAAAATTGGAATGGGTTTCAACCTATTCATATACGCAGATGATATCACCAATTACATACCTTTTAACAGCAGAATCACAGAAATATTGGACAAGGTTAAAACAGGTCTGGACCTCATGGAAAACTGGGCAACAATATTAAAACAAATTAAATAGAGACAAAACCAAATTCCTGTTTCTTTCAAGCCCTCAAAACCCCACACTCACCAAAATTTCACAATCAACCATCAAACATACCATGTCAAAACACAACTAAAAATACTGGGAATCATTCTTGATAAACATTTATCAATAGACAGTCAAATATCAGCAGCAACATCAAAATGTTTCAGGACATTATGGAAAATGAGAAGGATCAGAGACTACTTTCCTAGACAATCATTCCAAATAATGGTACAATCGGTGATACTATCACAACTAGAGTACTGCAGTGCTGCATATGTAGGTTGCAAGGAAAGCACACTAAAATCGCTGCAAACTGTCCAAAACGCAGCAGCAAGACTGATATTCAAGAAGTTGAAATATGAAAAAGCCACTCCACTGCTCAAAATACTACACTGGATGCTAATCAAGGCAAAACTAATTTTCAAAGCACACACCCTCATTTATAAGAGACTATTTGGTAAGTCCCCCTGAATACATGATAGATATGATCGAACCATCCTCAAGAAATACAAGCCCAGAAATCAGAAGCTACCTACTTCTTCACCTACCCAACTGCAGAAACATAGCATACAAAACCATCTACACGGCAGGATTTAGCTACCTGGGTTCCCAGTGGTGGAACTCAATACCAAAGGTCACAAGAAGCATCACCAATTATCTTCAGTTCAGAAAAAAAAATGAAAGCGTAACTCTTCAAAAAATTCTACAGCTAACTAATTAAGTTAGCTATGAACGTTCCACTTCCTAACTGTAAACCATCATTGTAATTTTCATCTAACTGTAAACTGTAAGCCACTTTGAACTGAACCCTGTTTTTTGTTTTTTGGATAACAGTGGGATAAAAGAATGCATACATAAAATGCCCATGGCCATGCACCCTTTTCAACTATGCAACTTACAGAATACACTTAGACAGTTGTGTGCATAAATTCTAATTAATGCCAATTATTGGCAATAATTGCTTGCTAATTGCCAATTATTGGCATGGATATGCTTGTTAATTAAGTTCCTTTAGAAGATCCTACACTCTTCAATCATGGGCACAGAATTTGTGGCCGGTGCATTTGCTCTCATGCAATTGAAACTATTTTCACTCATCCACTGACCAACAGCAAATACATTTTACATCACACTTCTGATTGAAATACCACAAAAGTCATTTACATAATCAAATGCCCATGCAATTTGGGTATTTGATTATGTGGGTAAAACCAAACATCAAGTAAAAACCAGGCTAATAGAACACAGGAGTTACATAAGCCGCAATGTTTGCAGTGCTCCTCTAGTCCAACACTGGACCACAGCCAACAACACCATTGAAGATTTAAAAATTTTCATATATAAGGTATTACAAAATTCATAGAGAGGTGGAGACATTAACAGACAACTTTTAAGAGAAGAACAGAAGATTATTTTTCAATTACAGACACTAACACCTAATGGCCTTAGTACTGATTTTGATTTAATTTCTATAGTTTCTTTTATTACCAGAGGACACACATTAGTGCTCATTCATTTTGTATTTTCATATTAGTCCACTGCACCTCACCAGCGTGTTCTCAGTTTCCATACATTTTCATTAAAATTTTTATACATATCACTCTTTATACTTTTATAGTTGGCCTGTTATTTTGCAAAAAGTTTCTTTTTAAATGGCTTTTTAAAATGGTTTTAGTTTATCCGGTTTTGTTTTTTCCGCTCCCCACCTGTGCTATGATGCACATCATGTTTTATTCATGTGTGGCATGCATATAGATTGATAGTCTAATGCAATTTCTCCGTCTCTTTTGAAATTGTTACAGTGGCGATTTTGAAACTGCAGCATTTTATGCACACCTTTGGAATCTGTGGTAAGTTATTGCCATATTTTTTATTTTTGTTACATTTGTACCCTGTGCTTTCCCACTCATGGAAGGCTCAATGCTGCTTACATGGGGCAATGGAGGGTTAAGTGACTTGCCCAGAGTCACAAGGAGCTGCCTGTGCCTGAAGTGGGAATTGAACTCAGTTCTTCAGGACCAGAGTCCAGCACCCTAACCACTAGGCCACTCCTCTACTCTGTTTCTTTAAATTCAAATACAGTCAAGACTCTTTTAAGTTCTTCCTAGTTGCCGCACTTTTTAACAAGATTACTTAACCAATCTTTTTGGCTTTTAAAACCGGCTTTTTTTAAACCAGCATTTTTAAGCAGGCATTCTGCTTCTTTTTTCAACTGGCACATTTTTATTATCCACATAGCCCGCATTTTCTAATTGATGATTCAATAATGTAGTTTTTATACTGATCAGTACACATCAGTGGATTATAGTTCATTTTTAAGAGTTAGTGCATCCTGCAGAATCGCTCTTTAGCAGTTTTAATTATCCGGTTTTTGTCATCTGTTTTTCCAGTTTTGTAATCCAGTTTTACAATGTTTTATATCAGTAATCTTTTTCATTAAGTTTCTTTATTACATGAATAGTGTTTTATATGGAACACTAATATTCCAATATTTCATTGTTCTTTCTCATTTCATATTAATCCTTGTGTTACAGTATTCAACACATTTCCTTTTGGGCACCATTGATTTCTAATTCATTGAACAGGTCAGTTGGTACCATTCATTTTCAACTGTTCTCCTTTCAGCACCATCTTCTTCTATGCCCTTCACACATGCATATTCCTGGCTACATTCATATGATACCACTTTGTTGCAATGAGAATTGAACCCAGTGCCCCAGGGTCTCAACCCAGTGCACCAACTATAAGGCTACTCCTCCTTTGATGTGATGTGTGACCTAGGGCCCCCATATTCAATAATTATGCTCGTAAGTCAAAACCACACCCCTAATCTGCCCTAAAAACCCATGACCCTCCAATTTCTGCACCCCTTTTTTATTTATTTATTGCATTTATCCCACATTTTCCCCACCTCTTTGCAGGCTCAATGTGGCTTACAATACATCATGAATAGTGGAAATAAGAAGAGAAAAGACATTTGGTATTACAGAAGGATTTTGGGTTACATGACAATGAAAGAAACATGATTGTAATATAACAGAAAAACATTATAAGACAGTTCAGGGAACATGTGGGGAATTCACATGTGTTGATCTTTGTGATATGTCTTGTTTTCAGGCCAGTCGTAAATTTTAGGTGCAGATCCTATGCCTAAATTTACATGCGTTAGTCCTAATTAAATCTAATTAGTGCTAATAATTCCTTGTTAAAAAGGCCAATCATTGGCACTACTTGGCTCGTTATTCCATTAAACTGAACACACAAATCAAGGCCACACGTAAATTTGCACATGCAATTTTTGGCAACTTTTACAGAAGCAGAAGGTATATGATAGCATAACTTGGTATGGTTATTTGAGTGCTGTATAACTGTAGATAAATTTTTATAGGCATCAATATATACAGTGCAAATCAATATAGTTAAATGTTGTAATACTAATTACCATTGCCTAATACGCAATGTATGACAAATGAGAGCACATATTGTTCACTTTTGCAGCAATAAGGTACACTCATTACCTCACAATTACATAACATGCAATATTCCTATTTTTTTCTGTAATGAAGATAAATATGTGTTTTAGTCTTTGCCACAGAAAACAAAGAAACATATGGGCTTTCCAGGCTGCCCAACTTTGCCATCTACAAAATACTGCTGCTAGATTAATTTTTGGGTTGGGAAGATTTGAGAGAGCGACCCCATCGTTGCAAAGTTTATATGAGCTTTCTGTTGACTCTAGAATAAAATTTAAATAGGCTTGCTTAATATTTAAATCTGTATATGGAGACAACCCTAGTCATATAGGGCTAGATTCAATGTATCACGCCTAAAAAATCTGCACCAAAAAATAAATCACCTAGATGTATTCTATAAACCACACCTAAATTTAGCCGTGCTTTATAGAATATGCCTAAATCTAGGCGTAATTTGTAGAATACACCCAACACCCGTTTTCTGAACTATATTTAGTCCCAGCTATTTAGGCCAATGAAAACCTGGTGTAAATGTCTACACCTAAATTATGCACAGTGCTTGTAAACTCTAGGAACGTCCATTATCCTCCCATGGCCATGTTCCCTTTTCAGATCTACATCTTAGAATTTATGCACATCACTTTATAGAATACGCTTAGACATTTGTGTGCGTAAATTCTAATTAATGCCAATTAGTGTCAATAATTGCTGGTGAAGTTCAATTATCAGTGCTGATTCACTTGTTAAGCTAGTTAAGTTGCATGTTTAAATCCAGAATAGTTAGAATCTAACAAGAATTGTACAGAATATAAGAACTATATAGGATAGCATAACATAACATCCCTTCCTCTCCCCTAGAGATCCTGTGTAACTGTCCCAAGCTTTCTTGAATTCATTTACAGTTTTTGTTTCCACCACCTCCACTGGTAGGCTGTTCCACAAATTCACCACCCTTTCCGTGAAGTAGTATTTTCTCAGGTTACATCCCACGTGAAACCATATGGCTAACGAGGACAATGAAATCAAGAACAGGGACAAGATCTAGGTGTCACTGTAGATAATAGGCTGAAATCTTCTGCTCAGTGTGTGGCGGCAACCAAAAAAATCAAACAGGATGCTAGGAATTATTAGGAAAGGGATAGTGAATAAGACAGAAAATACTATAATGCCTCTATATCGCTCCATGATGCAACCACACCTTGAGTATTGCATTCAGTTATGGTCACCGTATCTCAAAAAAGACATAGCGGAATTAGAAAAAGTTCAAAGAAGAGCAATCAAAATGATAAAGGTGATGGAACTCCTCTCATATGAGTTATCAATAGAAATCAAACAAAATAAAACATGGAAAAGAAAATAAGATGATACCTTTTTTATTGGACATAACTTAATACATTTCTTGATTAGCTTTCGAAGGTTGCCCTTCTTCCTCAGATCGGAAATAAGCAAATGTGCTAGCTGACAGTGTATATAAGTGAAAACATTCAAGCATTACTATGACAGTCTGACAGGGTGGGAGGAGGGGGGTGGGTAGGAAGTATGCATGGGGACATCAAAGCATATCATTGATATTCTAACAGGATGGGTGTGGATAGGTGAGGGGAGGGTGATCAACAGAGACATACAGCTTTATGGTTTATAATGGGCTAGGAACCCCAGATCCTTGTTAAGTCCTTTCTGTTGGGTGTTAAAATATTCAATCATTCTGACTTCAAAGGTCTTACGTTCTTGTATGGTTTTAAAGTTACCTTTCAGGATTCTCACTGTGAAGTCACTGGTACAGTGTCCTGGTCCTGTAAAATGTTGACCAACAGGCGTGGGAACCCTGCTGGCACCAGTATTGTTCATATGATGTCTATGTAAATTGAATCTTGTCTTAAGCATCTGGCTTGTTTCTCCAATATAGCATCCTTCGTTACATTTTTTACACTGAATGATATATACCACATTGGAAGATGAGCAAGTGAAAGATCCCTTTATGTTGAATATCTTTCCTTTGTGGATGACTTTGGGGTCCTGTGAAATATATTGGCATAGTTTGCAACTGGATAAATTACAGGGAAGTGTGCCCTTCTGTTCCTTTTCAGTCTGTGATGGAAGTTTACTTCTGATTAGCTTGTGTTTTAAATTGGGTGGCTGTCGGAAGGCCAGTACTGGTGGAGATGGGAATATCTCTTTCAGTAATTCATCCTCCTGGAGTATAGGTTGTAGATCTCTTATGATTTTCCTCAGTTTTTCCAGCTCTGGATTGTATGTCACTACAAGCGGGATTCTGTCTGTGGATTTTTTCTTTTTGTACTTTAGCAGATTCTCCCTGGGTGTTTTGAGGGAGGAGGCAATATTCTTGGAGATTATTTTGGGGTTGTAGCCCTTCTGTTTGAAGGATTCAGTCAGGCTTTTAATAATATTGCCTCCTCCCTCATATATGATGATTTTAAGGTAGTGTAACCTATGGTTAAAAATTATTATTTTTCACCTGGGGAGGGCTCAGGGAGTTGGGGCAAGCATTCAAAGTGCCCACAGGTGGGAGTCACAGTGGTCTCAATCCCATCACGGGTAAGCTCATTCTGGGCTGCCCTGAAGACGTGGAGAGCTGGCTGGAGCATTTGGGAGAGCCCCTGGTTTTTCTGGGCCTTGCTGTAGCCTATAGGTAGCCGCAGGAGAAGACACAACACTGCAATGCGCAGTGACATAAATGATAATCAGGCTTATTTTTGAAAAGAGAAGGATGCCCATCTTTCGACATAAATCGCAAGATGGGCGTCCTTCTCACAGGGTCACCCAAATCGGTATAATGGAAAGATGATTTTGGGCATCCCCAACTGCTTTCCGTCTTGGGGACAACCAAAGTTCCCGGGGGCGTGTCGGAGGCATAGCGAAGGCGGGACTTGGGCGTGCTTAACACATGGGCGCCCTCGACCCATAATAGAAAAAAAGGGCGTCCCTGATGAACACTTGGACGACTTTACCTGGTCCTTTTATTCTTATGACCAAGCCACAAAAAGGTGCCCGAACTGACCAGATGACCACCGGAGGGAATCAAGGATGGTCAAGCAAAGTGGGGGAATAGTTTGGAATACTGGGTGTTCATGTCAGCATGCAAAGACTGAGTACCTAGTGAATGTCTGTTGCATGGGGTACAAAGAATGGCCAAAGAGGTGCTGCCATGTGTGTGAAATAGAGGCCATTCTGTAAAATCATGTGGTATGCAGAAGATTGTTCTAGAGCTGAGCAAGCTGGAAACACATGTATCTTTAAATAAATTATAGGTGTTGTACATTATCACACAGGGTGCATACATAAATATGTGCAATAATTATGTCACAGTTTGTGATGTAGATATGTGCCAAAAAGGGCCATAAAGTCCAGTAGAAATATGGTTTTGAGTCATATTTGGAAGGTGTAGTATTGCAATGTATGAATTTTAGTAAGGGGTGTGATTAACATGTGTGGCTTGCAGCACAGATGTGCAGGCCAATACATAAATTGATATCATGTGAAAGGAGCAAGAAGACCAATAGGCAACTGCTTTGGTTAAGGGAGCAGGGCGTTAGATACATGTAATGCACGTTATCTTGGCATGCTCCTATCATGGATATACCTAATGCCTTCTCTGGTGTTGGAGATATGATTTTGATACCTTTTGAACCATGGCCATTTTCTGTCCCTTTCCCCACCCTACTACTGTGTTTTTGTTGATACCACACACTGTGTACCACGTGCTAAAATGCATGCTGAACACCTACTGCACCTTGGTAAACATAACCTTTAACTTTTAAATGCAATCTAGCCCACTTGCTCACCAATCATGAGTAAACAAAGAGAAAAGAGAGGGTCCAAAGTACAGCAATAGAACGGTAGAAAGGAAAAAGCACAGATGCAGATCTGCTACAAACTGCATAACAAAGCAGTCCTGCTCCTAGTATCAGAATGTGTGCTCTTACAGAAAATAAAACTTGGTTCTGTGAACGGAAAAAAGTTTTCAGAAAAAAAAATGCCAAAGATCTGCATTTGTTTTACAAAGAATTCTGCAACACTATTGCGACCCCTGATGCAGGTGTATGTTGCTGAAACACGGCCCGTGTCAGGTCTTTTCAATAAAGAATTTCCCATTGTCCTGCACCTGAAGGTCCTTTTGTGCTTTTTTTTTCCTTTGTTCTGTCAAGAACTGTAAGTAACATTGCATATTGGTCATTTTTAGAAGACTAATATCACCGATTTACAGTTTCTTTGCCTTTAGAGCAGTGGTTCCCAAACCTGGTCCTACAGGCACACCAGCCAGTCAGGTTTTCAGGATATCCACAATAAATATTCATGAGAGAGATTTGCATGCACTGCCTCCACTGCATGCAAATCTCTCTCATGAATATTCATTGTATAAATACTCAAATGGGCTCAAATACTCTTCAATTGTCAGCAAGTATTAATACACTAGTAAAAAAAGGCCCGTTTCTGAGACCAATGAAACGGGCGCTAGCAAGGTTTTCATCATAGTGTGTATGTTTGAGAGAGTGTGTGTGATAGTGACTGTGTGAGAGAGAGACAGAGTGAATGTGCGAGTGTGTGTGTATGACATAGAGTGAGGATGTCTGTATGAGTGTGTTGACTTGCTGGCTGGCTGGTTGGTTGGTTGGGTGGCTGGCTGGCTGTCTCCGACGTTCAGGCTGGCTGCCTATCTGCCTGCCTGTGTGCCTGCAGGAAGTGAGGGCAGGGCAAACACTCATGGGCAAACTTTTATCTACACTACCACAGATTTAGAATGTTGGGACTTATGGAGGCTTCATTAGAATGTTGGAGGTGCGTTTTATATAGAGAGATATCAAGCAAACCTTTTCTGATGACTCTCTTTTATTGATTCATAATAATCTTATGGATATCATGTGCAATTGCAAAACACAATTTACATACATTTTACAATTCCCCATATTACCTAAAATATATAAAGCTCTTATCTCTTAAATATCCTTTGCTGGGACCTCTATCCACCATTCAAAATTCAAAATGTTGTAAAAGTCCTTTAATATACTGTTAACCAACGTAGGTTAGCTCAAAATTTCCTCCTGCTCATATTAAACACAAATTCTTGAAGGTTGGCTGATAATCATAAATGCTCCTTATGACTTGCAGTCAATAAAAATTCCTTTTAAAGTGATTCTACTATCCAATTGATGGTACAATGTTCTTAAATTTTAATGTCCAAAAATCTCCGTGAGACGTTAGGTGATTATGACTAAGTAACTGACCTTTGCAGGAAACCACCAATGAGACTGGATTTTTCAAAAGCTTACTGCGAAGAGGAGATTTTTGGACATTTAATTTAAGAATATTATACCGTCATTTGGATAGCAGAATCGCTTTAAAAGGAACTAGTCATAAGGATCGTTTTTGATTATCAGCCATCCTTCAAGAATTTGGATTTAATATGAGCAGGAGGAAATTTTAAGCTAACCTACTTTGGTTAACAATATATTAAAGGACTTTTGCAACATTTTGAATTTTGAATGGGAGAAAGAGATCCCAGCAAAGGACACTTAAGAGAAGAGTTTTATATATTTTAGGTAATGTGAGGAATTGTATAATGTATGTAAATTGTGTTTATTAGGGTGGTGGACTTTGGTCCTGGGGAACTGAGAAACTGAGTTCAATTCCCACTTAAGGCACAGGCAACTCCTTGTGACTCTGGGCAAGTCACTTAACCTTCCATTGCCCCATGTAAGCCGCATTGAGCCTGCCATGAGTGGGAAAGCGCAGGGTACAAATGTAACAAAAAAAAAAAAAAAACATGATATGCACAAGACTATTATTTATTTATTATTTGTTACATTTGTATCCCACATTCTCCCACCTATTTGTAGGCTCAATGTGGCTTACATAGTACCGGAGAGGTGTTTGCAGACTCCGGGGTAAACAAATACAAAGTGATGTTATGGTAGGATAAGGTTCATGTGGTAAGACCACATAAAGGAATCGTACAACGGAAGAGTGGTGTAATGTCCATTATGTACTTTAGTGTTGTTGTGTTGCAGAGGTCAAAAATGAATGTTTTACAGAGTCATCGAAATAGGTTTGCTTGATATGAATATTTATAGTGGATATCCTGAAAACCTGACTGGCTGGAGCACTTCCTGGACCAGGTTTGGGAACCACTCTGCCTTAGAGATCTACACACACACACACATGTTTATTTCTCCAGTGTCCATTTTCCTTGACTTTGACATCCAAATGATATGATTTTACAGTGCCAGCTAATCAAAGCCAATATTATTACACAGGTCTCAGGGCAAAGGGCATTTCACTATAGCAATTCTTATAACTTCTTATGCCAAAAGGGAGTTAGGTTAAATTCTGCGCCCGTGATAAACCCACCTTTCATAAATTTGTCCTTACATATTTTACATAATTAGTTGCCTACCAGCTTGTCTACATGCATGTATGTTGGGGGAGGGGGAGGGAGGAGGAGGAAGAGGGAAAGGAAGCAAAGTTGATAGCCAAGTTTTGAAGGCCCTATTTTCTAAAGCTTTTTCCTACTGTTGCACATTTGAATAGAGAGCCCCTACTATGTTATAAAGAATAGCACTTGTGAGCTCTCCTCTACAACCACCTGCTCCAGATTTAAATTCAACAAACTTTATTTGTTCTTTAAAAGCAGCAAGCTTCTAAGGATTTGAAAACATAATCGGATGTGTGAAACTGCATGTAGAGCTCTCACGGCAAACTTTTTAGGTAGCATGCACACTTGGAAAAATCCAAATCTGAGTCTGGTGGGAAACCTGCACTGCACTTTGCAAATGCATAAGGAAATGCTTCTACATGAAATTTCATATCTTACATATATCAAGCCTGTGCAGATGTAACTGGGTGTGACTTTACTGTAAATCATTTTTACAGTTAACAATCATATCTTCTACTTAAATTTCCTCAAATAAAGACATGGAGCAGCAAGTTGCTATCCAGTCTTTGCAGGATGCGTTTAAACAGCTTTGCAGCAGGAAAGCATTTCAACAATGAAAAATGTACAACCATAAAATATACAGCCATCCTGCCGGTATAGTGACTTATCTGTACTACATACAGTATACTAGTTTACCAATTTGCCATTAAATAAAACCTCCCCATGCCTGCAAACAAAAACCATGAAATCCATATCTTTTGCATGAACAATTTCCCTCCCTATGGGAGATACTAGCCAAGAAGTAGTTTTAACATTTCAGGATTTGCCTATTCTTCTGGTGAACAGTGGGATTCGTTTGCAAAGACAGTTCTGAAACAGGAGCCCTGGGAAGTGCAGTTTCTGTACAGCCGGACCAGTAGCTTGTTCTTGCTAGAGAATAATATGCATCACCCTGCCCGCTCCTGGGATAAAAGGAGACAATTCAGGGGTCTCTCTATCACAGGCACACGCGGCGACCCACTGTGACACCGGGGCTTCTTGGAATTAATAACAGTAATTGGTAATTACAGAAGAGGAACTTTTAAATTTCGATGCCCTGAAACTTGTTTTTATACACAAACAGAGATGTTTGCAGTGATTTCGTTTCACCAAATTAAAAAGGGAGGGGGGTTGCCATTTGAGCAATTATTCTTATGCTGAGGGCATGAGAAGAGTTTAACTATATTCTGAGAAAAGTTCTGCTGTTAACCAGAACAAAATAAAGCTGCGTACAAGATTTAGTGATAGTGTTCTAAGGGGGGGGGGGGGGGGGGGACGACGACGACAAATCATTGCTGGTCATTTGTGGGCTGATGTTTTACTTTCAGCAACAGTTTTACAGCAAGGCACAGGAAACCTGTCTATGAAATTGCTAACAATTACAATTCTCCCACACAGATACTGAACTTCACGCTGTACTCCCCTACTTAAAAAAGAAAAAAAGAAAGAAACAAACCAACAGCAGAAGAAAATACAGAAATACTTTCCTATCCCTTCCGTCCCTCCACCCTCAGAGAGAATATTTAGTTGTTTTGGGTTTTTTTTCTACAGCTTTATCAGATCAACACCAGATCTAGGAAACTAGCGCGAAATGAATCAGGATAAACTGCTACTTCTCTGCACGATCGCCCTGCTTTCAAGGGAAAGGCACAGAGCTCTCTCTTCCGAGTCCAACATTGAATTGAAAAACTGTACAGAACTGCAAGCTTGCATTCACTCGCCGGTAATAACACAACAGACAATACACACAATCCCTCCACAGGAATGATAAGGAGTAAAAGAGTTCAAATCACCTTGTTGCAATAGTAGGGGTCCAGGCAGGGAGAAGGTCCCAGGCAAGGAGTATCAGAAGCGGCAACAGACTGTGGTGGGAGATAAAATCTTACGTCCATTTCAGTGCAAACATCCAGCCAACTCCGTTCTTTTTGTGTTATGTTCAACAGAAATCAAACCGCACAGAAAATGAGGTGAGTTTAAGAGTAAGAAACACCTTCCCTGCCTCACATCCGTTTGTGGCTTGCACACCATAAAAAGGAGGTGTTTTTTTTTAAACCCTCTTTTCCAAAAATCACCAGTCTACGGATAATTTATGCAGAAATAACAATTCGGTCTTTTCCCAGCAGATCAGGCAACGCAGAGTAGTCTGAGTTCCCTCCGAGTTATAGATCTACTTGGTAAAATCAACAAACATTTCTAAATGTTCAAAGATACTGCAAATCCTGAAGTTCTTGTGGGGGGGGGGGGGGGGTCAGTTTTTTTTGCCTGGTTTTCAAGAAAGTGGGTGGGGGGGGGGGGGAATTTGAATGATTAGCCGAGGTAGGGGTAGCACAGTCTGTCCAGGCTCTGTGGGAGGAGGAGGAGGAGTGTTGTGCACAGTTCTCAGAGCATCTCACACAAAGGGACGAGAAGCAGCAGCGGCAGTGACAGAAGAGACCAGCGCTGCTGAGGTGTTCACTCGGGCTGCCGATAAGGGGCGCTGTGGCGAGTCCGGCTCCTGCCTGTTGGTGGATGCGGGGAGAGCTCAGCGCAGTTTCTTTTCCTTCTGAAGCTGTGTGGCAGAGAGGGGAAGCAAGGCATCAAGGAGCCCCGAGAGGATGGAGCTGCTGCTGCTGCTGCATTGGTGCCGGAGGGAGCCTGCACATATCTCAGCCAAGCTCAGTCAGGAGAACACAAAGGGATACCCCTCCCCTTTCCCAGCCAACCGACATCAGGAGTTCTCTGCTTTAAAAGAGTGGAGGAGGGTTTTTTTTTTTGGGGTGGGGCGGGAGCTAAGGATGGGGTCAGGTGTGGAGAGCACCCATACCTGTTTCTGGATGCACCACTGCAGATAAAGTAGCTACCTGGTATTTAAAATGATAATCCTTAGAATTTTATTTATTATAATTTGTACTTTTTGCTGCTCAGTACTGCTCAAAAATCTGGACAGTCTTGAGTATTTGTAGACAAACAGGTACACCTTCAACTAGTCCTTCTCAACTGGTGTGCCATGAGACTGGTTCAACGCTTCCCCAACCCATGAAATTGAACAGGACAGACGCAGCTGGAAGAAAATAGCAGCACAGGGCCTTGGTGCCCATGCATCTGCTCCAGCATCTTCCATTCTCTGTGGACAGAAGGCTCTTTTAGCCACACAACTGAAGAGACACTACACAGTGTCAGTGACCCAGCCTTTACAAAGATGTCAAAGCTCTTGAAGAACCCACCACTGTACTGCTACTATAAACCCTATAACCACCGCCCAAGTACTCAGTTCTTTTTTTTTCCATGGTTGCGTAAAGACCCCCTATGCCTTTTTAGTCCCTCACAGACATTTGTCAGTTTTTCTTTATTGTTTTATTTTAGTCACGGTTTCTCCTTATCATTCTATTTCTTTTTTTAACATTCATGAATTTAATTTCGCAGTTGTAATACTTCACGTCAAAACTAGGATTTAAGAACTGAGGTTCTTGCACTCAGAAGATATCTTCAACTGAACCACATGAAAAATGTCTACGTTGTCTAGGACAGCAGCATTCTCCTGATAACTGTTCAGACTGTAAGAAAATGACATCAAAGTCATTAGAAATACGTGCTCTAAAACCCAAAGACTTTGGGGTCCTTTTACTAAGGTGTGCTGAAAAATGGCCTGCGGTAGTGTAGACACATGTTCTCGGCATGCGCAGAATCATTTTTCAACGCACCTGCAAAAAATGCCTTTTTTATTTTTGCCAAAAATGGATGTGCGGCAAAATGAAAATTGCCGCACGTCCATTTTGGGTCTGAGACCTTACCTTCAGCCATTGACCTAGCGGTACAGTCTCCTGTGGTAACCGGGTGGTAATGACCTACGTGTGCCAAATGCCACTTGGCATGCATAGCTGACGCGTGCCAGAAAATAAAAAATATTTTTCGGGGGCACGTAGCGGACGCATGCCAAAAATGAAATTACCGCAAGGGCCATGCGATACCCATGCGGTAATTCCATTTTGGTCCATGTGTGCACATAGACACTTACATGGCTTAGTAAAAGGGCCACTTTGTTACTAAAGTAGTGAGCACAGAGCTCTTGTCATCGACTAAGAAAAAAAATGAAGTCTAGTACTTCTGTACCATCTAATCAGTCAGACAAATTGGAACAGGCTTCGACTTCCAATAATTCTGCTGTCACTCATGCTGGAGTGCTGAGTGATAAGACTTCGGCATTCCAAGTCATTCTCTCTGTACTTGGTGCTGGGCCAGATAATGGTGCCAAGAAGCTTCACACAGAGCAGGAATTACATAGCAACAGTAATAGCGTCAATGCTGTAATTCAACGTCTACCGTTGACTTTGACGGGTTCCTCGATCTCACTGGCCCTTAAATCAAGGCATTGGCACATTACCAATTCATCATCTCCTTCAACATCATCATCCTCTGTGGAGTGCGGTTCCTCTTGACACCCAAATCATCACAGATCAGTTTGGTATCAAGATCATCTGCATCACTGTTCTGCTATGTCTGGTATATTTTGTCGATCATGTATCTCCATGATCTCTAGTTACAGATCTGATTCTCCTGCTCAGTCTACTACAGTTCAAAACAGCCAATGAAATTTTCTTCTGATTTACTTCAGTTATTATCATAGTTTTTACAACAGCAACAACTCCCTTCTGCCTCTCATGTATGTCAACAGCCAGTCAAAGAGGCTTCAGGTCCAATACCGTCTCAACATTCAGATGTTAATCAAGCTGTATCTTCCAGGTCTAAGAAGCATGCTTGTTCTATCTTCCCTTCTAATTTGTGAGATCACAATGACCAATCAGGGGTACCATCATCTGCAGCTCATTCGCCATCTCATTCTAGGTTTACATCTCCAACCCCTTCTAAGAGGATCAAGCAGCACACTGACTCTACATTGCCACATGAACAATCACCACATCACAAAGATGCTTCTTACACAGCTCCATAGCTAAATTAGCTGTGGCTTTAGGCTTGTCATCAGTTACTAAACAGCAAACAGCTACTGAAAAGCATACTGTCTTAAAGTACTTATATTTTCAGAAGAAGTCTTTTACTCTTCTACTCAATCAACTTTTATAGGATTCGATAAGTCCTTACGGTTGACATCTTCTTCTCTCAAACCTGTTAAAAGAGCAATAGACATGAAATACAAAGTCCAAAATATTCTTGGTCATGGCAAACAACAATTGCCTCACTTATCAGCCTCATTGGGATTACTTCTCTTTATATGATACTATATACTCGTCCCAGAGTTGTATTCTCTTTTTCCGGAACCTTATCAGCTTCCTTGCACCTACTGTTACTCTATTTTCCACTCTGTATACATTCCCAGAGTTGGTACTCTCCTCTCTGGAACCTGTAAGCCACATTGAGCCTACTGATATGTGGGAAAATGTGGGATACAAATGTAATAAATCTACTTAGATTTCAGCCTAGCCTTTGACACGGTTCCATGTAGTAGGCTCTTGAATAAACTTTACAGGCTAAAGTTAGGAACCAAAGTGGTGAAATGGATTAGGAACTGGTTGACAGACAGACGCCAAAGGGTGGTAGTTAATGGAATTCACTTGGAGGAAGAAGCGGTGAACAGTAGAGTGCCTCAAAGTTCAGTGCTGGGGCCGATTCTGTTCAATATATTTGTCAGCAACATTGCCATAGGTTTAGAAGGTAAGGTCTACTTTTTTGTGGATGATACCAAGATTTGTAAGAGAGTGCACACTCCAGAGGGAATGGAACATGAAAAAGGATCTGCAGAAGTTAGAAGAACGGTCTAATGTTTGGCAATTAGAATTCAGTGCTAAGAAGTGCAAAGTGATGCACTTAGCGAGTAGAAATTCGAGGGAGATGCATTTGCTAGGCGGTGAGAGGCTAGTATGCACAGACAGGGAGATGGATTTTGGAGTGATAGTATCTGAGGATCTGAAGGTGACAAAACAGTGTGACAAGGCAGTGGCCATAGCCAGAAGGATGCTAGGCTGTATAGAGAGAGGTGCCAGGAAGTACATAAGTACATAAGTATTGCCATACTGGGAAAGACCCAGGTCCATCAAGCCCAGCATCCTGTCTCCAACAGTGGCCAATCCAGGTCACAAATACCTGGCAAGATCCCAAAAAAGTAAAAAACATTTTATACTGCTTATCTCAGAAATAGTGGATTTTCCCCAAGCCCATTTAAGAATGGTCTATGGACTTTTCCTTTAGAAAGCCGTCCAAACCGTTTTTAAACTTCGCTAAGCTAACCGCCTTTACCACATTCTATAGCAATGGATTCCAGAGTTTAATTAAACGTTGCGTGAAGAAACATTTTCTCCAATTCGTTTTAAATTTACTACATTGTAGCTTCATTGCTTGCCCCCTAGTCCTAGTATTTTTGGAAAGTGTAAATAGACGTTTCACATCTACCCGTTCAACTCCACTCATTATTTTATAGGCCTCTATCATATCTCCTCTCAGCTGCCTTTTCTCCAAGCTGAAGAGCCCTAGCCGCTTTAGCCTTTCCTCATAGGGAAGTCGTCCCATCCCCTTTATCTTTTTTGTTGCCCTTCTCTGCACCTTTTCTAATTCCACTATATCTTTTTTTGAGATGCAGCGACCAGAATTGAACACAATGGAGCGATACAAAGGCATTATAACATCCTCATTTTTGTTTTCCATTCCTTTCCTAATAATACCTAACCTTCTATTTGCTTTCTTAGCTGCAGCAGCACACTGAGCAGAAGGTTTCATCGTATCATCAACGACGACACCTAGATCCCTTTCTTGGTCGGTGACTCCTAACGTGGAACCTTGCATAACGTAGCTATAATTCGGGTTCCTCTTTCCCACATGCATCACTTTGCACTTACATTAAACGTCATCTGCCATTTAGACGCCCAGTCTCCCAATCTCGTAAGGTCCTCTTGTAATTTTTCACAATCCTCCCGCGATTTAACGACTTTGAATAACTTTGTGTTGTCAGCAAATTTAATTACCTCACTAGTTACTCCCATCTCTAGGTCAATTATAAATATGTTAAAAAGCAGCGGTCTCAGCACAGACCTCTGGGGAACCCCACTAACTACCCTTCTCCATTGAGAATACTAACCATTTAACCCTATTCTCTGCTTTCTAACTTTTAATCAGTTTTTAATCCACAAGAGAACACTACCTCCTATCCTATGACTCTCCAATTTCCTCTGGAATCTTTCATGAGGTACTTTGTCAAACGCCTTCTGAAAATCCAGATGCACAATATCAACTGGCTCACCTTTATCCGTTTGCTCACCCCTTCAAAGAAATGTAGTAGATTGGTGAGGCAAGATTTCCCTTCACTAAATCCATGTTGACTTTATTTATTTATTTGTTGCATTTGTATCCCACATTTTCCCACCTATTTGCAGGCTCAATGTGGCTTACAATGCTCCACTATGGCAGTCACCATTCCAGTGGTGTTACATTGAGAACACTTGAGAATCATGCAAAAAACATAACTAAAAAGATGTTCCACTCAATGTGGAAACTAAAAAGAGTCAGACCATTTTTCCCAAGGAATGTCTTCCGCTACCTGGTACAATCACTGGTACTTAGTTATCTGGACTATTGCAACTCACTCTATGCCAGCTGCAAAGAGCAAATACTCAAAAAACTCCAGACAGCCCAGAACAAGGCAGCCAGACTTATATTCGGCAGACCAAAATACGAAAGCGCAACACCCCTTCGCGAAAAACTACACTGGCTCCCACTCAAAGAACGCATCACGTTCAAACTCTGTACCTTGGTCCATAAAATCATCCATGGTGACGCCCCAGCCTACATGTCAGACCTAATAGAACTACCACCCAGAAATGCAAAAAAGTCCTCCCGCACATTCCTCAACCTTCATTCTCCCAAATGTAAAGGCTTGAAATACAAATCAATGCATGCATCAACCTTTTCATATACAAGCACACAGCTTTGGAACACACTGCCATGGAACCTGAAAACGGTCTACGAAATGACCAATTTCCGCAAACTCCTGAAAACGTATCTCTTCGACAAAATATATCATAAAGAAAAACACGCGTAACTCTACATTCTTTAAGATATCCAGGAACGTTCTCTAATGTCTTTTGCTTTCACATTATCATGTACCTAATGTCTATGACTTTAATACTATCATGTATCTCACCATCATGCACCCAAAACGTCTGCCAATACAAATGTATACTCTTTTCTATTTCCAGTACTATGTATTTCACCATCATGCACCTAACACTTGCTGTAAAACTAAATGTATATTCCTTTCTATTTCCAGTTTCCACGATGAATTGTAAGCCACATTGAGCCTGCAAAAAGGTGGGATAATGTGGGATACAAATGCAATAAATAAATAAATAAATAAAATAAACATAGATAACATAATAGAATTAAACAATTAAGCAAACAAATCTTGGAAGAAATCAATTCAGAATATAAGGTAAAGTGGCGATATGTCATGATTGCAATTATTGATCATTGTGGTATGCCTTGTTGAAGAGATAGGTCTTCAGAGATTTACGAAAGTTAATTAGTTCGTAAATTGTTTTCAGGTTAAGTGGCAGTGCATTCCACAGCTGCGTACTCATGTAGGAAAAGCTAGACGCATGTGTTAGTCTGTATTTTAGTCCTTTACTGCTGAGGAAGTGAAGATTGAGGAATGTGTGGGATGATCTTTTAGCGTTCCTGGGTGGTAAGTCAACCAGGTCTAACATGTAGGCCGGGGCATCTCCGTGAATGATTTTATGAACTAGAGTGCAGACCTTGAACGCGATACGTTCTTTAAGTGGAAGCCAGTGTAGCTTTTCTCTTAGGGGTTTTGCACTTTCATATTTTGTTTTTTCAAATATGAGTCTAGCTGTAGTGTTCTGGGTTGTTTGAAGTTTCTTGATGATTTGCTCTTTACAGCCAGCGTAGAGTGCATTGCAGTAGTCTAGGTGACTCAGCACCATTGACGGTACCAGGTTGCGAAAGATGTTCCTTGGGAAGAAGTGTCTTACTCTTTAAGCTTCCACATTGAATGGAACATCTTCTTGGTTGTGTTCTTCACATGAGTTTCTAGTGTAAGATTTCGATCAATGGTAACTCCAAGAATTTTCAGGGTGTCTGAAACGGGAAGGGAAAAGTTTGGTGTGGTTATTATGGTGAATTTACTTGTGTTATGTTGCGACTTTGTCTCATTAATCCATGCTTTTGAATATGCTTGTCGCGTGCTCGAGGACCTTGGCATACTGTCAGGCTTCTTTCCCGGGAGCACTGGGTTCGTGAGCCCATGGGCCACTACCGTGGAGCGGCAGTGGCAGGCAAGATCACCTCCAAGGTAGAGATGAGACAAAACTGGACCGGAACCCCGGACTGGAGTTCTACACCGGAACACACGGAACTGGAACGCACCGGACGGGTGCGCACTGGAGTGGAGCCCGCTGGACTGGAACACACTGGAGGGCCCCACAGGACTGGAACATACAGGAGTGAAACCCGCTGGACTGGAACACACTGGACCTAGGCTTCACCTACGCTTGACCACCTTTCCCCGAGAGTTGAGCCCTCAGGTTCTGTCAGCCGGTAGGACTTACAGGAAAACCCGTAACTGGAACTTGCAAGCAGGAACAGCAGGAATGAAGATCCAGGAGTGCCCCCTGGCACCTAGGCGCAGGCAGGGCCGACAGGCAGGGACTGTCCGGGTTCTGGCAGTCGGCAGGTTTAAACACAATAACTAGTAAACTGTACCTAGGCTAATAGAAACGCTATACCCAGGCAAACCAGTCATACACAAGAAACATACACAGAGCACACTCAGGAGACTTGAAAGCTATACACCAGCTAACAACAAAGCTGTGCCCAAGCTAACAAGTCATGCACTGGAAACAAACACAGAGCACTAGCAAAGCTATACACAGGCTAACAAGCCACACGGTGCCTAAGCTGGCTAGTCTAAACAAACACAGAGCACTAGCAAAGCTATACACAGGCTAACAAGCCACACGGTGCCTAAGCTATCTAGTCAAACATAGAAACTCACACAGAGCAAACACTGAAACAGTGTACAGAGCACTCTATACACCAGGGCCCTAGATGAAATGCAAAGGCCAGGGCTGTAGTCTCTAAGTGATTAATAAAGCCCTTCCACACCAGAGGCACAGCTGCAGCAATCACCTTGCATCCAAACAGAGGCTTGACACACAGAGAAGTCAGCCCAGCGGGAGCCATCTTGGATACTGGCATAGAGGAGTCGGTGGCAGCCATCTTGGAAAAGGCATAGCCCACACAGGTGAGGTTCAGTAGGGCAATCAGCACACAGAGCCAGAGAGAAACTAAGACAGAGACAGACACAGAGACAAGCAGAAGCCAGCACAGCCACTGACTCCCAGAAACAGGGTAAGTCTGAGGGTGGTCACAGCCACAGACGTAACAGTACCCCCTCCTCAAGACCCCCCTCTCGGTCTCCCTGAGGAGTTCAGGTGTCCAGGGGTAACTATGGTGAAACCTTCTGATGGGTCTCAAAAGCCAGACATAGATCACTGGACTGGAAGTCACTAGGAAGTTCAAAACTGGCAGACAAAAGTAGAACCTGTGACCAGGAGGCTCCTTCGAATCACCACGGGGCAACCTCAGGAACATGGATGCATCAAGAGGAACAAAATTCAAAAGTAACCCTTCCCAGAGGGAACCCACAATGTCCTGGACCTCTTGGCAATTCCGTGTAATGGCAAGAGCAAGGCTGAAGCCACTACCCCAGCTGACATCAGAAGCTGGGCTGGGGCCCAAAGTGGCATCCCAGTCTTGACAGGAACTAGAAGTCTGAACAGAAGCAGATCTGGAACTGAAACCTGGGTTGGCATCCAAAACTGAGCCGGGATTTGGACCCGGACTGGAATCAACCCCTTGATTGTAACTGGAACTGCAACTCGATCCAGACTCAGCATCCTGACTGGAACTCCAACTCGATCCAGACTCAGCATCTTGCCTGGAACACCAACTCGATCCAGACTCAGCATCTTGCCTGGAACTGCAACTCGATCCAGACTCAGCATCTTGACTGAAACCGCAACTCGATCCAGACTCAGCATCTTGACTGGAACTGCAACTCGATCCAGACTCAGCATCTTGACTGGAACACCAACTCGGTCCAGACTCAGCATCTTGCCTGGAACTTGTTAATATGGATTGGAGCTTGAATATCCACTGGAATAGTGGTAAGCCAGGTTACAGGACTTTGGTCAGCAGAAAAGCCTTGACCAGGCCTGATAACCCACTAATGGCATAACAATTGAGAACCTGCAAACGCAGGACTATATGATGAAGTCTTAATAAAACCTGAAACAAATTACAAATTGAATATGGCATATATGATGATAAAATAATAGATAAAAATGGTTTGTAAAATCTAGCTTGTATCTGTATAACATGGCACGTAGGTCATAAGATTATATAAAAATAGATTGTGAAACTGGATGTTTCTATAAAAAAATTAAGACAAGATGTTCAGGGTGACGGAAATGATGTGAAGTTTTGAAATAGCAAAAGCAAGAGATGTTTACCGGAAAAGACAGTTGGGTGCAGATGGACACCTGGGCGGAAAAGAGATGTTTCAAAATAACTAGAACAGGAAAGAAGTTGGTACAAGATGTTACAAAAAGTACAGATGACCATCTGCCGGAAAAGGGAAAAAAATTGGTACAGAGATATTGGCCAATAAGAATGAAGAAATAGGTACTGCCATAAGCATTTATTGAGATCTATGCCTATAAAAGAGCAAACATTTAGACAGAAAAGTTAGAAGCTTCTTCAGTACTTGACCGACGGCAGAGCTCTGTGCATTTGAACCCAGATGTATGTATTAAACTGAAGACTTTATCTTGGTAAGAATAAATAAGATCTTATTCCTGAAAACTATCTTTGTCTTTATTCCTACATACTGTATTATATGTACTCTTTCCTTATTATCTGCTGTACACAAATAAGCTACACTCACTGAACTACAGACTAGATTAAACCATATATATATATATATATATATATATGTGGGAACATAAATGGCCCAGAATACACCTAGATCCAGAAAGACAGAAAGCAGTGGTCATGGGGATCAGGTTTGAATTGCGGCAGCTGATGCCTCCCCAGAACAGACCCCCATGGGACGGGGTAACGCTCTTTACCCTTCTGTGTAGAGGGGTCAATAAGGGGTCTAAAAGAGGTCCGAAAAAACAAACTGCAACTCGATCCAGACTCAGCATCTTGCCTGGAACCACAACTCGGTCCAGACTCAGCATCTTGCCTGGAACTGCAACTCGATCCAGACTCAGCATCTTGCCTGGAACCGCAACTCGGTCCAGACTCAGCATCTTGACTGGAACCGCAACTCGATCCAGACTCAGCCTCTTGACTGGAACTCCAACTCGATCCAGACTCAGCATCTTGACTGGAACTGAAACTCGACCCAGACTCAGCATCTTGCCTGGAACACCAACTCGATCCAGACTCAGCATCTTGCCTGGAACTACAACTCGATCCAGACTCAGCATCTTGACTGGAACTGCAACTCGATCCAGGCTCAGCATCTTGACTGGAACTGCAACTCGATCCAGACTCAGCATCTTGACTGGAACTCCAACTCGATCCAGACTCAGCGTCTTGACTGGAACTGCAACCCGATCCAGACTCAGCATCTTGACTGGAACTGCAACTCGATCCAGACTCAGCATCTTGGCTGCCACTGCTGCAACTCGGAGTGGACACAACATCACGGCTGGCCTCAGTACTCGGTGTAGACTCAGCCCACAGCACGGACTCAGCATCTCGGCTGGGACTGGCACTTGATCCGGGACTACTAAGCCACCTTCTTTCAGCTTGGGCTTCAGGAGTATCCCGTAGGGTTGGCTCCGAGAGGAGTTGGAAGCGGTAAAAGAACAGCTTGGTAGAGGGATCAATAGCAGAAACTGGGTTTTCTTCGAACCCAAGCCAGGAGACACGCTTTCTCTCTGCGGCAGCTTCAGGGGTATCCTTCAAGGCTGGATCAGACAAAAGGGCAACCCGGTACTCCTGGAGCGTCATAAACGGATCCAGCTCAAAAATGGGGTTGGAACTGGGATCCACACTGGTACTAGGAGACTCCGTAGACAGCGCCACTTGAACTGGACGCAGAGACTTGGCTTGACGTGCTGCTTGGACTGGAATTGGAGACTCGGTCAGAAGCACCCCTCGGACTGGACTCAGAGGCTTGAGTGGACGCGCCCCTTGAACTGGCATCGGAGGCTCGGTCAGCAGCGTCCCTCGGACTGGACTCTGAAGCTTGGCTGAACGCGCTGCTCTGACTGGATTCAGAGGCTTGTCTGGACGCTCTGCTTGAATGGGACTGGACCCCTGCTGGGCCCAGAGCGTGGAATTCCCAAGATGTCTTCTCTCAGCAACAGCTTCCGGAGTATCCCACAAAGCTGGATTCAGGACAAGGCTGCGGCGATACTCTGAGAGCGTGATGAAAGGGTCCATATCTGAAACTGGGCTTTCAGTGATTCCAAGCCACCGGACACGTTTTCTCTCAGCTGCCGCTTCAGGGGTCTTCTTCAAAACAGGATGAGACAACAGTTTCCCACAATACTGACGAAGAGTCATAGAAGGATCAAGAACAACGATGGAGCTGGACCCCAGCTGGGTCAGCTGGGTGGGGGTTCTTGCCGGGCTCATGGCCTTTGCATTCTGTCGCGTGCTCGAGGACCTTGGCATACTGTCAGGCTTCTTCCCCGGGAGCACTGGGTTCGTGAGCCCATGGGCCACTACTGTGGAGCGGCAGTGGCAGGCAAGATCACCTCCAAGTTAGAGATGAGACAAAACTGGACCGGAACCCCGGACTGGAGCTCTACACCGGAACACACGGAACTGGAACGCACCGGATGGGTGCGCACTGGAGTGGAGCCCGCTGGACTGGAACACACTGGAGGGCCCCACAGGACTGGAACATACAGGAGTGAAACCCGCTGGACTGGAACACACTGGACCTAGGCTTCACCTACGCTTGACCATCTTTCCCCGAGAGTTGAGCCCTCAGGTTCTGTCAGCCAGTAGGACTTACAGGAAAACCCGTAACTTGCAAGCAGGAACAGCAGGAATGAAGATCCAGGAGTGCCCCCTGGCACCTAGGCGCAGGCAGGGCCGACAGGCAGGGACTGTCCGGGTTCTGGCAGTCGGCAGGTTTAAACACAATGACTAGTAAACTGTACCTAGGCTAATAGAAACGCTATACCCAGGCAAACCAGTCATACACAAGAAACATACACAGAGCACACTCAGGAGACTTGAAAGCTATACACCAGCTAACAACAAAGCTGTGCCCAAGCTAACAAGTCATGCACTGGAAACAAACACAGAGCACTAGCAAAGCTATACACAGGCTAACAAGCCACACGGTGCCTAAGCTGGCTAGTCTAAACAAACACAGAGCACTAGCAAAGCTATACACAGGCTAACAAGCCACACGGTGCCTAAGCTGGCTAGTCTAAACAAACACAGAGCACTAGCAAAGCTATACACAGGCTAACAAGCCACACGGTGCCTAAGCTATCTAGTCAAACATAGAAACTCACACAGAGCAAACACTGAAACAGTGTACAGAGCACTCTATACACCAGGGCCCTAGATGAAATGCAAAGGCCAGGGCTGTAGTCTCTAAGTGATTAATAAAGCCCTTCCACACCAGAGGCACAGCTGCAGCAATCACCTTGCATCCAAACAGAGGCTTGACACACAGAGAAGTCAGCCCAGCGGGAGCCATCTTGGATACTGGCATAGAGGAGTCGGCGGCAGCCATCTTGGAAAAGCATAGCCCACACAGGTGAGGTTCAGTAGGGTAAACCGCACACAGAGCCAGAGAGAAACTAAGACAGAGACAGACACAGAGACAAGCAGAAGCCAGCACAGCCACTGACTCCCAGAAACAGGGTAAGTCTGAGGGTGGTTTTTTTTCCCTATGTCAGTACATCTGGTCTCAATTGACCTCTTAGATGGTGGACCAAAAATATATGGGTGGGTGTCACAGAGGAGGGGGCCTCTCCTTCTTTGTCCAATCTTATTCCTCATAGGCATGTTTATCCTGAAACACTCCCCCCCCCCCCCCCCAAACTGGGTAGGCTACTATAGCACCAGGCTTGTGTTAGAAAGAAAGGTATGGCTGGAGAATATAAGGCCTGCATGACCTTTTTTTAGTTTTTAAGCTACAAAAAACCCAGCCCAACACAGAAATGGAATCTATAGAGAGCAGCAGCAGTGATTTGGTAAGATTTTTAAAACATTACATTGCCTCTTCACATCATCTAACCTGAATACTTAACTTACTAAGGGGATCTTTTACTAAAGCATAGCTTGAATTATTTGCAGCAGGGCCCATAGGAATAACATGGGCTCTGCTGCAGATAACTTGTGCTAAGCTTTAGTAAAAGACCCCCTAAAGATCTATGTGTTGTATACAGGAAGAACACAATTACACAGTGTGTCATGGGTCTGGGGATAAGAACGGAAAAGCCCACTGTAAAGCATCACTGCATATACTATTAGAACATGCTTACAGGAGAAGAAGAACAGATTCAGTCTTCAAAAAATGGCTGTGCAAGTGCTTTGCAGGTCCTCAAACCATTGTATTAAAACAATCAAAAATAGATACATGTGATGAATGTGATGGTCTGTCATGTATTTTAACAACAAAGAATACGAACAGCACTACGACCCCCAATCATTCCTACTGCTCAAAAAAACATCTAATATGGCTTGGAGATTTACCACGGCAAGAAAGTAAATATGTTTTGAAAAGAGTAATTTTTTGTATTATGCTTGATATAGCTGCAGAGACTCAAAATGGCACTTGTAATTGCTCATATCAATATAAATAATTCAGGTTATTATCTATATTCTCTATTAAATCAAGGTTGAAAAAAGGGTTGGTGATTTAGGGGGTCTTTTACTAAAGCTTAGCTCTAGTTATCTGCAGCAGGGCCCATTTTATTCCTATTGGCCCTAGTAAAAGACCCCCTGAATGATCCCAGTTATTATAATATAGCTTGTAATTGTGCCATGTGGCACCCGTTAATCTTACAAAATGGTACATGTAGATACGGCCACTTGGCTTCCTCATGGTGTTGTGTTGGCAGCCATCTTGATGAACCCACCACTGCTGGCTGCAGGTACCTTGTGAGCGATAGGCCATGTGTTCATTAGTTTCATGTTATTCTACTTTTTTATCCCGCAGATCAAGAAAAAGGGATGGCTGGTGAAACATCCACAGCTAGTGCAGAGAAAAAAGGACAAGGCATGAACAGCAGTTCAATCACCGATCACCCCTACTGTTCAAAGGGACATCACAATAAGAGTGGTGGTTCTGGCAGTTCAGCAAGCCATAAAAGTATGCATTTATGTTTTTAAAAGAACAGTTTTTGCATCCTATTTTGAGGTTATTTACCTATTGATGTTGCATCTTTTCTCATGGCTTTTGGTAATATTACAAAATGTCAATTGTATCTGTGTCTCATGTGGCGTCCGTATGTTGCAGTGTTGACAGCCATCTTGTTGGTCATCTTGATGAACCCTCCCCAGTAGCGGCAGGTACCCACAAACGATAGGCCATGTGTTGGTTAGTGTCATGATGTTCTACTTTTTATCCCACAGATCAAGAAAAAGAGACAGTTGGTGAAATATCAACAGCTGGGCACCTAACTCAGTACAGTCATGGTCAGGTGATGTCCCCAAATTGGTATGTCAAACCTAGAGATAAATCCAATGATTTGGAAAAATGACCTGGGAGCACAAGCGAGAAAAGAGGAAACCGCATGAGTTGCCCTCCCTTGGAAAGAGGGAGAAAAAGGGTGCACTGTGATACCAGAGCCGGGAGTGGATCTTTGGATGTGGACACCACCAGTAACGAGTATGAGGCCCATAATGATTCTGAAACTAGGAGTGGACCTGTTATATAAGTACATAAGTACATAAGTAGTGCCATACTGGGAAAGACCAAAGGTCCATCTAGCCCAGCATCCTGTCACCGACAGTGGCCAATCCAGGTCAAGGGCACCTGGCACGCTCCCCAAACGTAAAAACATTCCAGACAAGTTATACCTAAAAATGAGGAATTTTTCCAGTCCATTTAATAGCGGTCTATGGACTTGTCCTTTAGGAATCTATCTAACCCCTTTTTAAACTCCGTCAAGCTAACCGCCCGTACCACGTTCTCCGGCAATGAATTCCAGAGTCTAATTACACGTTGGGTGAAGAAAAATTTTCTCCGATTCGTTTTAAATTTACCACACTGTAGCTTCAACTCATGCCCTCTAGTCCTAGTATTTTGGATAGCGTGAACAGTCGCTTCACATCCACCCGATCCATTCCACTCATTATTTTATACACTTCTATCATATCTCCCCTCAGCCGTCTCTTCTCCAAGCTGAAAAGCCCTAGCCTTCTCAGCCTCTCTTCATAGGAAAGTCGTCCCATCCCCACTATCATTTTCGTCGCCCTTCGCTGTACCTTTTCCAATTCTACTATATCTTTTTTGAGATACGGAGACCAGTACTGAACACAATACTCCAGGTGCGGTCGCACCATGGAGCGATACAACGGCATTATAACATCCGCACACCTGGACTCCATACCCTTCTTAATAACACCCAACATTCTATTCGCTTTCCTAGCCGCAGCAGCACACTGAGCAGAAGGTTTCAGCGTATCATCGACGACGACACCCAGATCCCTTTCTTGATCCGTAACTCCTAACGCGGAACCTTGCAAGACGTAGCTATAATTCGGGTTCCTCTTACCCACATGCATCACTTTGCACTTGTCAACATTGAACTTCATCTGCCACTTGCACGCCCATTCTCCCAGTCTTGCAAGGTCCTCCTGTAATCGTTCACATTCCTCCTGCGACTTGACGACCCTGAATAATTTTGTGTCATCGGCGAATTTAATTACCTCACTAGTTATTCCCATCTCTAGGTCATTTATAAATACATTAAAAAGCAACGGACCCAGCACAGACCCCTGCGGGACCCCACTAACTACCCTCCTCCACTGAGAATACTGGCCACGCAATCCTACTCTCTGCTTCCTATCTTTCAACCAGTTCTTAATCCATAATAATACCCTACCTCCGATTCCATGACTCTGCAATTTCTTCAGGAGTCTTTCGTGCGGCACTTTGTCAAACGCCTTCTGAAAATCCAGATATACAATATCAACCGGCTCCCCATTGTCCACATGTTTGCTTACCCCCTCAAAAAAATGCATTAGATTGGTGAGGCAAGACTTCCCTTCACTAAATCCGTGCTGACTTTGTCTCATCAGTCCATGTTTTTGTATATGCTCTGCAATTTTATTCTTAATAATAGCCTCCACCATCTTGCCCGGCACCGACGTCAGACTCACCGGTCTATAATTTCCCGGATCTCCTCTGGAACCTTTCTTAAAAATCGGAGTAACATTGGCTACCCTCCAGTCTTCCGGTATTACACTCGATTTTAGGGACAGATTGCATATTTCTAACAGTAGCTCCGCAAGTTCATTTTTTAGTTCTATTAATACTCTGGGATGAATACCATCAGGTCCCGGTGATTTACTACTCTTCAGCTTGCTGAACTGACCCATTACATCCTCCAAGGTTACAGAGAATTTGTTTAGTTTCTCCGACTCCCCCGCTTCAAATATTCTTTCCGGCACCGGTGTCCCCCCCAAATCCTCCTCGGTGAAGACCGAAGCAAAGAATTCATTTAATTTCTCCGCTACGGCTTTGTCCTCCTTGATCGCCCCTTTAACACCATTTTCGTCCAGCGGCCCAACCGACTCTTTGGCCGGTTTCCTGCTTTTAATGTATCTAAAAAAGTTTTTACTATGTATTTTTGCTTCCAACGCTAATTTCTTCTCAAAGTCCTTTTTTGCCCTCCTTATCTCCGCTTTGCATTTGGCTTGGCATTCCTTATGATCTATCCTGTTACTTTCAGTTGGTTCTCTTCTCCACTTTCTGAAGGATTGTTTTTTGGCTCTAATGATTTCCTTTATCTTACTGTTTAGCCACGCCGGCTGACGTTTAGTCTTTTTTCCCTTTTTTCTAATACGTGGAATATATTTGTCCTGAACCTCCAGGATGGTGTTTTTAAACAGCATCCACGCCTGATGCAAGTTTTTTACTCTGCGAGCTGCTCCTTTCAGTCTTTTTTTCACCATTTTTCTCATTTTGTCGTAATCACCTTTTCTATAGTTAAACGCTAGCGTACTTGATTTCCTAGTTTCACTTCCTTCAATGCCAATATCAAAACCGTGTCTGAAAATGTTACAGCAGACTCTGAACCGATGAGATATATACAGTATGTGAACAGGTGGATTAGGCCCTCTCCCAAGTTTAATGGTGTAAGCTATTCTGATCAATTTTGTTTTATTAATATAGAGACCACAAGATCATTCAGTGATGTTCAAAACACTATACGACAGAGTATCCAACAAGCTTTAAAGCATCACCTGAGGATTACTTATAAATAAGATTTATACCTGGGGGTTTATATAATTCCTTGTATTCTAGAAATCACAGACTGGGAGGGACCAAGGCAAGAGTTTCAGAGAAATACGCATCAATGAGAACATGCATCTCAGTGTGATGGTTATCAGAAACAAAGGGGGAGAGGGGGGTTATAACAGGTCTTTACAAAGTGTTCTTGATAGCCACATTATTGGGAAAAAAAGAAGACATTTAGTCAGTGGTGTGCTGGTAAATTTTTAACAACAGGCTCTCTCCCCGGTCCACCTCGGCGCCCCCCCCCCATCCACCACTGCGCCCTCCCCCCACCTCTGCACCCCCCCAAAAAAAATTTGCAGAGCTGGCTATACCCGGGGGGGGGGGGGGGGGGGGGCCGCGGCCAACACATTACTCTCTCCAGGAAAAAAAAATTAAATGATCCCAGGTTCCAATCTAATTCATGTTTAATATGGGATAAAATGCCATAAATAAGTAAATAAACATAAACTTTTAACGTTCAGCACCTGATTCTCAAAGTGGACATATTCCAAACACTATAATGAAAATAAAATAATTTTTTTTCTACCTTTGTTGTCTGGTGACTTTGTTTCTCTGATCATGCTGGTCCAGTATCTGATTCTGCTGCTCTCTATCTGTTCCCTTGACTCCGTTTCCAGGGCTTCCTTTCCATTTATTTCTTTTCTTTCCTCCTTTCTTCTTCATTTCTGGTCCTCCACATACTTGACTGTACAGTGGATCCAGCTTCTGCCTATTTTCTCCATCCATGTGCAGTTTCTCTCCTCACTTCCTTTTCCCTCATCTAATCTCCTTCCTCTATCTTCCCTCCATGTCCAGCATTTCTTTTCTCTCCCTTCCCTCCCCTCCATCCATGTCCAGAATTTCTCTTGCTCTCCCCGCCATTCATGTCCTGAAACTCTCCTCTCTCCCCTGCCCCTCTCTATCCATCCATACCCAGCAATTCTCTTCCCTCCCCTGCCCCCTCTGCCCATCCATGCCCAGCAATTCTCTCCTCTGCCCATCCATGCCCAGCAATTCTCTCCCCTGCCTCCCTCTGCCCATCAATGCCCAGCAGTTCTCTCCCCTGCCCCCTCTGCCCATCCATGCCCAGCAATTCTCTCCCCTGCCCCCCTCTGCCCATCCATGCCCAGCAATTCTCTCCTCTGCCCATCCATGCCCAGCAGTTCTCTCCCCTGCCTCCCTCTGCCCATCCATGCCCAGCAATTCTCTCCTCTGCCCATCCATGCCCAGCAGTTCTCTCCCCTGCATCCCTCTGCACATCCATGCCCAGCAATTCTCTCCCCTGCCCCCCTCTGCCCATCCATGCCCAGCAATTCTCTCCCATGCCCATCCATGCCCAGCAGTTCTCTCCCCTGCCTCCCTCTGCCCATCCATGCCCAGCAATTCTCTCCCCTGCCTCCCTCTGCCCATCCATGCCCAGCAGTTCTCCTCCCTTGCCTCCCTCTGCCCATCCATTCCCAGCAGTTTTCTCCCCTGCCCCCTCTGCCCATCCATGCCCAGCAGTTCTCTCCCCTGCCCCCCTCTGCCCATCCATGCCTAGCAATTCTCTCCTCTGCCCATCCATGCCCAGCAATTCTCTCCCCTGCCTCCCTCTGCCCATCCATGCCCAGCAGTTCTCTCCCCTGCCCCCCTCTGCCCATCCATGCCCAGCAATTCTCTCCTCTGCCCATCCATGCCCAGCAATTCTCTCCCCTGCCTCCCTCTGCCCATCAATGCCCAGCAGTTCTCTCCCCTGCCCCCTCTGCCCATCCATGCCCAGCAATTCTCTCCCCTGCCCGCCTCTGCCCATCCATGCCCAGCAATTCTCTCCTCTGCCCATCCATGCCCAGCAGTTCTCTCCCCTGCCTCCCTCTGCCCATCCATGCCCAGCAATTCTCTCCCCTGCCCCCTCTGCCCATCCATGCCCAGCAATTCTCTCCTCTGCCCATCCATGCCCAGCAGTTCTCTCTCCTGCATCCCTCTGCACATCCATGCCCAGCAATTCTCTCCCCTGCCCCCCTCTGCCCATCCATGCCCAGCAATTCTCTCCCATGCCCATCCATGCCCAGCAGTTCTCTCCCCTGCCTCCCTCTGCCCATCCATGCCCAGCAATTCTCTCCCCTGCCCCCCTCTGCCCATCCATGCCCAGTAATTCTCTCCCCTGCCCATCCATGCCCAGCAATTCTCTCCCCTGCCTCCCTCTGCCCATCCATGCCCAGCAGTTCTCCTCCCTTGCCTCCCTCTGCCCATCCATTCCCAGCAGTTTTCTCCCCTGCCCCCCTCTGCCCATCCATGCCCAGCAGTTCTCTCCCCTGCCCCCCTCTGCCCATCCATGCCCAGCAATTCTCTCCTCTGCCCATCCATGCCCAGCAATTCTCTCCCCTGCCTCCCTCTGCCCATCCATGCCCAGCAGTTCTCTCCCCTGCCCCCCTCTGCCCATCCATGCCCAGCAATTCTCTCCTCTGCCCATCCATGCCCAGTGATTCTCCTCCCTCCCCTGTCCTCCCGCTCCCATCCATTTGTAGCGATGTCCTTCGCCCCCCATCCTCCCCTGCCGTTCCCATCTGTTAGTTTCAAATACCTGCCTCGAAGCGCCGCTTTATTTAAAGCCATGCTGCCCGTCTCCAGCTGCCTTTCCTGATTGCTTCTCAGGAGTCTGGTTCTTCGCGCCGTTAGTCCAGCTGCGGGAAAAGGAAATGATGTCAGAATGACGTCAGAAGGCGGGACTAAGGGCGCAAACCGAACTCCTGAGAAGCAATCAGGAAAGGCAGCTGGAGACGGGCAGCAGAGCTTTAAATAAGGTGGCGCTTCCAGGCAGGTATTTGAAACTGATGGATGGGAGCGGCAGGGGAGGATAGGGGGGCGAAGGGCATCGCTACAAATGGATGGGAGCGGGAGGGGAGGTAAGCATGGCGCCCTCCTGCCATGCTTACCTCGTGCAGTGGAGCCGGCTCGCCCCTTACAACAATCGGCTCGCAAGAGCTGTCAAAATTTAACAAGCGGCTCTTGCGAGCCGGGGCAAGCCGGCTCCAGCACACCACTGCATTTAGTAGATCTAAACAACGTGGGTAATAACTTGTGTTTTGCGGGGAGTTTCAAGGCACTCACCACCGCTGTCAAGCTAAAAGATGTAGAATTGTTACAAAAGTCGTCAAAGTTGGTGGTGGTGGTGGCGGCGGCGTGGAGGGGGGGTCGGCAATGGTGGGGGGGTGTCGATGGCACCGGGGGGGGGGGGGCTAAAATGTGCCCCCTCACCTCGGGCTCTGGACCCCCCTCCCACCGAAGTCTGGCTACGCGCCTGCTGTGAATGATTACACATCCCCAACTACATCTTTGTAAGGATCTTTACCGTGAGCATGAATAGGAATTCAAGGGGGTGAATTGTCTGTCCAAATTCATAGGTTCTTTTATTGACAAGTGATTCAAGGACTACACTTTCATGCTCACAATTGAAAAGGTTATGACAGTTATTTTGTAGTCAGCAGTTGTGGGAAATGATGGATATGAGTTTGTAAGCATAGGGCGGTAAGCTTTTACAAATTGGGGATGATATGTTGGGTTTTTGCTTTATAGACTGTGTAAATTTTCTGCCCATGAAGCTTAGCAAGCTCCCACAAGCCATGGGCTTTGAAGGCATCAAAGGATACTTTCCTCACTTTTTTTAACACCATAGAAAATCAAAACTATGTGGGAAATGCATGATGCCTAATGAGAGAGAGGTTTTTACATGTTGTTACGGCGAGAATAAGCATAAGATGTTCGATTTACAAAAAAGGAACTGGCCTTCTACTGTAAGCAGGATGTCTGTGTTTTATAAAAAGCCTGCATTCTGTATATAATGGAAATTAAGAAAATGATGGAGAGGGCTGTGGAGGTAGAGGTAGAAGTAGAAGAAATACCGGGTGGTGGGGCAGTGATTCTAAAGAAATATATAGACCCGTTCAAATACATCACACTCACTTCCATGTGTATGACCATGTTCAGGTTCATGTTGACCAACAATTATCATTGGCAAGCCAAGAGATATTCAATTGCCAGTATCTGTTGGCTGATGTACACCAAGGACTAAAAACTCACAAATTGGGCACACTCTAAATGGCAAAGTGCAGGTGGGTGAATACTTTCTCGATGGTTTATGAAGTCATTAATAGCAAGCACACTGCCTTTGAATTTAATGGGTGCTTTTGCCATGGCTATATGACCTGCTATGATTCTAAAAACAGAATCCATTGACCAGCACCACTTTCGGGTTTCTCAACTACAAAACACAGTACAAGGCAGAATACCTAAAAGAGAAAGGGTTTAAGGTCGTCAGTATTTGGGAACATGAGTGGGACAGTTTGGTTAAAACAGATAGGGAATGTGCGGCCTTTCTGAGCCGAGCTGGACTACCCAAACCTTTAGTTCCATGAGACGCCCTTTATGGAGGCAGAAAGAATGCCGTATGTCTGTACTATCAGGTTAAACGGAGTGAGAAAATACACTATTATGACTTTACCAGCCTGTACCCTTTTGTCAATAAAACTAAAAATATCTGATCAGTCACCCTCAAATGATGTATAAAAATTGCAGGGAGAGTTGGTTTCTATGAGGGAGGGGGATCTGGAGAACGAGAGAGAGAGCTGATTTTTTTTTTTTTTTGGGGGGGGGGGGTCTTTGTGTGGACTACAGGTGTGGAGAGAGCTGATGTCTGTCTGTCTGTCTGTGTATGTATGTGTGTCTGTGTGGTGGGGGAGGTTGCAGCAGGGGAGAGAGCTGGTGTCTCTGACCAGGAGGATAGTGCAGGAGGGAAGAGAAGAGAGCTTATGTATATGTGCAGGGAGCCCATGAGGAATTCAGTCCTCCATTCATTACAGGGGACTTATTTGTATAAGCCTGCAGAGGCTGCAAAGCAGGGCTATGTGTAAGGAGCACAATCACTCAATGGTAAGGCTGGCCTTGTGGGGTATCTGGGTGCTGGGAGTGAAGAAGAGGAGGGAAAAAGCTGGTAAGATGTATAGGTGGGGAAGTGGTCATTGAGAGAGAGTTATGGGAAGGGCTGCAAACTGTGGTGGGTGTTTGACAGTAGTTCTCAACTGGTGTGCTACTGAGAGCTTACTGGTATGCCATGAGATTTGCATTGGTTTAACCCCTGCCCCAACCCATAAACCCGAGTGGGACAAAGGCTGCTAGAAGATTTTATACCCCCAAAATACAAATACAGAGTGAAGAATTAAAAATAAAAACTGTGCAGATGTTTTAAAAACTTTGCAAAGATTTTTTTTTTTTTTTGTGTGTGTGTGTGTGTGTACAGAATTACCCCAGGATTTATCAGAGGAGATGTTGGATACAGGGGGAGGTTAAAGTACAGATTTAGGGGAAATTCTAAACAAAGAATGAGGAAGGAGAGATTAGGGGAAGATGCTGATAGTGGGCATATGTGCCAACATTTTAAAATGATTGGGAGTGCCAAACACAATGTAATTTACCCTCCCTTGGACATAAGGAAGGAGATTGAACAATATTGGGGTGCTCAGCACCCACACAGCTGGCTTCTATACACAGAGTTAAAAGGAAGGTGAGACTGGGGAAATGCTGGAAATGGGGAGAGGTAGAAAGGGAGATGACATGGGAGAGGTGGAAGGGGAGATCAGTGGAGATGATGGGAAAGGGGGTAGGAATGGAAGAGAGGAGAGTTGCAGGACACATAGGAAGGATAGAGAGGAAAGCTGTAGATAGAAACGGTTAAAAAAGAGGGAACTTGAAGAATGGATGGTAAGAGACAGATGACTTTTGAGTGAATTGAGAGGTTGAAAAATAAATTGAAGAAAGCTGAGCATGAAAAATCTATGTTGGAAATAAATGTAGGGGGAAAATTGAAAAGGACAAAATAATGGCAAAAGGACAGGAGGCCTTGGACAGCAAGCTAAGAGGATAGTGAAAAGAAGAAACAATGATTAATATGATCAGAAACATGAAATCACCAGGCAACAAAGGTAGAAACACAATTTTATTTTCCATTTAATGATTGGAATGTGTCAGTTTTGGGAACTGACATTTGCTATTTTTATATTTTGCATATACATGAAAACATGCAACTCTATTTCTCTGTTGCAGTGCTGCACACATAATCTAGCTTCTTCGGGTTTCACATTAATTTTGTCTACATATTTCTACTTTGTTTGTGATCACTTATCCTGCATTTGGAGAGAGTGTATTTGTTTTCTGCATGTGTGATTGAGGCCAGGTATTGTGTTAGCACTGAGGCCTTGGTGCTCAAAACTCCCGGTAAGCCAACAGCTCAGAATAATATCTTCCCATTGCTCAAAGCAAATGGATGTAAATCATATGCGTGCTGTTAAAGCGAAAGCAAGGAGGGCAGACATGCTTGGCACGTGTGCAGAAGAGCTCCACGGTAAACTCGGCTCCTGTGCGCATGCGCCTGGCAAACCCGAATGTGTCTGGTGGTTTTTTAACGACGGCATTCTGCACGATAGCGTTGATAACTATTTCGCCTTGGGCAATATACCCTAACTGGTTGGCTTTTCCAATCTTGTTACATTGTATCTATAAGAACAATCTGGATCCCTGAGGCAGGTGTTTTTACGCCGAAACACGGCCCGTGTCGGGTTTTCTTTCAGAATTAAAGAACTCTTATTTACCTCAATCCTGAAGGCCCAGCTGTACTTCTTTTTGCTAAACCCCAATATAAAGCACATATTGGCATCTGTTTTCTGTGCCTTTAAATATAACCATTTCAATTTTTTTTTAGTTTGGAACACTTATATTTAAACACAGGAAACAGGAGCCAATGTGTTCTTTCACTTTTGGGTCTGCTCTGACTCGCGCACATTCGTTTCTTAGAACCAGCGCTTAGGGGCTTGCACCGACTTCTGCTTCCAAAACCAATCAAAACCAGCAGGTTTTAAAGAACGAATCACGAGAAATCCTCTCTTCAAACACCCTAACGCCTGCTCCGAGCTGGCGTTATTTTTCGCAGTGGTAAGCAGGCTTTGTTTTATTTACTGCTCTCTGAGCATTGGGAGGAAATAGGAAATGACCTCATTTACATCCATTGGACTACATTAGAATGTTATTTGTGCTAATCTTGGAAATGCTCGCCGTTTCCCATGCTAGAGTCTTCTGAGCATTCTGCACTAGTTATTGCGGGCACTAGCCTGGTGCTAATGGCCTCTAGCACCCATGCTTGCTTCTGATCATCAGGGCATGAGTGTCTGTAGGGATCAGTAGTAATCTGGCTTGTTTAATTTTCCCAATAGGTATATTGATGATCTGGGCTAACTGCAATATTTAAGAGAATAAAAGAGAGGGTCCAAAGTACATCAACCAAGCAAGCCCACAAAAAAAGCATAAATGGACCTTCAGGAGCAGGACAATGAAAAGTTCTTTATGAATGAGACCCGACACGGGCTGTGTTTCAACGACCAATAGCCTGCATCAGGGGTCTAACAAAATATAAAAATCATAATAAATATAAAACATATACAATATAAAAATATCATTAAAAAAAATATATATATATAATGAACCAGAAATAATACATATATATAATGTACATGTAAATACATTCTAGATATGTATATAGTTCCCATATTACAATATATATCTGAAAACCAAACAGTCCAATATCAATATCACTTCCCAATACATACATAAATAATCATAGTCCAAAATAATTAATTAAAAAATAATCTGTTAGAACTCATATGGTTTCAAATGGATAAATAAAAACAGAACAATGAAAGTATTCAACTAAAACAAACTACCATGAGGAAGTGCCCTGGCTTACCACAAAATATTGCAGGTTTTCTTGTAGAGTAATGCAGCCCTGCCACCGATTAAAAAAAAAAATACTGTTACAAAATGCTTTAACAAACAATGCCTTAAGTGCACTCAATCATAATTCATGACACTGATGGCACATCAAACATCTCTGTGTGATTGGCTGTTTTGGCAAATTTAGGGTTTGGTGGAGTAGTTTTTGTCACAGCTGGGGTATTTTCAGAAGGCATTCATATATAGTTTGGCCTGAATAAGGGGAATTTCACAAGTATTCTATACTGTTTGGGAAAGAATTGGGCTCACGTACGTCACCATCTTGGGCATGGGGGGTCTAATACCTAGTCTGGCGGTACCACATTCTTGCACCATCTTGGGCATGGGGGGAGGAGGGGGGTCTAAAACCTAGTCTGGCGCTACCACATTCCCGCTGTTTGAAAGGAGTAGATCATGCAAGAAAAAGTGGCCTAGTGGTTAGGGTGGTGGACTTTGGTCCTGAGGAACTGAGTTCAATTCCCACTTCAGGCACAGGCAGCTACTTGTGACTCTGGGCAAGTCACTTAACCCTCCATAGCCGCATTGAGCCTGCCATGAGTGGGAAAGTGTGGGGTACAAATGTAATTTAAAAAAAAAAAAAAGTCCCTTGAGAAATGCTTTATTCATGTGAGGTTTATAAATAAAAAAGAGCCCAACATTGGCTGTGTTTCACCCACTGAATTTCAGTGTGAGGCTGCCATCCTTTGGCATAAACTGCTTTAACCAAGGGGGTGAAGTGATGTGCACACTACCTAGTTATCTTAGCCCCGACACAACCCTTGCATGGGTGAAACACAGCCAGTGTCGGTCTCTTTTTTACTTATAGACCTCATATGAATAAAGCATTTCTCAAGGGACTTTCCTCATATCGCTGTTTTGGATCTTCTGGATCATTTCCCCTGCTGTTTTTTTTGGTACTACATTCCAGCCAGGTGTGAAGATATCTACAAGAGGAATTTGTCTCCATCATGTTGGTTAGTTTGTCACTGACTAGTCGTATGATTTATTGTGGATGGGTTTTTGGGTTTAAATATGTACAAGCTTGTTAAGTTATGTGTGCTAAGATAGTTGTGCAGGCTGATTTGGGGGATGTAAGTATTATGATAAGAGTTCAGATAATTTTAATAAAGCTGTGGCCAGTTTATTAAAATTATCTGGGTTTTAATGTGCGAAGCCAATGTTATAGATGTATCTAAATATTTTCTTAAAGATAACATTAACTTAAAACATAATGAACAGGATGCATGGTTATTTGTCACTTTGATAAATGTTCTGCATCTATAAAGTATTTGTTTTGCATGTTGTATGGAAGAATGCACATTTTTGTATTCCTTTCTATAAACTTATGTGCCAGAAAATACCTTTGCATGACTTTGAAATGTGGACAATAATAATGGTGAGAGAGTGAAGTAAGGCTGATAATGTATTCCATGGCCCATAGTGGAGGTTAACCTTAAAAGCCATATAACCTTCACTTAAAATGAGAAGTTACAGAGCTCATTTCAGCTCCCCAGTTTTCAGTTTCCCATGGATGAATAATTGAAAATATTTAGGTTTTCTGACTAGCAACTGCTGTAAATGGGTCTGTTTGGGAGCTATTTAGGACTGACAAAAAGATGTTCATCACAGCATGAATAAAAATATTTGGAGCGAGTGGGTAGAGCCAGTATAGATACCCCATTCTCACAATCTGCTCCACTGCATTATCAGCCCCTAAAGATTATTCACCTACACTCTTATATAGTGTGACAGAACAGGGTGTTTTAAACCTGTAAAATTGCCTTTATTAAATCTTGAAGTGCATTTCTCTAGTTTGGCCAGCAGGTGATGTATGTTTTATGTTAAAGCTGTTATAGAAAAGTGCATGCACTCTTTTAGTTTCACTGAGGGGCCCATTTACTAAGCCACGTAGGCACCTACTCATGTCCTACATGCGTCAGTTTTGAACTACTGCCCGGCTACCAAGTGATTTCATTTTTTACTTGCGTCCACTAAGCCCGCTGGAAAATATATTTTATTTTCTGGCACGCAGTGCTAACCGGGCAGTAATCGGCATTGTACGCACATAGACCATTACTGCCTGGTTAACTTTTGAGACCTTACTGCTAGGTCAATGAGTAAGGTTTCAGGCCCAAAATGGACGCTCGACAATTTTTATTTTGCTGCACGTCCATTTTCGTACCCCCCCCCTCCCCAAAAAAAAATAGTCCTTGCGTGCATCCAATACACATGTCTACACCAGTGTAGGCCACTTTTCGGCACACCTTAGTAAAAGGACCCCTTATTGAAGAAGTGAATCTACAGATATGCGAGCAGTATACTTTTAAAACTTGTTGACTGGGCTCTGATTGAATTGGAGTTTGAAATTACCCAGCAGTTGTTGCTGGCTGTTGGTTCAATCCAGTAGCATAGCCAGAGTTTAATTTTTAGATGGGCCTGGAGGTGGACTGGGTGGGCACAGGCCTTGCATTTCCTCTCCACCCACTACCACCCACCCCCCGCCCGCCGCCGCATTTCCTCTCCATCTGCTACCCCCCCCCCCCCCCCACCGACAGCCCCCTGCACATGGTCAGTTCTGGTCATTTTTACTGACCTGAAGCGCCTTTCTCCCTCCAGCACCGGCGATTCCCATAGCCAGCCCTCTGCCATGACGCGTCGTCGGAGCCTCTTCTCAGGCGCGTCCTGCCTACTCTGCAACTTCCTGTTTTCCGTAAAGGTGGGACACAGGAAGTTGCAGAGTAGGCGGAACGTGCCTGAGAAGAGGCCCCCAAGATGCGCGCTGGCAGAAGGCTGGCTATGGGAATCGCCGGTGCTGGAGGGAGAACAGCGCTTCAGGGAAGTAAAAGTGAGCAGACCACGCGGACGGGGAGAGCGGGCAGAAGAGGGTGGGTGGGCCTGGAGCAAAAGTGGCTGGGCCTGGGCCCGTCCAGGCCCACCCATGGCTACGCCCCTGCTTCAGTCTTAGCCCGGGAGAAAAAGGAGACAGATCTCTTTGCTGAGGCTCAGTGAATTATATGTCCTGATCTCCCCAGGTACTGTTTAGACAGTATACAGATGTTTATTTAGTGTTATAATTGATCCATATTTCAGTTACCTGTTATTGTTTGCTATTTGCACTATTTTATTCCACTGTTAATATTTTTAAGAGAATAAACATAATTGTTTGTTCACCTTGTTTATCTGGACTGATAAGAATCCTGGTGATTTGTGTGTTGGGTTTGTGAGTGCTTTCTGAGAAACGTGGGACCACTGAGAGTGTGGCTCCTGTAACCTAGAAATCACTGGGGATAATTTGAGAGTGGGAGACTCGCTCAAAGGTGGTTGTGACCCAGTCGGTGGGAGAAGGGTGCTAGTATAGAGCACAAGCAGCAGGTGCAGGCAGACCTGAGCTGTGCTAGGGATAGACCATCTAAATGGCAGAGGGGTAACCCCAGGCGGGTGGCTAGGCTTTTCATGACATATGGGTTTTAATTTTGTTTGCTTCCCAATGTCTTCCATCCTTTTTCTGGTGGATTCTATATATCACACATTAATTTCCGTGCAGAAATTGAAGCACATTATATAACAATGCGCATAACTTAATTGGTTAACTAGCAAATCAGCACTGTCAATTGGATGTTAGCAAGCAATTATCAGCATTAATTGGCATTATTTAAGATTTACACGCACCACTCATTGAGCGTATTCTGTAACATGGCATGCGTAAATTTTAAGTCGCATAGTTGAAAAGGGGGCATGGCCATGGGTTGGGCATGGGTATTGCTAAAATCTGTCGGCATGGTTATAGAATACACCCGCTCTGTGCCTATTTTAGGCATCAGGATTTACACATAGCATAAATGGCTGCAACTAAATTTGGTTGCGTGGAGAGGGGCTCAGCATATTTTATATACCACGTGGAAATTTAATCCTATTCTATACAATTTAGGCATACTTTAGAGAATATGCCTAGGTGTATTTTTTTTCTACGCAAAAATTTCAGGCGCCATATATAGAATCTAGCCCTATATGGTTACACCTATACAGGGCAGGATTAAATCGGTCTAGGTATCTCTTTTTGCAACACAGTTTTTATTATGCTCTCAGAGAGATAATTTATGCAAAAAATATTTTCTTTTCCTTCTGTGGGAAGTCATGCCAGAAAGGCTGTTCTACTCCATGTTTTTTGATTTTTCAGATTTCATTAACATGCAATGTATCAGTGCAGAGATCCTAAAATGCACTATGATTCTTTGATAGAAATAACATTGTTTTCTCTGACAGATTACGGGCATTCATCTTTCTAAACACATTTATCCAGATTGTAATAACTATATAACTAGTAATGCTCTCAGCAACCACCTTTGTTCCTCTCTTTCATTTATATCTCATCTACATATCTTCTTTCACGTACATCACCCACATAGTACATATGCAGCCATACTCCTGTACTTATCAATCATGTTAACACACCCATAAACTTATCATAAAAGACAGGAGACAAATGTTTGAAAACCTTTTTATATTGTTGCGACAGAGTAGGGGCTCCATCATGTCAAGGAGAGGGTAGGTAAGGCAGCAGATTAGTTACATAGGCCAGTGACAGAATGCTGCAGTCCCTTAGAGCAAATTTAAGAGAAGAAATTGGAAAGATTACATCTTTCAGAGAGCTTAGGGAGACAGGTAGCAAATGGAGTTCTGGAGGTGGATTTCTGACCATGGGTGTACAAGGACTCTAACCTTATTTACAACTGGGGGTTTTAATGCTGGTAAAGCTGATGGTACCAATTTGTTTCTTAAATTAGGCCCCTTGTATGTGTTATCAATAATCCACTGTTCTGAACACATGCCACACTGCCAGTGTTTTCTCATTGATTTCTTTATGTCTTTTGCTAAGTGTATACCATACAGGCCTAATTTTTATCATCTAACTGGTTAGTCAATAGAGATGTGCGGTCAGAACATTTGGCCCTATTGTATCCAGAATTGGTACAATGTGTTGGATATCCTTTTTCGTCAAACCTTTTGGCTGTATTGGAAGCCTAAATCTCAAATTAAATCTGGGAAGAACAGTCTTTTCAAATGAAGAAATTGACTCATTGGTAAATTATCTTTCAAGCTACTTACAAATGATAAAAATAAGGCCCATATTGTATACACCATTCAAAATTTATATTCCATTGCATAGCTTCCCACTATTCCAGAATCTGTGGGATAACGGTGTCCATCAACCAGCAGGTGGAGATAGAGAACTGAAAACTGAGCTGAGATGTCTCTCTCATATCATCTAGTCCAGCTCCTCAGTATTTTCTATCTCCAGCAGGTGGATGAGCACACTTTTCAGCCTTTAGTTCTGAGTGATTTTCTCTTGGTCCAGTTGGTCAACTGGTCCCCATTTGAGCTGTGTGGGTGGCTTGAGTCTGCAGAGTTATATCTGGAGGCCTTCAGATCCCTGTCTCTGGTGCCCTATGAATTTACTTGTTCCTTCCCTTCACCTCTCCCCTTTTTCCTGTGGAGCTCTCCTTTTCAATCAGGAAAAAAAAAGAAGGAAAGAGGTTTACTGGAGATCGTGGGACAGATCAGTTCTGGTTCTTTCTAACTGTTTGGAGGGCTGCAAGTTGTACTTGGTGCAGGGGAGGGATCCTGACTCACCACTTAGGACATGTTCTGTGCTTATGCCAGGCAGAGTGAATGGTGACTCCCGCAGAGGCAATTAAGCAGTGTTCCCGCTCTGGGACCCAAAGGCTGGCGTTGGGGCATCTCAATGCGTGCAAGCTGAGAATCAGGAGGGGGAGGAAACAGTAAGTGGCAGCATATCTTCAGATTTGGCCCAGCATCCAAATATGCTGAGGTCTTCAGGCTCTCAGGCAGGGCCGGTGTACAGTTTGATGCAGAAGAGTGGGGGAACAGGTGCTATTTTGTTGGGGCCAACTGGCAGTGAGGAACATCCTCTGTCTGATCATGTGCAGAGCACAGCCGCTATTTTACAACCTCAGGGCCCAACAGAGCATTCAGCTGCATCAGGATCTTTGTTTTCTCTGTAATTTATATTGCTCTTACAACAGGCCTATTTACTGAAGTAAGGACAGTCAGAGTTGCTGCAAGGTGCTTCAGTTTCTTGCCCTGCTGCCCCTCTGGTTCCTAAGATATCTCATTTAGACCTCCAGGTGTGGGCAGATGAGGCTCTCTGCTTCTCCCTCCTTATCTGATATGGCCTCAATCTATTCAGAGGATCCATCATTGAAGGAGCCGTTAGAATAGGAAGAGCTCCTTGGATTCTGTGGCTCTCAAACTATTCTACTCTTCTCATATTCCTCAAAAACATATCTTGGTATTATTCTGATTTTCATTTATTAAAGAGAACTTTGTCACACAGAGAGAATCTGGACAAAGACTAGGGAGGCCGATATTCAAAGCGATTTATGCGGGCAGGAGCCTCTCCTGCCCACTTAAATAGCTTCCCACCACCTAACTGATTATATTCACCAGCTTCATTTAGGACAGCTCAAGAGCAGTCCTAAATAAGACCACTTAGCTATGCAGGTGCTAGCTCTGAATATTGGGCCTGTACCCACATAACGTTTTGTTTTCTTAAAAAGAAGCAGTCCCCAAGCCCTATCTTGCCCACCCTGTGCCAATGTCCCCTCCTTCCCTCCCCCCAACCTACATCAAGAAGACCCACCCTGCAAGGTCCACCCCCTGCCCCCCAATCATGAAGGTAGGTCTCCAGGCTTACCTACATCCCTGGTGATCCAGCGGGGTCATTGGGGGCAGGAGCACAGCCCCCTCACTCCTGCCCCTTGTGGCGCCTCTGTAAAATGGCTGCTGTGACCTGGCAGAAGAAATTCAGGTCTAAGGTCTTGTCTCAGGAAAGACTCCACTCATTGATGCCCTTCAGCCAGTGTCCCTCTGGGGAGCTGGCTCCCTATACCATGAAATTCAGTGCTAGTACCTGGACATGGCCCGGCATTGAATTTCCGGGTTTAATGCTGGCAGCAGTCAGAGTGAGGCCTGGAGGTCCAGTGAGGGATGAAGTGATCATCCCCTTCTTTTTAGTGTCAAGCAATGGAAAGACATTGCAACTCGTGTTGGGCAACCAAACCTTAACTAGACCTCAGGGAAGTGCACTTAAGTTTCTGTATCAAAGGGAGGAGGTCTAAAGCAAATACTATTGTTTAATGTGATTTGTGTCAATCCCTTTGTAATACCATTGAGCTGCTCTGCATGTATCACATCAATATGTGTTGTCCACATTAATGTTATCATGAACTAATATATAAATGTGTTAAGACTAGTGCAACATTAACTCATATGTACCATATGAATCTTCTGTCAGCCATAATGCATTTTAGTGCTTAGCCCATAAGAACCTATTTCAATTTGTTTGCATTGAGAGTATTTAATTGGTTAAACCCTAAAATCATAAGCCCTAGTTCTATGTTAGTTAACTACTACTCCTTTTGCAGTCTGTCTTTTGTTGAAGACAATACTGGTTTCAGAAGGCTGGAGCTAGATAGGTGTCAAGCTTCTTCATAAAAGTAGAAATATGGAGGTGGTTGGTAATTACAAAACACTTGGGCCAGTGTCTTTGTTGGGTAACAATCAAATTTTACTTATTTGTTTGTTTGTTTGTTTGTTTATTTATTTAATTTTAGGCTATTTTTCTATACTGGAAAGTAGGCACCTGTATTCCTTTATAGAATAAGCTCCTACTAGATATCCGTTATAGATTTGCCCTCAAACTGCATAGAAGGATATAAAAAAAAGAAGGGAAGTGTGTAGAGGGAAGAAGGATTATTTATACGTCTACTGGAATGCTGTATTTATTTTTAAATTTGTAGCGTTTTTATTTGAGTTTCAAATAAATAAAAAGTATAAATGTTAAACATACACTAAAGAATGGAGTGGAGAAGGTCTAATGTTGGTTAGCAAAGGTATACTAGGGAATGTGGTATATACTGCACTATTTATAGAAGAGAGTATTTACTGTAGATGGAACTAGTCGAACAGAGTGTTGAGAAAGCCGTGGATTTAAAAGAATGCATCCTAGGGTATAAAGGTTGCATGTAGAGTTTCAAGCACTGATGAATTTATGCAATAAAAGCTTTGAGATGGGAGTGGTCCCATGAGACTGGAAAAGGGTGGATATTGAGTCTTGTCACAAAAGTGGTAACGGAAAGGAGATTGTAAACTACAGGCTGATTAGTCTGATGTTGATGATGGGAAAACAAATGAAGTCTTTACTGAAAGAAAATATACCAAAGTGTCTACAACAAGCCAGTGGAGCAAAGGCATCATTCTGGTTGTACCAGAGCAAGATTGTGTCAAATGAATTGGATTTTTCTTGATTGAATGACCAGAGAATTAGATCAAGGGCTCTGGATGTGATATACTTGGATTTTAGGAAAGATTTTAATATTGTCCCACTTAGGAGGCTCACAAATAAGCAGAGATGTATGTAGATGAATTTCAAGGGGGTGGACTGGAAACTGGTTGAGAGATATGATACTGAGAACAAGTGTGTGGTTTTCAAGTGTAATGCTCAAGTGGTAACACTGCAATAATACAATGGACCATTACCCTGAAGAAGGCGGCAAAACACTAGCTGTATTGGCAGTGGGTCTAGAACTTTAAGTTAAGTAAGTAAATAAATAATTATGTGTTCAATGAGAATTAATGATTTATGCTGCAGTTTTACAAAAAGGACTGATAAGGATTGGAAGCGAGATGAAGGCAGTTTTATACTGCATTATTGTTATTAGTTATTTCTGATGGTCCAAAAAAACTTTTTGCGAATTCAGAACAGATGACATCTTGTTAATTTTAACGCAACCCCCGATTTCTTTGGATAGGCTTTTGAGTATAGTGAACGAGTTTCACTTTTACTCAGGCTTTACCCTTAACTTGCACAAATCTGTGGCCTTGTCTCTCCAAGTGGACTTGGGTGGGTTCTTTCCCTTTGACTTGAGCAGAGTTGTGCATTATGTATTTGTGTGTCCTGATTCCTCAAGATTTAGCTATGTTATATGCCCGCAATGTGGACCCCTTGGTAGCAATGACTAGACTAAATTGCAGATTTGGTGGACTTTTCCATTGTCCTTAATGGGGCGTGGTGCATTATATAACATGATGCTGCTCTCACAATGGCTTTACATCTTGCAAACACTCCCTACAGTCCTTTCTCTTGAGCATGATAAACAATTGATTAGAATTCTTAACCAGTACTTGTGGTCTGGAAGAAGGACCCATATAGCCTTGTCCTGTGACTATATTCCCAGACAACGGGGTTGGGGTATGGGCTTGCTAAGTGTTAGGTTATTTCTCTGGCCTGTAATATGAGACACATAAACGACTGGTTTCGTAATGTTACTCATTTTTCTTATATACCAGCTGAGGTTTTCTTAACCAAGCCCTTTCATTTTAGTTATGTGATGCATGCACAGCCCCAGCTTTCTGGCCATTACTTGCAGTGTTATCCTATTTATGAGCCTGTGCAGTTGACCATGCATTGGGTTTGTAAAACTCTTTGTTTATCTCCTGTAGTATTTCCACTTTTCCTATTCAAGGTAATGGTAAATGGTAATGGCTTGTGCTTTCTATTCCAGGTTGTAGCTGAAGATGAGAAACCTCGCTCTTTTGACTCTCTTTGTACAGGCTATGCTTTGCCTGCCTCAGACACTTTTTCTTACATGCAGTTACAACATTATGTATGCTCTTTCCCCTTATCATCTTTAACTTTTGAGGTACATGAAACTCTTACTGAATCATTTAGTTTGGAAGCTCAGTTACAGGTGCCTCTCTGCTGTCATCACAAGTTTCTACAGGAGATTTTGCCTGATTTTACATCTCTTGCACAAAAATGGACATCTCATTTGGCTATATCAATTACAAAAGAGCAGCTTCAACGTAGTCTCACTGCCAATATAATACACTGCATTTCAGGCTCGCTTTGGGAGCGTCGGACCAGTGCAGTAATTGTCACCAACCCATGGTGACTTTGGCTTATATGTTTTGGACCTTTCCTCTGATCTCCAGCTTTTGGTGGGTGATTGGAGTGCATGTTTCTAGCCTTTGGAAGCCACTTTGGACACTGAGGCCTACCTCCTTAATTATGACTTTGGACTTGGCTCTTCCTGTGCACAAAGGCTTTACTGGCTTTGTCTGATGCTCAGTCTTAGTGGGAAAAACATGTTCTTTAATGTTAGCTGCTGCTGGACCCCTCCCCCGCCCATGTTCTCCCAGTGAAGGGTATTGATGATCACACAGGCTGGCTTCAAGTGGTGGCAGATGCGTGACTTGGATTCCCCAACCGAAGGCATTTTTGTACCATTTGGGAGCCATTTTGGAAGCTTCTCAACATGTAGACCTTCTTTGACTATCAATGTTTGGATGTTATGCTGCATGGTTTGGACTCCACCGGTTGCATGCATGTACTACGATGGGGTAGTGGGGGGGGGGGGGGGGTTGCAATGGGAGGATAGAGGGGGGTATTGTTCTGCACTGTATTTGCTCTTGTTATTTATTTCCCACTCTGTGGAGATGTTTTGTGTATTTTGAATGTGCTAGCTTATGGCAGTCTTTTGTTCTAGTTATCCTATTCTATTTGATATAATAAAAATCATTTCATATAAAAGTATTTCCATATAATTTCATTGAGTGTCTCCTGGTCTTTGTACTTTTTGAAAGAGTGAAAAATTGATTCACTTTTACCTGTTCTACACCACTCAATATTTTGTAGATCTCAATCATATCCCCCCTCAGGCATCCTTTTCCAAGCTAAAGAGCCCTAACCTCTGTAGCCTTTCCTCATGAGAGAAGTTCCATCCACTTTATCATTGTGGTCACTCTTCTTTGAACCTTTTCTAATTCTGCTATATCTTTTTTGAGATACGGCAACCAGAACTGAATGCAATACTCAAGGTGAGGTCACACCATGGAGCGATACAGAGGCATTATAGTATTCTTGATCTTATTATGCATCTCTTTCCCAATAATTTCTAGCATCCTGTTTGCTGTTTTGGTCACCGCCACACACTAATGAACAGCCAATGTAACAATGATAGGGATCAGGAAACATTTTCATCCACCACAAGAAACACATCTATGGTTTTCCAAGTGAGCATTAAACTGTTATAGGTCTGTGTCTTTTCTACTGCCTGAAGTTCGTTCCATCGGTAGAGACAATGTTCCACCAGAACGTACTGTTGAGAAACCTTTACTTTGTCATTTTTAACAAGTGGCTCTGTGGTTTTACACTTCTTTTTTTATCATAGTAGCATAATATAGTATATAGTATGTAACGGCAGATAAAGACCTGCACGGTCCATCCAGTCCGCCCAGCAAGGTGGCAAGAGCTGCATCTGCTATTCTGTGCAGGTTACACTCCTCCATGATCAAATACTGGCATCAGAAATAAGGCAGTCAGCAATTTGTCACAATACCAAACAGCTATATTTGACACGATCATGGGAGAGTGGTTTTATAATTTTGTTTGCGGTGTGAGTCACATTCATTGTCAATACTTGATTAAAGTAATCATCCAACAATGTTGCAAACTGGAACTATTTTACTCGTTTTCAACCTTAAGGTGTTTTCGCCTTCTCTGAGATACACTCATAGCATATGATATGAATGTGATATAAAATTTGCATTCTTGATCTGTCCAGTCACAGATTTTAGAAGTCTGTCCAGCACTGTCTTATTTCCCAACTGCTGGAGGTGCCATCAAAGCCCACTCCAGCCCATCTAAATCTGTCTTTCCATAATCAGGACACAGACCATAGGTATGCCCTGTCTTGCCATGTTCTCCTTTTGGTGATTTGGAAGTGGTTTTGCAATTGGTGTTTTGACCACGCTTGATCCCCTGAAACAGGTTGAGTAGACTGAAACGCCCATAAAGCACAGTGGGCATCATGAACTTTTAAGATGTTTGCAGCGCTTTTTCCATGCAAGTGGCTGAAAGCTAAGTGGTCATTGCATTATATATCAGTTTGAAGTAGTGTTGATTTTATTGTGGTTTGTGAAGCATTAGATATCAATTATAGTCATAGAGGCAAATGATTGATGAAATTGTAGAGAGCTCGGATTTGAAGTAGCTGTGTTCTATAGGAGATCAAATAGCTCCTGCTATATCTGATGCCTCTAGGCTTTAATTTCACTACTGCTGAAGTTCTACTCCTGTTTTGTCTTCATTATTACCTTGTGGGAGTATGTTTGGTTTTTTCCCCTTTTTTCCTGATGTATATCTGGGACAAAAGCCAAGCACTGGCTTACTTCCCAACTACCTGAATTGCCATCTAAGCACCACTGTTTTGATTTCATGCCTGGTATATTGGTGCTTGAGATCACTTTGAGAGAAAATATTTTCGATTGCACTTTACCTTTTTAATGCTCTGTAGAACAGAATTCACTGAAACTAAAAATATGGACAAGAGCTTGATTTTCCTGAGCCAAACTTGTCAGGGATTAGCACTGTTACTATACTAAAACATTGTTTTAATTCTCATCATTCCTTGGTTCTTCTCCAGAAATTAAACATTAGGGATGTGAACAGGGCAGAAATTTTCAGTTTGTTTTTAGGTTTTTTTGGGCTTGTATTCCTAAATTTGTGATTTTCTTTTTAGTTTATTTCACATTTTCCTTAATAAAGTTTTTAACATACCTTAAAGCTTTTTAAAATGCACTAATCAATTTAGTGCACATTAATTTGTAGGTTAAGGCACATTAACTTGATTTAGTGCACAGTAAATTTATTTGTAGTATATTAACAATCTGAGGGCCCAATATTCAAAATGGTTTAACCACTGAGTTGGCTAGCAGCTGATATTCTGTGGCATTTACCCAGGTACTGCCAGACCTGCCAAGTCTCCTGCATTCAGCGGGTCATCTCTCGCCCTCCCGCCAAAGCGGGAAAGTCTCCCACTGAGATGTAATCATTTTTTCTTACCGCTGCTGCCGCCGCTGCTTCTCCCAATGTAGCAGCGGCGGGAAAAAAAAGCAAACGCAGAGCTGCAGCATTGCCTTCAGGCATGCGCTGTCAGTTCTGCCAATCCTCTGCCCCCGGAACTCGAAGTTGACGTCAGCGGGGGCAGAGGGCCAGCAGAGCCGAAAGCGAATGCCCCGCGTTTGCTTTTTATTTTTTTGCAGTTGCTGTACAGAGCAGAGGCTGCATTGTGGAGGGAGACCGTCAGGATGAAAAGTTGAAGCCAATGGTTGGTCTCCGTTTCTCCTTCAACAAGTAAGCATATGGTAACCTCTGAGCTGCTGCATCCACGTTGTCATCCTTATATTGTTGGTAGCATTTTTTTTTTAATTTATCTCACTTATATTTTCAAACATTGCTGGCTTGTGCAGTATTCAGATGTACAGAGGAAGTACAATAAGGGAATAACTTTTCATAGGTAGAGTAGTAACTTGTTAGAAAATGTAATCAGTGTATCATCTGGAGGGGCTGGTTATAGGGACACCCTAGCACTGTTATATTTGTGCAGAGATTTTCTTAGCTCAAGGTAAATGGCCTCTAAAACAGACATCATGTTATGAGAATCAGGTGTTCAACATTCAGAGTTTCTATTTATTTATTTACTTATTTATATAATTTCTATCCCATATTAAACATGAATTGGGTTGAAACCTGGGAGCAATTAAAAATCTTTTTTTTTTTCCTATGCCTACTTCAAAAGAAATTCAAGATGACATAAGGTAGAATGGGCGGAGTCAAGCCAGAGTAGGTGGAGCCAAGGCAGAATAGGCGTGGCTGGGGCATGTACTAAAATCTCCCTCTCAAAAATCGGGACCCCTTGGCAGCTCTGTAGTGCTACTGAATATCCCAAGTAACCAGCTATTCCCTAACTGGGTAGGTTAGGGGCAGTCTGGGGGCAGAGTTTGGACAGTCATAAATTAGCCTCTTAGCAGTGCTATTTGTTCCTCTAACCAGCTAAGTAAGGGGCCCTTTTACTGAAGCTTAGGAATAAAATAGGAAATGCAGTATTTAGCATGTGCTAATGTCACTAGTGCGCTAAGTTTCAGTAAAAGGGCCCTTTAGTGCACAAAACAGACAGCAAAAAGGCTGTCCTAATTTTATGTGCGGAGTTAACTAGACACCGGTGTGAATATTGGCCAGTGCCTGGCTAACTTCTAGGTCAGCATTCATATCCGGATATTCATTGCCAGCAGCCATGCAAGCTCCAGCATTAAGGGATCCTTTTACTAAGGTGCGCTGAAAAATGGCCTGTGGTAATGTCGGCGCATGCTTTGGATGCATGCAGATCCATTTTTCAGCACACCTGTAAAAATGCCTTTTTTTTAATTTGGACTGAAAATGGGTGTGTGACAAAATGAAAACTGACATGTATCCATTTTGGGTCTGAGACCTTACCACCGGTCTCACGTGTTAATTGGGCGGTAATGGTCTCCGCACATCAAGTGCCTTTTATCGCCTGGTAGCGCTGCGTGCCAGAAAATAAAAATTATTTTCTGGTGCGTGTAGGAGACGCAACGTCAAAAATAAAATTACCGCATGGGCTATGCAGTAGCCGGGCGGTAACTCGGAATTGGTGCACATTGGGGGCGTGTAGGCACTTATGTAGCTTAGTAAAATGGCCCCTAAATATTTGGGGTTAGCTCAGCCTGTAGCTGAGAGGGGCTTACAAGCCACTTACCATCAGGGCTGAATACTGGCTCCTGAAAATACACCAACAAATGCATACCATTATTGAAAACCCTGTAAATACCCTTTAAAAGCACATGGCTTCTAAGGGCTTCCTAGCATTCCCAGTTCATTGGCCACCAGCTCAGCCATTTATATTTCTCATGCTTCTTTTCAAAGTTTTTAAAGGGAAAGTGGCATACTATTTTATTTTCATGGGACTTCTTTGCTGGAGTACCTCAGACTAAGCCTGTAGCCCTGAGAATTGCTGTCAAACACTATTAAGGATAGCAAGAAATTATAAAAGTGTGCAGTATAGCAAATGCCTGCTGAGAAGGCTCTTGACCAAGTCACATAGCATTTGCAAAAGGTCCTACAGCTTTGGAAAGTTATGTCTAAACCTCAACAACTGCCCAGTGAGGCCTTTATACCAAAGAACAATGAAGAGAGCTTGAAGCATGCAGGAAAACATTACTCGCATCTTCCATTTTGAAGACTCTTAGTACCAGTGTCTTCATCATCTGCTATAAAAGTAATGTGCTAGAAATCAATACATTAGAAGTCTTGGTGCATGGAAAAGAGTATATTCTTTAACAAAACATTTCAACTTTCAATTTTTCCATTCCAAACTAATAGTACATTTTCATTGTTCCTGGAAACAAGAGCAAAAAAGCTGAAAGGAGGAAATTATTGTAAATCAAAAACAGTGATAATAAAAGAGAAATAGAAAAAGAAGAGGTTAGGTTAGGCTTATTATGTTTTGCAGAGTAAAACATTTGGAATTGGAAGCCAATATTGAAACCATTTCTAGAAATTGCAGTTCTATAAAGAGAGGGGGTAGTGGTGGGTGCCAACCTGTCGGGAAGAGAAGCTACACTGGAGCTTTGAGACAAGCTGGAGGAGCAACCAGAGCAAATGTGGTACTAGTAATGTAGCCATTCTATTGCTGAAGAAGTGGTAACAAAAGAGGAAGCAAGAATGACCTATAAATTGTGGCATACACTAAAAGCCCTGGCACATCTGTGTTAAAGGAGTCGGCGAGGATGTGGCAGGACCTTGAGCTCACTCATTGGCTAACAGTCTGTGCACTTGCTTTTTCTTTTGTTGCTCTAGGCTTAGGGTCATAGGCAAGACAGATGGAGGGATGAGGATTGAAGAGAGACAAAGGGCAAATACTGGAGCAGGGAGAAGGAGAGAAGGCAAATGCTAGATGGAATCAGAGATAAGGCAAATGCTGAATAAGCAGGAAATGGCTAAATTTCAACAAGGAGGTGGGGAGAGAGAGAGAGAGAGAGAACAAATACTAGACAGGTTGGAGAGGAGGTAATGTCTCGAAAGGTTGAGAGGAAGTGAGGGCAGATGCTGGATAAATCGAGGGGCGATAGGGGTAGATGTGGGGCATGCTTGAACTGTGTGTGTATGCTGGGGAGGGAAGATAAATGAACGAGCGAGGTTACAGTAATGGCAGGAGCTGCTTAGTCATGTTTCATGTTAAGAGAGAGACAGCATGGACTCAATATTTGTTGGAGGAAGAGCACAAATTTAGCTATTTAGGGGAGCAGCTCAGGTAGAACGGGCACTGAAATTGGCTATGGGGAGGAAAGCATGGAATCAGCAATAGAAGGAAGGGGGATTCAGGATTTCAGCTGTTGGGTGGCATATAGAGCATGGACTTGGTGATTGGGGTGGGAATGGAAAGTGAGGGGTTAGTGATTGTGGGAGGGGAGTAGAGACTCATGGTTGAGAGAAGAGGAAGTGAGGGCAGAGACAGAGAAGATGGGCTAGGAAGGATGATATTGTGATAGACCAAAAGCCAATAGGTCAGCACAAGGGGTAAACATAAGGAGATTGGGAGAGAAGGGCAATAAACATGCAGTGGTCCTTTTGGAGACTGAAAACAGGTCAACAATGAAGGCTAACGGTTGAGTGGAGGGGAATTCACTCCTTACCTCCTCCCTGGTCCTGATGGATGGGTGGAGATACTTTTTCTGATAATACTCAAAGAGAGGTGGAGGGGCATTTTTGAAAGAACATCCAAGTTAGACTTGGGGCATCCTGCTCATAACATCAATATCTCCTGTTGAAAAATACACGAGAACGATGTTTTTGCGCTGAGAACATCCAAAGTGAACAGCTATTTTCCAAAATGAAATGTCCAACTTATGTACAGCAAAAAAGCAGAGACAAGAATGTCTGTCTGGCAACATTTATACCAAAATGGCCACACAGATGTCCCTGCAGAGCAGAGAGGCAGCCTAGTAGTCAGTACAGAAGACTAAAAAAAACAAAGATACCCAGTTTCGAATCCCACCTTAACTCCTTTATTATGTATTGTGAGCCATCTAGGAACAGAAAAAAAAAAGCATACTGTACCTAACTTACACCACTATAATAGCCTCCAAGCCTGCAGGTGGCTCCTATATGTAGGTACAGTAGGTATTTTGTTGTATTTGGAAGGCTACAATTTTCACCAGAACATAACTAGTTAGAGTGGGATTTGAACCTGGGTCCAGTGGCGTTCCTAGCCTGGATGGCACCCGGGGCGGATCGCCGATGCGCCCCCCCCCCCCCAGGTGCAGCGCGCCCCCCTCCTGCGAAATGACACCTCCCCCCGAGTGCACGCCACTGGGGGGGGGGTGCCGCGGTGTGCGCCTGTCAGCTCCGAGTTCGCTAACTTCGCTCGTTCGCTGCTGCTCCCTCTGCCCTGGAACAGGAAGTAACCTGTTCCGGGGCAGAGGGAGCTGCAGCGAACAAGCGAAGTTAGCGAACTCGGAGCCGACGGGCACGCGCCGCGGCACCCCCCAGCAGCGTGCACCCGGGGCGGACCGCCCCCACTGCCCCCTCTTGGTACGCCACTGCCTGGGTCCCATGCAGGCACATTTTCAAAGCACTTTGGGAGGCTAAGTTCCATAGGTTTCTATGGAACTTTGGGAGGCTAAGTGCTTTGAAAATGAGCTTGTTTGTGTACAATCCACTGCACTGACTTCTAGCTACTCCTGGGACCCATAATAGCTAAAGTGTTATAGAGCCTGGTATCCCTATTCAGTTTCAGTTTCACTTCTTTGAGGGCCGGGGGGGGGGGGGGGGTAGGAGGGGGACAGCATCCACTTGGGGATTAAGGAGATGTCAAGCCTTAATCCCTCCAGTGGCCAGCAGGTCATTCACAGTACCATTTTGTTACTTGGGTGTGATTGAAAAAAATCTAGAGAAAAATGTCTTTTTCCTCCTTAGACATTTTTTCCTGTTGCGTTATTGCTGTTGGATGTCCTAATTTTGGTCCCGCCCTAGTTCCACCCACAACATGCTTCCAGCCTGCCCCCTTGCTATTTAGATGCACCACAATATAAAACATCCTATTTCTGCCTTTCAAAAATCACTATTTGGATGTTTTTGGCAGATGGACATTTTTTTTCACCTTTTTATAATGTCTATGTGCTTCCCATCTCTCATCCTTCCAGTCAGAGCTAGAAACTACTCAAAAACTCCTTACTGGATGAATCAAAATTAAAATCAAACATATAAATGGCGAGTGACCGAACTCACTCACAAATGCACAGTAAAGACCCTCTCTGTCCCGCCCCCGCGTCAATACGTGATGACGGGGGCGGGACAGAGAGGGTCTCTACTGCGCAAGGGGAGGGATGAAACCGCCGTCGCTACCGCTTCCCCCCCAAGGTCGCCGCCACCACTCCCCCCACCCGGAGTTGCCGCTGCCACCCACCCTCTACCCGGGCTGGGCCCTCGCTCCGCTATAGAAACAGCGTCAGCGCAGCACACAGCTCAGCTGAGCTGCCGTTGGCCTTCCTTCCCTGCCTGTGTCCCGCCCTCGCCCACGAGGGTGGGACACAGGTAGAGAAGAAGGACGGCAGCTCATCTGAGCTGTGCTGCGTTCCCGCGCTGTTTCAATAGCGAAGCGAGGGCCCGGCCCGTGGAGGGGTGGCAGCGACTCCGGGGGGGGGGGGCGTAGCAGTGACCTAACCCCCCCCCCCCCCGTCCTATACTAGCCCGTTTTTACGGGCTCAACGGCTAGTATAGTTATAAGGCCCCTTTTGGCAGGCTCCAGACAAACAAGCTCCTTGGCTCCTCTTTTGATAGGGTGCTGTTTACTGTGAAATGGTGCCTCACAGCAGCTCTTGCACATAGAGGTTCCCTAATGCTGGGGAATCCTCCTGGACAATTTTGCCAGAAATTCTTATTTCACAATATATATTCAAATTTCTTTGGCTTAAAAAAAAAAACAGCTTCATACCCGCTGGATGTCCTGTTTCCCAATACAAACCCTTGCTGGTCTAGGCTCATGGAGATACTCTAGGCTGTCAGTTTCCTTCCACCAGTTAACCCTATACCAGTCTTAGGATCAAATAGCATGACCTCTCTCTTTCTCTTTCTCTTTCTCTCATCTAAGGGAAGGAGGAAAGACCTTCCCATGCTCATTTTCCTCAGACTGAGGCCTGTCTCAAACATTGGACTTCACTGACTCAGGATCCCTATGCCCTCACATGACAGTTTGGCAGAAGGAAGACCAAAGAAACTTTCTCTTTCAGAACTCTTCTATTTATTCACACTACTCATGGCCACATACTTAATGAGGAGAGACTCCTCTCAGTCACTTCCTTTTTGACTACATCACTCCCATAGGCACAGAGGCAGTGGTTGTACAGGTACACCATCCTTATAACCAGTACAACAAACTTGGAAACTCTGATATTTCTAAGTAAGAGAGATTCTAATTAGTGGCCAGGTCACAGGAGTAAAATATGAAAAGGTAGGGTGCTGGAGATGGAGAAGCACAGCTGAAGATGTGAATGAATGAGGAAGAGTACAAGACATAAAAGATGTAGAGACAGAAGCAAATAGACCGTGATAGGAAGTGAGATGACTGAAAGGGAAGAAGACTCAAAGTTGCTAATTGGCATGAAAAATTCAGGGGCCCTTTTAGAAAGGTGCATTGAAAAATGGCCTGCAGTAGTGTAGACACGTGTTTTGGGCACGCAGAATCATTTTTCAGTGCACGGGTAAAAAACGCATTTTTAAACATTTTTGCCTTACCGCCAGCCATTGACCTAGTGGTAAAATTTCACACAGTTACCGGGCAGTAATGACCTACGTGCGTCATATGCCAATTGGCGCATGCCCAATACGCGCGTCCGAAAATAAAAATTTTTGGACGCGTGTATCGGATGCTCACCAAAAATGAAATTACCACAAGAGCCACAAGGTAGCTGTGCGGTAACTTCATTTTGGCACCCATTGGGCACGTGTAGATGCTTACGCGGATTAGTAAAAGGGCCCCTTAGTGTGGGGATGATTGGGGGTATGAGTAGATGCAGAGATAGAGATAACACCGTAGAGATGAAGGAAACGGAGCAAAATGGGAAGTGTTAATGTGTAGCACATGTAACAGGATATAAAATAATTAAATAAAAGTACTCACCCAAGGTAGAGTGAGTAAAGTAACTTTGGGGCTGTTGCTTGTGTGGAGTTGGTTCAGGATGGAGCTGTGTTTGCCTGCAGATCCAGAACGGCTCTGGAGCAGAGAAGGAAGGATCTCTACAGTTTGTGTGCGCTAGCTGTGGTTTCGGGGTAAAGCTAAGTTTGCCCAGAACTTGCAAGCTGTGCAGGAATATGACGGAATTAGCTACATTGGGAGTTTTGCTGACAGCACTCGTCAGTGCTGTGGTGCAGCATGAGTGCGGGGACTGATGACGTTGTGTATGTGCAGTGAGTGAGTGTGAGCATTCATGGAGGAAGAGAGAGGTGCCCGGATTTCAGAGGTGAAGTGTACCTGAGGAAATTCTCCAGATGTTGTGTGGCACTAATTGGACCTCAGAGACAGTTCTCTGATTGGCTAAGAGAGCCTGGAGAATGTAACAAAGGTGGGGGCTAGTGAATAGTCCGGGTGTGCAAGGGGTGAGAAGCTCGTTCATGGACCGAGAGCTGCAAACAAGGGATATTGCAGTCATGAGTAACTTGTGGCTGAATGTTTAAGGATTTCTAAGTATTCTTGGAGATCTGAGCCAACTGAAAAGTGTAGCAAGGATGAGAATAAGAGTTGGGAGATTAAAAGGAGTTTTGAGAAAGTGCTGGGATGTGTGCACATGAAAATATGACTGTGTAACAAAATGACATTGAGAATGTGTAATGAATGTGTGCTAAAAATAAAGAATATTAGTTCAATTTTTGAGAAATGGTGAGAGAATTGGAGAAGTTTAATTTGTAATACTCTTGCAAAGTAAATGCTGCTTGGGAAAGGTAGACAGTGTTCTAGAACCATGTGCAGTGAAAGAGAAGTAATTTTGAAAGAGAACTGTTGGTTGTTGAATCTGGCTGCAGAAATAGACGGCTGGGTCTGTGAGAAGTGTTTGAGTCAGAACTTGTTTAATAGTCATTCATTTTTGAGGTGCTATGACAAGACTGTATGTGAACAGGCTATAACTGAAGCTTTGTGTGAGAGAGCTTTCATTTTAGTGCTGATTCTAAAACACTTGAGAGAGTGAGAAACTGAAATGGATGTGATTTGTTTACTTGAAAGTAAATAATAATTGCTTTCATTCCTTGAAACTTCACTGCTGAAGTCAGTTTGGGAAATATTTAAAAGGAAATTGTTGAATTTCTGAAACTGTATTTTGAGATTTAAAGCTGAGTTGATGAGCTCTGTGAATGAAAAGTAATATCAAAAACTGAGATTAATTAATGTCAGTTGAATATGGGAAAAATTGAGATTATAGTGGTTATAAAGTTGTTCAGCTTTCTGATTTGAACTTCAGAGGGTTGTTATTTGCTTTGCCTGATCTGAGATTGTGAACTTTTGTATAGGAGTGCTGAACTGAATTTTTGCTGTTCTTTATTAAAAACCCTTGTTTGACATCTTTTCCAAGGAATAAACAGTTTAATTTGGATCTGTTAAATAATTCAAAGCTGTGCTGAATTTTTGTAGTTTTATTCCAGTCCTGATTCTCCTGGAAATTTCAAAACTGAGAATTCTTAACTGAACTGTAAACTTAGCAGTGCTGGAGTATTTGACAGTACTAATGTTCTATACTAGCAACACTGGAATTTTTACAAGCTTTGAGTGGAAATGCTGAGTGCTTAATTTGAGGGAGAGTGTTTTTGGAATTTGGGAGCTGATACTTTAACAGATAAACATGTTCTGTAACTTTTTTGTAAATGGAAGGTCTAGCTTAGGGATAACTGCTTATTTGTTTCTTTGAAAATTAGCTAGTTATCATGGCCTTACTCTAAGAAGACTGTGAAGTATTGCAGGAAGACCTTAGTAAATTGGAAGACTGGACGTCCAAATGGTAGATGAAATTTAATGTGGACAAATGCAAGGTGACGCAGTTTGGAAAGAATAATCTGAATAATAGTTACCTGATGCTAGGGTCCACCTTGGGGGTGGGGGGTGGGGGTCAGCATTCAATAAAAAGATCTGAGTGTCGTTGTAGATAATACGCAGAAATCTTCTACTCAGTGTGCGGTGGCAGCCAGAGGATCCTAGGAATTATTAGGAAAGGGATGGTGAATAAGACCGAAAATACTATAATGCCTTTGTATCGCTCTATGATGCGTCTGCATCTTGAGTATTACATTCAGTTCTATTCTCCGTACCTCAAAAAAGATATAGCAGAATTAGAAAAGGTTCAAAGAAGAGCAACCAAAATGATAAAGGGATGGAACTCCTCTCGTATGAAGAAATGCTAAAGAGGTTAGGCTCTTTAGCTTGGAAAAGAGACGAATGAGGGGAGATATGATTGAGGTCTACAAAATCCTGAGTAGTGTAGAACGAGTAGAAGTAAATCGATTTTTTACTCGTTCCAAAAGTACAAAGACTAGGGGACACTCAAGGAAGTTACATGGAAATACTTTTAAAATAAATAGGAGGAAATATTTTTTCACTCAACAAATAGTTAAGCTCTGGAACGCTTTGCTGGAGGATGTGGTAACAGCAGTTAGTGCATCTGGGTTTAAAAAAGGTATGGACAAATTCCTGGAGGAAAAGTCCATAGTCTGCTATTGAGACAGATCTGAGAAGCAACTGCTTGCCCTGGGATCTGTAGTATGGAGTGTTGCGATGATTTGGGTTTCTGTCAGGTACTTGTGACCTAGCTTCAGTTGTGTGCTGGAGCTGGCTCGCACCGGCTCGCAAGAGCCAGTTGTTAACTTTTCTTCCGACTTGTGAGCTGGTTGTTAAAAACCGCGAGCCGGCCCTCCCCCCTCCCTCCGGATCCGGCCCTCACCGACCTGTCCTTCGAATTCTTCGGGGCAGGCAGTCTTGCCTGCCCACTGCCAGCGCTGACTCGCCCCCGCTGCCAGTTCGTGCTTTAAAAATGGCCACCGAGACTTCCAGAGGCAGCCTCGCAAGACTTCTGCTGAAGTCTTGGAGGCCGCCCTTGTAAGTCTTGGTGGCCATTTTAAAGCGCGAACCAGCAGGGGAGAGTCAACGCTGACAACGGGCAAGCAAGACTGCCTGCCCCGAAGAATTCGAAGGACAGGTCCGTTAGGGACAGATCTGGAGGGAGGGAGGAGAAGTTGTCACTGAACAACTCGGGAGGGGTGGCAGGGGAGAGAAGGGAGTTTCTGGGCATGGGTGGATGGAGGGGAGAGAAGGGTCGCTGGGTATGGGTGCATGCAGGGCAGGGGAGAGGAGGGTCACTGCAGGACATGGGTGGATGGAGGGCAAGGGAAAGGAGGGGAGAGAGAAGAAATGCTGGACATGGATGGAGAGGAGGGAAGAGTGAGGAAGGAGATGAGATGAGGGAAAAGGAAGAGAGGAGAAAAACTGCACATGGATGAAGAAAATAGGCAGAAGCTAAGGACCAGAAATGAAGAAGAAAGGAGGAAAGGAAAGAAATAAATGGAAAGGAAGCCCTGGAAACAGAGTTAAGAGGACAGATAGCAGCAGAATCGGATACTGGGCCAGCATGATCAGAAAAACAGTCACTAGACAAAAAAGGTAGAAAAAAAAATCATTTTATTTTCATTATAGTGTTTGGAATATGTTCACTTTGAGAATCAGGTGCTCAACATTAAAAGTTTATGTTTATTTACAGCATTTTATTGTCGTTACTCCCCTCTCATGCTTTAGGGCGCAGTGTCTCTGAATACCCAAAATTACTTTCAGCATCCAGATTCACCTCACCAAGAACGGGAGAAGCACTAACCTCGCCTCATATTCTCAAAGAAAATGAGGGGAAAATTAAACTAAATTTGGATTAATCCTGCTTTTGAATGAACCAAATGGGTTAATGATTAACAAATACTATATTTTTATTCAGAATAAATAAGATAAGCATTAATCAATTACTAACAGTCCATAACCCATCAAAATAACAACATTTAAATGCAATAATATGACCCCTTTCTAATATCCCAACCTCCCCAACTTTCAACAATAGCTAAATCTTTATATTTAAGTGCAATGTCAAATTTATTTACAATCTTATAACACTTTTCTCTCTTTCAGAATTCTCCTACTGGTATCGATACCAAGACTTTTATCAGATAAGTATTTGGTTTAAACCCTTTCTTTTTAACTAATTTCTTTCTTTAACTTCCCTTTGTATCTTAACTTTAAAGAATTGATACTTTGTGTCCTATTCCTTCCCTTTTCTCACAGGACCTCAGTGGCAACACAACCCCAGTGACCCACCTCAGGTAAGTATGAATTATTTCTCTGTCCTGTCACTGTGTTGTCACTTAGCTGCGGTTGATTCTGGTGCAGTATCCTCTGCGGTCTTTCTTGCGTAGGGGCCCAGGTGTTTTCCAGGATTCCTTGTCACCGTCACCCTACACCTCGCTCTTAACAAAAATATCCGGAAGGAAAACTCTATCTTCCTAACAAACCCCTTTCCCACACTAAATGACTTAAATATATACAGTTTAAAACACTGGGCAACACTAAACTAAGAAAATTAAAATAACTATACCCTCGCTAAACCCCCTAACCTTACTTATTTTTCCCTAAACTAATGAGCACAAACATAAATACACCTCCTTACACCTTCCACATTCCACCAAAAAAATCACAAAATACTTCCAACTCACCACTCCCCAGCATCCCACCTCACACAATGCCCTCCTATCATCAAACTCAGCCAACTACCACTTCCAACCTTCTCAAGACCACTCCAAACTCACCACATCAGCCACACCACCAAAAACATTTCCTTCCACCTCCACAGTCGCCAGCGCTCTACCAACTGTCCAACTATTCGTTACCTGGGAGAAGGCTGCTTGGCTTGGGATTCCGAACCCAGCCAGTCAATCCCTAGTCCTGCTCAACATTCCGAATCCTCCTGCTGACAAGCGGAATGTTGAGCAGCACTGCTCAATCCCCATTTTAATTGGAAAATCCCCATAGAAATCAATGGGAAATTCTTCAATTAATTTAAAACACCTATAAATTTTCATCAAATTACCCCAAATTTCCCATGCCAATTAAACCTCCCATCCTCTATTAATCTGTGCTTTTAAAATTTAAAAATCCCAACAAGTTCCTTCAGAGCAGTTCAGAACTAACCCAGTGTTTTGATTACAGAAAATGCTCTTCAGCTGCTGGTAGGAGTGCAAAACCCCCTCATCTGAACTGTTCTGGAGGAACTAATGGAAAAAAATGATCAGGGAAGACCAAATGTCTCCCTATGAAAGTTAAGCGGATATTTTCAGAATATTGGCATTTACACATATATTGGGGGATATGTCATTCAAGACATTTATGTTTGCATTGAGTTTGTAATTGTGAACATCCAATCTTGAAAGCAATTGAAATAGGCAGCAGAGGCTCCTGTCCATTTAAATCCTCTGGGACTGCCTGACCCCCCAAATTCGTTTGCGGATTAATACCTTTCAAATATTTCAAATGATACAGACGTTCAAATATTTGAAAGGTATTAATCCGCAAACAAATCTTTTCCGGAGATGGGAAGGCGGTAGAACGAGAGGACATGAAATGAGATTGAAGGGGGGCAGACTCAGGAAAGATGTCAGGAAGTATTTCTTCACAGAGAGGGTGGTGAACGCTTGGAATGCCCTCCCACGGGAGGTGGTGGACATGAAAACGGTAACGGAATTCAAACATGCTTGGGATAGGCATAAAGGAATCCTGTGCAGAAGGAATGGATCCACAGAAGCTTAGCTGAAATTGGGTGGTGGAGGGAAGAGGGGTTGGTGGTTGAGAGGCTAGGATAGGGGAGGGCAGACTTATACGGGGTCTGTGCCAGAGTCGGTGATGGGAGGCGGGACTGGTGGTTGGGAGGCGGGAAATACTGATGGACAGATTTATATGGTCTGTGCCCTGAAAAAGACAGGTACAAATCAAGGTAAGGTATACACATATGAGTTTATCGTGGGCAGACTAGATGGACCATGCAGGTCTTTTTCTGCCGTCATCTACTATGTTACTATGTATGTTACTATTTAACCCCGCCACGCAACAATCTTCTAAAAATCCCTGTAAAAATTCCCAAAAAATTTAAAACCTATTTCAAAAATTGTAGTATTCCCCTGTGAACCTACTCCGTTGAATTTAACCAATTAACCCTTAATTAACCCCTTAAAACCAGACCCCTCCCGAATGACCCCCTTAAAATATTCAAATTCAAAAATTAACATACCACAAAAATCCCCAAAAATCCCCCGACCCCAAATCCAAAACCAGAATTTAAAAATCATTAACCGTTTAATTTCTAAAAATCAAAAACCACATTAATACAATTTAAAATAAACTAATTTAAATTTGGGTTAAAATCCCCCTTACCTGATTGTAGATTTTTCCCACACATGTAGACTTCTACTGGTTCCGGTTCCCGACGTCCTCAGCCAAAACCGGAGACAAAAACAAAAAACTTCCGAAGCCTGTCCCAAAATTTAGGCCCCGGCTTCGGCCTACTCGGAACAACGCGGGTTACCGATTTGTGCATGAGGCGCGCCGCCTCATGCACGCGCGCGCATGCCCCCACATATCGCCGGCCATTTAAAAAAAATGCTGGCATCGCTGCCTTCTGCCTCCTCCACCGACACCTGCAGCACTCCTCTTCAGCCCCGTTTCGGGCCCAAAAGCCTCTCTGCTCCGGGTATGTGCCTCGAACGTCCCGAGCGCAAATAAAACCGTGTCCTCAGCCCCCGCATCAGCCCCGGGAGTTCCCGGGGGCCAGGGAAATCCGGCGCCACCACCCACAGCGCCCACAGTCACCGCACCGGCCCCCCAAAACCGCTGGCCCTTCAAAACTTCGGCACTGACTTCCGCAGCGCCACCGACCCACCAGCACGACCCCCAGAGCCCCAGGTAAGTTTTTTTTTTTATTTTATTTACCTTACCCTACCCCCTCCTACATTATCACACATTAAACATGAATTAAATTGGAACCTGGGATCATTTAATTTTTTTTTCCTGGAGTAATGCATTGCCACCCCCCCCCCCCCCCCCCAGGCTCTCTCCCCAGCTATAGCCAGCTCTGCAATTTGGGGGGGGGGCACAGAGGGGGACTGGGGAGAGAGCCTATTGTTAAACATTTACCAGCACACCACTGCCTAGCTTGGCCACTGTTTGGAAACAGGATACTGAGAAAGATGGACCAATGAACTGTTTGAGCTATGCTGGGCATTTTCAGACTTGGTTTGATTGTAAACTGATGTTACCTGTGTCCTAATATCTTCCTGATAATCTGCTGACTCTACCTGCTTCTATTCTTCTTATTTTAAAAAAAAAACTGTCTTTTTATTTGCATAGGGTCTGACTCTATAGTCCCACCTTCCCCTATGTGAACTCCATTTATATAGGGAAATCAAGGTACAAGTATCTTCATTACACCTTAATTGGTCAATCCTTCTCCTTGTTATCCCCTATCATGGTTCACCTTTTCACACCTGTGAATCACATCATTATGACCTTCCTTCAGTACAATACATGTTCTGCTTTAATCCTAAGGCAAATTGAATAATAACAAAGGTTAAGTAAAATGTTATATTCTGTCCTTAATGGGCAGTTCTGAATTATGTCAAGCTAACTGCTGTAAGGACATCACAAAAGTGTGCCTTACTATTTACATGAGTGTCCATATAGGATAACAAGATATGAGGCCAGGGAGAAAGGATGTATTTTATGTAGCTCAGGCACTTCCCAACAGTAGGGTGTCTTCAACGGAATATGTTCTATAACAGTGTTTCCCAAGTCTGGTCCTGGAGTACCCCTTGCAGTCAGGTTTTTGAGATATCCACAATGAATATGCATGAAAGAGATTTGCATATAATGGAGGCAGTGCATGAAAATCAAGTTTATGCATATTCATTTTAGATATCCTGAAAACCGGACTGGCAAGGGACTTGGGAAACACTGTTCTATAAAATCTAAATGTGTTTTAAGGACCAAGGGAGGTTTAAAAGGATTTTAAGACTGAGAGGACCAGAGACTTAAAATTGGGTTGATGCTCAGCATGGTTTAAGGGGGCAAGAGAGTTTGAACCATATCAGCTGGCCAGTTACTGAAATTCAGCAGCACTTAACTGGGCAGTGCCACTGAATATCAGCTCTGACCAACCTCAGCACAATCTGGGCAGTGCCAGGGTGGTCCAGGAGTAGCATCAGGGCAGGGCTGCTGAGAGACTGAACTGGGCCCAGGGCAGGGCCGCCGCTGCCCCCTCAGATCACGCCCCCCCCCATGATCTTCGCCGCTGGCCTCCCCAGATTGCTGCCGCTCCCCAGATTGCTGCTGAAATACCTTGTTGGCTGGCGGGGATCCTGAGGCCCCATCAGCATAAGACGTCTTCCTCCAGTGCTGCTCTTCTGCCGATTGCTCGCCCCTGCGGCTGCTTTTTCTCTTAGAGCATGCTCGGTTTCAAAACCGAACATGCGCCCTGAGAGGAAAAGTTGCTGCTCAGCTGGGCAGAAGAGCAGCGCTGGAGCTGCTCCTCCGGGTCCTCCACAGCCGCCAAGGGGGACCCAGCCGTGGACCCGTACTTTTTTATCTCCTGCTTCTGTTGGGACATGATCACTTGGGTCCAGGCAGGAGCAGGAACGAGAGAGAGAGACCCAGGAACTGGGCCCCCCTTGGAGGTCCGGACCCGGGGAATTTTGCCCTCCCTGCCCCCCTCAGCAGCCCTGCATCAGGTTAGATTAGAAGTTATGCGGGCATTTTTTGGTTCACTGAAGACCTGGATATTCAAAGTCAATGCCCAGAGAGTGCCTGTAATTGAATATCCAGGTCTAATCTAACTGGCAGTGGTCAGTGCTTAAAAAGTAATGACTGACATTTGCTGAATATTGACCTGAAAGGAGTTGGACCCATACTCCTTGTTTATCCACAAAAGTTACTGTAGTTCAAATATCTGAAAGACATGGAGTTTCAGTGTGGAACCAGAAGGGCACACAAATGGAAATCCCACAGCTTTGCCATGTGAAAGGGTTTCAGCAGGAACTTATCTGCTATGGTTTCAAGAAGATTATTATTATTTCACTGAAGAGAAAGTGGGTCTGCATAAAGATGTACAGATACTGATATGGGGGAAACCTGGAGTGAATCAGTCTCCAAAGTGTTTTTGGTAGTGAATGGTTACAGAAGAAACCTCTAGTGCATGCGGATTGTAGAGTCAGTGGATTTCTTGGATTATGTTGACTGTGGTTTTTTTTCTTTTTGCATAGATGGTACCAGATTGGAAAGTGATATTTGCCAAATTATTCATCTGTGTTAAAAGGCATAATTATCAATGTCGGCTAATATTAAAATCAGTTATTTTACCTTTAACTTATGCTATTTTAGCACAGGTCACATTTTGTGCAATGAGACCTAGTTACTAATAATTGGGTTAACAGTAAAATAACATGTCTTAACTGTAATCCACCTTGATTACTCTTCCTTCCGCTCCCCTCCCAGTATCTCAGGCAACTGGAACAAATTCAACCAGTGTGTTTCATAGTTTTTTTTCTTTGTTTGTTTTCTTTTGTGGATCTTAGAAGATTTTTCACAAGCCTAAGGGCCTTGAAAGTATCCATTTCCCTGCCAAGAAAGGAGCATGGGTTGTTTCATGTCCCCCGCATTCCCCAAAGAATGGAGCAGGGACTACACTCCCATCATCCTTTGGCATCATGTGAATTTTAGAATCATTAACCTTTCTTGTACTCTGTTAGGTTTTACTTTCCTCTTATCCTCATCTCATGCTTCCTTTCTTCATGGAGAAAGAACATACCAAACTCCCTTAAAGGATGCATTAAAGAGTAGATCTGCTAATTTCATGGCTTCTATTTTAGTTTGGTGTAATGGGATGAAAAGGGGCAGAAATCATTCTCAAATGCATGCTCTGCTTGATCTGTCTGGTTTCATGCCTGTTTTCTCATGTTTTGCAGTTGTGTGCACTTTTGAATATAGTTGAATACTTGCACGGGGATGCTAATTGTGAATAGACCTTTGATCTTTTTTGTTATTGCTGTTTCAAAAACACAAATGAAATCGGATATGTGGGTTTTCTGTTTGTTTTTTCTTTGTCAGGAGAATAATAATAGGAAGCATGGTAGAACATTCATATAACATCAGCACAGTAAAGATAAAATACCTTAATAGGCAGCACAGTAGAACATTCATATAACATAGATATATTACAATGTTACCACAATAGAACAAAACCTTTTAAATAGGCAGCAGAGGGGACAGGAGCAATTCAGAGGTTTAGGCAGACAAGATGGGTAAGACAAGGCATTGAAATAAATAAAAATGCATGACTAAACTGAGGGTAAGTTATATGTACATTTGAATAAAGCATGTGGAACTGGTCTCAGTTACAGTGTAAGAGGTTTGAATGAATGGATATTCGGTCACCTCAGTCATTAAAGGCTTGGGAGAAAAGACAGACTATCACTTGCTTCCTGAAGTATAAGTAGTCTTAAGTTAGTAGCCCCTCTGGGGGTGAGTTCCAGAGTTTGGAGACTTAAGAAGGCTCACTGGTTGGTGTCACATCACATCACATTTATTTATTTATTTATTTGTTACATTTGTATCCCACATTTTCCCACCTATTTGCAGGCTCAATGTGGCTGACATAGTGCAGTAGAGGCGATCGCCAATACTGGTAGTTACAATACAAATTGAGGTTATGTTAGAGTAATAATCAGTGTGAAAGACACATTACGGGTCATAAGGAGGAAGAGTTGGGTTATGTCCAGTACTAACTTTTATATTGTTGTGTTGCGGGGTTAAGGCATTTAGGTTGGATCATTAGGGTATGCCTGTTTGAACAGGTTAGTCTTTAGGAGTTTCCGGAAGTTTAGGTGGTCATATGTTGTTTTCATGGCTATTGGTAGCGCGTTCCATAGTTGCGTGCTTATATAAGAGAAGCATGATTTCCTTTGATAAGAGTATTGTTAGGGATGCTCCTTGAGACAGACTCAGAGGGATCAAAGGTGTATACTAGGCTGACTTATTTTTTAGGTACTCTGGCACATTTCATTTGAGACAAAACAACCAAAGAGGAGATTCCATCTGAAGCAGGAGAGATAAACACAAATGTATTCAATTATACCCAACATGGCCATGTTTCAGCACACAACCACCTGCCTCAGGAGTATCAATCAAGAAGGTCTTTCAAACAACTTTTGAATAAAAACAGTTTATAATAAATGTCCAATCTATACATGGGAATTGCTCCTTATATCATCACAAATCACTGCTCAGTCAAGGTGAACACTGCTTAGTAAAGCAACAGCTAAATTTGGTCAGCCAAGGTGACTGGCACTGAAAATCAGCACTGGTTTTCATCTCCTCTTTAATCCTTTCCTAGATATGCCCAGATTTTCACTGGCTTAATTTTAGTGCCTAGTGAACTTTAGGGTGCTGAATTTAGCAATATAGCCTGATAATGTTTTAAGGCTTTGATCTATCCAGCTTTAGCCTTATTTAGATGGCTCAGAGCCCAATGCCCAAAGGCAGTGGTAAAATATGGCTGCCTCAGTAAAGTTTAGCAACTCGCTAACAGCGAACGAAGCACAAAGGTGATCACATGCAAATGAACTGTATGGATCCCCCTTTGATCATTGCTCACTGTTTGCAAGTCTGAGCAGTGGACCTCCCTGATCCCAAACTTTAATAAACATTTTCCCTGGTGGTCCAGTCAACCCTGACCCCCCTCCCTGTGACCCCTAAAATGTTTTTTTTAATTTTCCCTGGTGGTCCAGTGAACCAGAACCCTTCCCCCATGCATGCACACACTGCTTTCCCAGTCCTGATCCTGACCCCACCCATACCCCTCTGTGTACCTTTACAAGGTGGAGGCAGGAGGACAGCTCCTCCTTCCTGCCTTGGGCCAGCCCAGAACACAATGGCAGCACTCAAGCCCTGCCCAGTGCATTCTGGGATGCATTGGGCAGGGCTAAATACCATATAAGGAGTTTTTTTTCCTTATATGGTGCTTAGCCCTGCCCAGTACATCTCAGAATGCAATGCACAGGGCCTGGGTACCACCACTATGTTCTGAGCAGGCCCGAGGAAGGAGGGAGGAGCTGTTGCTCCTGCCCGCCTGTCTCCACCTTGTAAAGGTACAGGGAGAGGTGCGAGTGGGGTCATGGTTGGGACCAGGAGGGGTGTGTGTGCACGTGTAGGAGGAAGGGGTCTGGTTTTCTAGACCACCAGGGAAATGTATAACAAAAGATTTAGGGGGTCGTGGGGAGGGCCTTGGGGAGGGTGGGTCAGGGTCCACTGGACCACCAAGGAATTAAAAAAAAAGATTCAAGAGGGGTTGGGGTCCATTAGACCACCAGGGAAGTTTTTTAAAAAATTTAAGTGGTAGTCAGGAGGTCTCTCCTCTCCGACAGCTCCAGAGCAGCCATAAAATTTGCTCGTTAAACTACTGCTACTCTTGAGCTGTGCCAATGAACTCATTGTAATACATTTGCATGGGGTTCTCGGAGGCTGCTAATGGCACACATTACAGCTATGGAAAACCTCTTTGTGCATTACTAGCTACATAATCGCTTGCTTTAGACTGGCTAGAACCAGTCTAAAGCAAACATTAATAGCACTTTAAGCTTTGTGCATCTGGCCCTCAGTTCCTTTGAATACTGACCTTATTATTTCTGAGAACTTCAGGCCAGATATTCAAAGTGATTTAGCTGGGCAGAAAAGGCTCCTGTACAGTTCCCAGACACTGACATTCAGTGGCACCTAACCAGGTAGTACAACCGAAAATTGATTATGACCTTCGCAGCACTGCCTGTTTAGTCTCTGTCCGAGGTAGTCTATGGGCAGAGTGAGGGAGGAGCCGGTTTCTGTGAGTATCAGCCATATTCATTTTCAGTGCCCACATAGCTAAGTGGGAAGATAGGACCAGACAAAAAGCAGTCCTATCTTTGCCTGCTCAGCAATGTGGGTGGCGGCACTGACTATTGGCTGACACCTACATAACCTCCAGGTTGGTGATTGACTCGGATATTCAGTGCTGATGCCCGAACATGGTCCAGCACTGAATATCCAGACTTAATTCTGCCCATGGCTATACCACTGTGGGCTGAACATCAGCCTCTTCATTCTTCATCATAAAATAAGACAATGATGACTTGTAAGAATATCAACAGGTTTCATTTTAAGATCATTGATGATAATCTTTTTGAAGATGATTGTAGAGGTACAAAATGAAATGCTGTAAAGACAATTTAAAAAAAAAATCTAGATTCCTCTTATAAACTGCAGAAAATAAATAGGCAAATTAAATTAAAGTCAGCCTGGCTTTGAAATCTCTCTTTATTGCAATTAGGCGAGAAGTATCTATTGTAATGTATCTGCCTATACAGACAATATTTTACAGTATATTAGTGATACTCAAAAATCCATAATCTCTTCATTAGCCATAATCTAAAAGTTTTCTCTTTTTTGGGGTTCTGAGGTCATCAATCCAAATCTGAAGATATACTTCTTAATTTACATAGCACACAAGCCTTAATTATTAAGTTTCAATTTACAGGGTCTCCCTAAAGTATTAAATATCTTGCCCCCCCCCTTTTTTTTACAAAGCCATGCAGCAATGCTGACACAGGTCCAGTGTAACATAAAACTTACAATTTTGTTAACAACATAACAAAAAAAGTAACCAAATATATACATAAATAGACTAAATGAGGTAAATTTGGAAATATGATGTCAGTACAGTACAAACAATATCATAATAGACAGCATGGAAGAATATTCAAATAACAGATATCATGTCAGTATAATACCAATGAAACACCTAATAAGCAATGCAATAGAACATTCAAATAGCACAGATATGATGCTAATGCTTTTCTATCTGGCTGAGGGGCCAAATGCAGATATATAGATGAGGACAAGATGGGTAGTACAGAGTTAATTGGGTAAGTATATGGGTGGATAACTGAAAACAAAATCTTTGTACAGGTAACAAGTTACAGGATGTGCGGCAAGCTAGTCCAGGAGCAGAGTGAGTGTATAGTCAGTCACCACCTGTATTAAAGGCTTGTGAGAAGAGTCAGGCTGAAGTAGAGGTATTCTCAAGTTAGATATAGCCCCCCTGGGAGTAAATTTCAGAGTAGAGAGCTGCACGGCTTCCGTCCCCGCGGGAATCCCGCGGAACCCGCGGGATTCCCGCGGGGACGGAGGCAGTTCCTGCGGGGTTCCCGCGGGGATGGAAGCAGTTCTGCGGGGTTCCCGCGGGGACGGAGGCAGTTCCTGCGGGGTTCCCGCGGGGATGGAACCAGTTCTGTGGGCTTCCCGTGGAAGTGTAAGCTGCACCTGCACCAGCCTCTCATCTACCGAATACCAATTTATTTGAGTGCTGTCTCCTCCTCCTCCTCCTCTTCTTCCTTGCTTTAACAGCATAAATGTGGAAAGTCTTCCATTAAGGAGGTGGTAGAGTCACAAATGATGACGGAATTCAAAAAGGCGTGCTAACCTTAAATGGCTGCATGTGTGTGGATATGTCAAGTGACACTTAGATGGCGACTCTGGCTGTGATGAACTAGAGCTGATACCTGGCAGACTTGTATGGTCTGTGTCTCATACATGGCAATCTGGTGTAGGATGGGCTGGAAAGGGCTTAGACAGCAACTTCAGTGGCTGGAACATGAGGACAGTGCTGGACAGACTTTTATGGTCTGTGTCCCACAAATGAGAACATGAATAGGCTGGAGTGGGCTTCAATGGCAACTCCAGCAGTTGGAACATAAGGATGGGGCCAGATAGACTTCTGTGGTCTTTGTTCCAGAAACACGAAAGAAAGACCATAATCAAGTATATAATATCACACTCGTTGATTTAATGATGAATTGATCATGAGTGTGACTATTGGGCAGAGTGGATGGACCGTTCAGGTCTATTTGCTGTCACTTACTATGTTACTATTAATCCTCTTTGCTCCCAGGCTGGTGCACAGACCTCAGCTCTGACACAGGCACGAGAATCAGATGTCACCTGACCAACTAGCGCGTGCATGTGGCGACCTCTCAGCATACACTGCCAGTGAATCAGAGACAAATCTTACATGTGCGCACCAGAGTGTTCCAAGTTCCAACTTTCGTTCCTTTCTTGCCTACAGTGCTGTGGCTCAAATCCAGAGAGAGACTGAGGGAGCTGACTGGAACTTTCTTTTATGTACTATTAAATTCTTACGGGGATGGGTGGGGATGGGTTAAATTCTTGCGGGGACGGGTGGGGACGGGTTGGGATGGTTTAAGTTTTTGCGGGGATGGGTGGGGATGGGTAAGATTCCAGTGGGGATGGGTGGGGACGGGTAAGATTCCAGCAGGGACGGGCGGGGATGGGTAAGATTTCTGTCCCCGTGCAACTCTCTATTTCAGAGTAAGAAGGCTACTGCTGAGAAGGTTTGCTGGCTGGTATTAGATCGTGCAATTTCTATTGATGAGGGTACAGACAGTGATGCTCCTTGAGAGGACCTTGGAGGTCACAAAGGTGTGTAGTGGGCTAACTTAGTTCTTCAAGTACTCTGGCCCATTTTGTCTGAGGACCTTGAAAATCAAACATAGGGTTTTAGATTTAGCCCTGTAAGGTACTGGTAGCCAGTATAGTTTTTGTAGGAAGGGTGTGATGTGGTCACGCTGCTTGCAGCCTTCTATCAGTCATGCTGCAGCATTCTAAACTACTTGGAGTTGATGCAAGTTCTTTGTGGTTTGACCAGTGTACAGGGCATTACAGCAGTCTAGTTGTGACCACTGTGGTCAGACTCGTCTTCTCAATATATGGAGAGAGAATTCGTCGGTACTGCAGGTGACAGAGACCATTTTTAAAGGTTGTTGGAATTTGCAGGATCAGAGTGAATGATGAGTCCAGCAGTATTCCAAGATTCCTGACCTGCAATTTTAGGGGGAGTTCATACTTCTCAAAAGGTTTTTTGAAGTCAGGTATTTAGGTGAGTGTTAGGTACCAAAAAAAAATCTATTTTTTGCTTGGGTTCAGGCAGGTTGTTTCTTTGCCCATTCCAGAGTTGCAGTTAGACAGGCAGTCAGTTTATTCAAAGCTGTGGGTAGATCTGGTTCAATGTTTATGAGTAGTTGCACATCATCAGCATAGATACAGAATTTTGTGCAATCGACTGAAGCAGCTCAGCCAGAGGCTTGAGGTAGATATTCAATAAAATGGGAGACAATATGGATCCCTGTGGCACCCCACTTCAGTTCCCAAGGTAATGGATGTGCTATTGTTGCACAGAACTGATTCTTGTCTGTCTGACAAACAGGATTTGATTCATGTACAGACTTGTTTCTGATAGAAAAAGAACTGGTAGCTCCCTTCTTTATTGAACAATTATTTAGATTGGCTCTACTTAAAACTCACTGGGGCCAATATAGTAAACTGTATTAGTACTACTACTACTACTACTACTTAACATTTCTAGAGCGCTACTAGGGTTACGCAGCGCTGTATAAATTAACAAAGAAGGACGGTCCCTGCTCAAAGGAGCTTACAATCTAAAGAACGAAATGTCAAGTTGGGGCAGTCTGGATTTCCTGAGTAGAGGTGTAGTGGTTAGGTGCCGAAGGCGACATTGAAGAGGTGGGCTTTAAGCAGTGATTTGAAGATGGGCAGAGAGGGGGCCTGGCGTATGGGCTCGGGGAGTTTGTTCCACGCATGGGGTGAGGCGAGGCAGAAAGGGCGGAGCCTGGAGTTGGCGGTGGTGGAGAAAGGTACTGAAAGGAGGAATTCCAATATAGTAAACTGTATTAGCAGTTTAACAAGTGAATGAACCTACACTAACAGCTGCTGCAGAAAATTATCTCATGATATGGAAGTCTGTAAATGTGTGCACTGATTGGGAGTAGCTATAATCAGTGCTTTTTTTCTAGGAGACAAGGTGCTGGTACTGATGGTAGAGACTGAAACTCTGCCCCCTGTGACCACAATGCGACCCCCTCCCCTCCTCTAGAGAGTTGCAGGGAGACAGAAATTTCACCCATCCCCACTGGAATTTAGCCCCTCCCCACCTGTTCCCACAAGAAATCTTTTCCATCCCCACCCCTACCCGTAACTTTCAGAAGTAGTTATTGCATTTAATTAAGTTACTGAACTAAAGAGTTAGCGTTCCAGAAATATAGAAAATCTCAAGAGGAGGAACACGGGGAGGAATACCGGATGAAACTGAAAGAAGCCAAGAGAGAGGTACGTCTGGCGAAGGCGCAAGCGGAAGAACAAATGGCTAGAAATGTAAGGAGGGGAGACAAAAACTTCTTCAGGTATATTAGTGAAAGGAGAAAGACTATAAAGGGTATTGTGAGACTAAAAGAAACATCAAAACGCTATGTAGAAAATGATGAAGAAAAAGCCAATTTGCTAAATAGATACTTTTGTTCTGTTTTCACTGATGAAAACCCTGGGGAAGGACCGAGAGGGACTGGCAAAAGTACACCTGAGAAGGAGGTGGATAGAGCGCCATTCACGGAAGAGAGTGTGTATCAACAACTTGGAAAGCTGAAGGTGGACAAAGCCATGGGGCCGGACGGGATCCACCCCAGAGTACTGAGGGAGCTCAGAGAGGTTCTGGCGGGTCCTCTTAAAGACTTGTTTAATAGATCCTTGGAGACGGGAGAGGTTCCGAGGGATTGGAGAACGGCAGAGGTGGTCCCTCTTCACAAAAGTGGGGATAGGGAAGAAGCTGGAAACTACAGGCCGGTAAGCCTCACTTCGGTTATTGGAAAAGTAATGGAAGCCATGCTGAAGGAAAGGATAGTGAATTTCCTGGAAACCAATAAGTTGCAGGATCCGAGACAACATGGTTTCACCAAAGGGAAATCGTGCCAAACGAATCTCATTGAATTCTTTGAGTGGGTGACGGGAGAATTAAATCAAGGACGTGCTATGGACGTCATCTACTTAGATTTCAGCAAGGCTTTTGACACGGTTCCCCACAGGAGGCTCTTAAATAAACTAGACGGCCTGAAGATAGGACCCGAAGTGGTGAACTGGATTAGGAACTGGTTGACGGACAGACGCCAGAGGGTGGTAGTAAATGGAGTTCGCTCGGAGGAAGGAAAGGTGAGTAGTGGAGTGCCTCAGGGATCGGTGCTGGGGCCCATTCTGTTCAATATATTTGTGAGTGACATTGCCGAGGGGTTACAAGGTAAGGTTTGCCTTTTTGCGGATGACACCAAGATTTCCAACAGAGTGGACACCCCGGAGGGTGTGGAAAACATGAAAAAAGATCTGAAGAAGCTAGAAGAATGGTCTAAGGTTTGGCAATTAAAATTCAATGCGAAGAAATGTAAAGTGATGCACTTGGGGAGGAGAAATCCAAGGGAGACGTATGTGTTAGGCGGGGAGAGTCTGATAGGCACGGAAGGGGAGAGGGATCTTGGGGTGATAGTATCTGAGGACCTGAAGGCGACGAAACAGTGCGACAAGGCGGTGGCAGTAGCTAGAAGATTGCTAGGCTGTATAGAGAGAGGAGTGACCAGCAGAAGAAAGGAGGTTTTAATGCCCCTGTATAAGACGTTGGTGAGGCCCCACCTGGAGTATTGTGTTCAGTTTTGGAGGCCGTATCTTGCGAAGGATGTTAAAAAAATGGAAGCGGTGCAAAGAAAAGCTACGAGGATGGTATGGGATTTACGTTCCAAGACGTATAAAGAAAGGCTTGCTGACCTGAACATGTACACCCTGGAGGAAAGGAGGAACAGGGGTGATATGATACAGACGTTCAAATATTTGAAAGGTATTAATCCGCAAACGCACCTTTTCCGGAGATGGGAAGGCGGTAGAACGAGAGGACATGAAATGAGATTGAAGGGGGGCAGACTCAGGAAAGATGTCAGGAAGTATTTTTTCACGGAGAGGGTGGTGGACGCTTGGAATGCCCTCCCGCGGGAGGTGGTGGAGATGAAAACAGTAACGGAGTTCAAACATGCGTGGGATATGCATAGAGGAATCCTGTGCAGAGGGAATAGATCCTCAGAAGCTTAGCTGAAATTGGGTGGCGGAGCAGTTGAGGGGAAGAGGGGGTGGTGGTTGGGAGGCGAGGATAGGGGTGGGCAGACTTATACGGTCTGTACCAGAGCCGGTGATGGGAGGCGGGACTGGTGGCTGGGAGGCGGGAAATACTGCTGGGCAGACTTGTATGGTCTGTGCCCTGAAAAGGACAGGTACAAATTCAAGGTAAGGTATACACATATGAGTTTGTCTTGGGCAGACTGGATGGACCATGCAGGTCTTTATCTGCCGTCATCTACTATGTTACTATGTTACTATGTTACTATGTTACTATGTTACTATGTAACTACATTAGAGGCTCTGGCAGAGACTTATTTACAAAGGATGTATTCTTCCCAATTAATATTTCCAAATAAGCAAAGGCACTTTATTAATTTGGAAATATTAATTGGGAAGAATACGTACTTTGTAAATGGGTCTTTGCCAGAGCCTCTAATGTATTCTGTACATGCAAGGGTTCAATCTAATTCTCCCTAAAGAATAATGCTGCATTTCTTTGAACCACAAATTTAATTTATATTCACTCTAATTGTCTACATTTTCCCATTACATCAAAATATAGAAATCTTCATGCAAGCAAAGCAGATATTTAAAATGAAATAAGTTCAAAAGATAAAAGTGGAAAAAAAAAATCATCATTGTGTAGTACAACTGCTTAAGAAGAACACATTTGTACCAGAATGAATCAATGGTAAACTAAATCCTTAATCCTACAGAAAACAGGAGGCACGGCAGCTATGGCAATAAAATATGTTGGATCCTGCCACCAGGCCAGAACTATAATCTGAGTAGAACTTGGCATTATCTTTTGCCTTTATAAATTCATTTTACTGTTACTATTATTATTTTATAAATTATTTCTTTCTGTACCACTAACTCTTACCTTTATGCTCATATCCAGTGGTTCCATTCATTTAATTTGTGGTGCGATTGCCTGTTTTAATCTATTTTAAAGCATAGAAACAGGTGTTAATAAATAAAAAACAAGTAGTAGTAGTAAAAAACAAAAAGAATAAAGTGTTTTTTTTTTTTTTTTAAATGGACTAACTTAATCCATATAAGTGGTAACTTTGTCACCACTCATGCATGTAAGGTAGACCTTTTATTTAGTTGGCCTAAGTTATATTCAGAGCTGCTTAATTTCATGCTCTACCTATAACCTATGCTGGCCCCCAGTCTGCCCTTAAGCCCGCCTGAGCTGCCTCCAAGTCTATGCAAATGTTTTATATATAAAATTACTTGTAGAACTTGTGCAAACTAAAAAAAAAAAAGAAGAAGACGTATTTGATCAGCACCGGTGCCAATCTTATAACTCCCGTTCATTATTTAGCACTTACTGCTTTGGTGGCAAACCATGGTTAACTAAACTGTGCATCAAGTCCTCTGAGTCCTCACTCAATAATTCAGCACAACTGCACTTCTTCTCTGCCCAGGCTGATGCAGCAAGGATCACACGGACACATGCACGGTCCAAAGACATTAGAGGCCATCACCTGATCTTCTGGCACATGAGTGTGGCAACCTCCATGTGCAGCCAGAACTGCATGTGGTAGTCTTCTGACTCCATGTGGAGGTCACCACATGCAGGTGGCAGTAGATCAGGTGACGTCTGATGCTGCTGGCCCATGCATGTGTCAGTGAGTCTTGCTAGATCAGCCCAGGCAGAGAACAAGTGTGGCTGCACGTGCATTATGGAAGAGAGGAGGGAGACCCTGGGTAGGTAGTTGGTCACTGAGAGGCTCATACATTCCCATGTGAATCCTGTAGGGAATTCTTCTATTCCTGCAGGATTCCCACAAACCCTGTTCCCTGCAGTTCTCTATTCTCTCCCCCACATGACCACAAGCTCCATGTTCCCCAAGCCTATCTTAAAAGCCTGGTGGTATATTGGCCTCTTCAGGGCAGAAGTGCTACTCAACTGCTCCTGGCCATGCTGGTTTCACAATCAAAATGACTGCTGCAACTTACCGTGGTAGCTCACAGCAGCCATTTTGAGATTAGAACTGACATAAGCAGGAGTGACTCCTACTTATGCCAGTTCAAATCTCAAAATGGCTACCATGAGTTACTGCAGTTATTTTGATTGCAAAAGCAGCAGGGACAGGAGCGAGTAGAGATCGCTCCTGCCATGAAGAGGCTGCAAGAAATAAGAGTCAAGTAGGGGAGAGCTTGTGATTGGAGGGGGGGGGGGGAGAGCTTGTGATGGGGGGAGGGGGGAGGTTGCCTTCCTGTCTGCCAGCCAACGGCTATAAAAAAAAGTGCAGCTGGGAAAAAGATGCACATATTGGCTCAAAAAATGCCCTGACTATGACAGTGCTCCAAGGGTAGGTGCCTACAGAGGCACCTTATGTAGGTACTGGTTTATAAAGACAAGTAGGTGTCTCCTGTCTCCTGTAGAGGGCACTTCTCTGTACTTTACTTGAAAAGATGGAGATCATGGGGTTACAGATTCCACAGTCTCAGAGGTTCATTTGCCCATCTCCTTCAGGTGCCAAAAACAAAGCATACAGCCCTCCAGGCCTCTTAATATTGTTATTGATCATAACTTTCATTCCAATAAACAATACAGGGCATGTTCATAAACAGCTAACTCCTTACATTGTTGCTTTTTCCCAAATCAGCCTCAAACACAGCCTACTCTTGAGAAGATAGTTCCTTTCTATTGAAAGGAGCTATTGTATGGGGCAACAAACCTCTTTGTAAGGAAAGAAAATAAGAGGAAAAGAAGTCCACTTTGGTTCTCAAAAGTAGTAGCTGAAAAGATAAGAAAAAAGAGATTAGCCTTCATAAAGTACAAAAGATCACAGAAACAATAAGAAAGCCAACAATATCTGGAAAAACTAAGAGATACTGGTAGAGTAGTCAGGAGAGCAAAGATGCATATGGAAGAAAAAAAATAGCCAATGTAGTAAAATGGGGGCACAAGACATTTTTAAAATATGGTAGTGATATGAGGAAGTACAAAAGTGGCATTGTGAGACTCAAGGGTGGAGGGGAATGAATATGTAGAAGCTGATAAGGCAGAATTGCTTAACAAATATTTCTGTTCTGTGTTCACAGATGAATGCTTGGTAGTAGGACTGCAGAAGACAAGCACAAATAAGAATGGAAGTGTGGTAGACTCTGAATGATTTTCAGTGGACTGTGTTCACAAGGAGCTAGCTAAACTAAAGGTGGACAAAATGATGGGATCGAATGGCATACATCAGGAACTTTGGGATCATTCTGGTGGCTTCTTTAGAGTTAGGAGTTGACCAGGAGCACTGGAGTAGGGTGGATGTGGTTCCTCTCCACAAAAGCGGAAGAAGGAAGTTAGGAACTACAACCTGGTTAGTCTGACTTCTGTTTGTAATCCCCCATTATGTTGGAGATTACTAGACTGATGAGAACCCTCCTTCAGAGCTACTGGGGGGTGGGGAGGGAAGTAGTTTGGGAAGAGATAGTGTGAAGCCCAGCCTTAAATGGGAGTGTTTATGGGGGGAAAGTGCAGAGGGAAATGTTTCCAGTTATTGAATTATGTGTGTGTGTGTGTGGGGGGGGGGGGGGGGGGGGGGGGGGGGGGGTGTTGAGGTTAATAAAAACTGTTGTTGTGCAGAGCACATGGTCTTTGGTTGCCACTATCCCCGCCAGGACTCATGTGGAGAGAGGTGTCCTGGATAGCCCTAATAACCTAAGGCTGAACCAATTGGAGGTTTCTGCCAGTAAAAGCATTAACCATGAGTGGAGGAGTACAGGTGACCCAGCCCGAGAGCAACAATAGGGAAGGAGCCTGTTCAGTGTCAAAGGCAGTAGCCCTGTGAGGTACACCGTTGGGAGAGAGGACAGACAGGGAGGTCTGGTCCTAAGTGGAAATAGCTTGTTGCAAAAGTGCTGCAAGCACAGGATATTTCTGCCCTAAAGGATGGGTAATGTCTGGAGGAGATGTAAATATATACATACCTTAGGATTTATAAATGGACAATTGAATTTACACTGAAGTCTTCAACTGGCACTTAAACCTCTTTCAGTTATAAACCAATGTGGATACAATTTGAACTGCTTGATATGGTGTGAACTGTTTGCCTTCTGAGTATATTCAGATAAATTGCCTGTTACAGCATTTCAAGTTAAGTTTAAGTTTGTTTCATAAAACCTGGAGTTGAGTATTTCTTTGACATGAGAGTAAAGTTTACTTGCTCCCAGACTAGTAAAGAAATCTAAATAAAGTGTGGCTTAATACTCTATTAATACTCTATGGCCTACCAAAGTAAGTCCAGCCCAGGCCTGTACCCAGCTCAATGTTAAAATAAAACTTTTGCTGTGACCCTGGTTTCAGGTGCTGACCTGATGAGCTAGCTGGTGCCTGGAACATTTGTGGTGAGACCAGAGTTACATGTGGAAAACGGAGAAACAATATTTCTAACAGGTGGCAGTCCACCCCTTATATTGTGGAAGAAAAACTGAATAATGAATCTGTTTACATAATCAGACCAGAGTGGGGAGAGGAATCTCTAAGGACAATACATATAAACCATTTTTTTACGTATTGGGTACGTATTGAGGAGAATAAGACAATGCCTGAAGCTTATCCCCCACAGACAAGAAGGAAGAGGGTAACAAGTGAGACCCCCGAGTGCATACAAGTTGAACCACAGGGTTGGTATGAGAGCAATTCAAAAGAAGAGTTTAATGAGGAAACATGAGGTATATGTGGAGGTCATAAAATCCTGGCTATGCTTCGGTAACCCCTGAATAAGAAGAGACTATACAAGAATTTGTCTTATAGGGAGACCCATGAGGGGATTCCTCAGAGCTTTAATGAGTAGGAACATATTATGAATGAAAATGGGGGAATGGAATCTCAGGATCAGGAAGGGGAGGGTGATGTGCAAAAGGAAATAGGAGAAAGAGTAGCTAAAACTTTGGCACCACAACTACCCCAAAAACCCTGAAAGACAAACAGAGCTGTGAAACCCACAATGAAACTAACTTATGATAGCCCTTGAACTCAAACACAAGTGTCTATGCAGGTAGTGAACAGACAACTAACTGCCTATCAAACACATGGAAAAGGACAAAGATTTGAAACTGGAGTGTGAAGAAAGGCATGAGCCATAGTGGGAAAATCTGTGTTAAAATCTTGGGGTCAAGAAAGTAATATATAACAAATTCATATCTTTTGTAAAGAAATAAGAGGGGAGAGTGAAACCCATCTATAAAATGGGTTTTGATAGATTTTAATTTTTGTGTTAAACTGGCATTTTGATCTGTGAGGTTTTTTTCCCCTGTCAGTTTGTGATAATGACTATCAGAAAATACATCAAATTTTCTTCTCCATGACAACCAGTGCTATGGAGAAGGGGGAGGAGCTTTCTAATGAGGGAAAATATCTGTGTGTATTTCTATGCTGAGGGGGAGTTCTGTGGAAAACTGCCAGTGAAGAGAGAATGCAGTTGAAAGAAGAGTGAGAGATTTTAAGAGTTAAATTCACTTAGGTTTTGTGTTAGTTTCTGAGGGAAAGGGAGGGCAGTCCTACACATTAATACCCTTTCACCTTGGGTGGAGTTACTAGGTGCCAAATATATAGGGGTTGGCCCTGGGGGGGGGGGGCACCTTTCAGATCACCCCTTCGAATCCAGGGATGCTTGGGTGGAGGGGGGAGGTAGATTACATAAATTTATAGGGGGATACACTGCCCCAGATTCCTGCCAGTTGGCAGGATAAGTTGCAGAGTTTGTTAAAAAGTGAGGGAACATTTTGTAGGATATGGCAGATTTTCTACCCCAGGGGGCTTAGGGATTTATTCCCGTGACATGCTGATTGATGCAATGAGGAGGGTAATATAAAAGTGTTTCTATCCCACCATGACACCAGTCCATATAAAAGGCTAAGAGTATTCTCAGGGATGGAGCCCACATCTCTTGGTGGGGAAGCATTTGACCACTGGAAAATTTTAGCCCTCCAGATGGTACAAGAATGGCAGTGTGCAGAGGGTGAAAAGAAAAATTGTGTGATAGAAAGTCTATGGACCTCTGCCCTTGATATGGTAATGTTCCTGACTCTGTTTAACCCTGAACTTACTGCCATACACATTTAAGACATGCTGGTAAGTGTGTATAGAAGTACAGTTGATCAAGAGGATTGCTTTATTCAGCTCAAAACTATTGTACAGGGGGCTGGGTAGAAGCTTTCCTAATATGTGGCATGATTGGAATGTGTTATATAAGGAAAGGTGCTGTCATGTCTCAGGACATGGACAAGGCTAGAATTGAATAGATTCTCAGAGTGGCTTTACATTCAGATCTGATTTTACTCAGGGCTGGATTGCTTGACAAAAGAAGGGACCCCCCCCCCCCCTTCATTTTTCTGCACTGATGAGAAAGATCAGGGAGGGAGAGGACACAGAGAGAAATAGAAAGTCTCTGGGTCACCCTAACAGAGAGGGATTGCCCTATAAGCAGAAAGAGAAAATAATACTGAATACTAAAACCCTCCCAGTATAGTCAAACCCCCCTAGTCTGGACACCTCTACCCCTGAAGGAAAGAGAGGGGAGAACACCATGGTTTCACTCAGACTAGTGAGAAAGAATACCAGCCTAAAAGTAAATAAATTAAATTAATGGATATGCTTCTAAAACAGAGAATACCGAGGTTTCTGGAATCCAGTGGACTGTAGGATCCGAGTCAGCTTGGTTTCACTAGAGATAGATCTTGTCAGGCAAATCTAATTTCTTTGACTTTGTGACGGAGTTGGATCAATGGAGAGCACTAGATGTGATGTACTTTGATTTTATCAAAGCTTTTGACACAATTCCAGATAGATGACTGAGTGCCCTCTGATGAGCCCTAAAGTGACTAACTGGGTTAGGAACTGGTTGAGTGGAAGGGGACAGAGGGTAATGGTAAATGGAGCTCACTGTGAGAGAAAGGATGTTACCAGTATGCTACAAGGTTTGGTTTTTGAGCTGTTCTTTTTAACATTTTTGAAAGCAGTTTTTCCAAAGGGCTGTCACCTCTTTGCAGATGATACCAAAATCTGCAATAGGGTCAGTGCTTTTTTTGTGCCGGTATGCACCAGTATGGCGTACCGGCACCTTTTTTTCTGAGGGCCGGCTCACCAACTTTCCGTTCTGCCCCCTGCAAGCAAATCTAATATTTACTGAAGTCGCAGCACAAACTGGCGTGGTAGTGAAGACAGCAAGCAGGCAGGCTCGCCTGAGTCCTCGTCGCTTTCCTGCCCTCTCAGCACAGCTCAGGCTCAGCGTTCCACCTTCGTCGCTTCCCTGCCCTCTCAGCACAGCTCAGGCTCAGCATCCCGCCTTCATCGCTTCCCTGCCCTCTCAGCATCCCGCCCTCACAGAAAGGAAATTACATCAGAGGACGGCGGGACGCTGAGAGGGCAGGGAAGCGACGAAAGTATGGACGCTGAGCCTGAGCTGTGCTGAGAGGGCAGGGAAGCGATGAAGGCGAGATGCTGAGCCTGAACTGTGCTGAGAGGGCAGGGAAGCGACGAGGAGGTGAGCCTGCCTGTTTGCTGTCTTCACTACCGTCGGTTCGTGCTGTGACTTCAGTAAATATTAGATTTGCTTGCAGGGGGCAGAATGGAAAGTTGATGAGCTGAGGGCTGGCAGGTGGAGATGGGGTTGGAATGATTCTGGGGGCAGGTGGAGGCTAGGGCGAGTCACAGGACATGAAAGGGAGGGGGAGGATAGGGGGAAGGGAGAATCGCTGGACATGAAGGGGAGGGCAGAGAATCGGTAAACATGAATGGGAGAGAAGGATAGGGGCAAAGCAGAATTGCTGGACATGGATGGGAGGGAAGGATAGGGGCAAAGGAGAATCGCTGGACATGGAGGGGAGGGGAGGGCAGAGGAGAATCCTGGACATGGATGGGATGGGAGGGCAGGGAAGAGAGGAGAGTTGCTGGACATGGATGGATGGAGGGGAGGGCAGGAGAAATGTTGGACATGGATGGAGGAGATGGAAGACAGGAAGGAGATGCACATGGATGGAGGGGAGAGAGGAGAAATGCTGGACATGGATGGGATGGGAGGGCAGGGGAGAGAGGAGAATCACTGGACATGAATGGGAGGGAAGAACAGGGGCAAAGGAGAATTGCTGGACATGGATGGGAGTGGAAGGGAGGGCAGGTGAGAGAGGAGAGTTGCTGGACATGGGTGGAGGAGAGGGAAGACAGGAAGGAGACGCACATGAATGGAGGGGAGAGAGGAGAAATGCTGGACATGGATGGAGTGGAGGGCAGGGAAGAGAGATGTTGGAGGGAAGGAAAGACGGAGGAAGAAGATGCACACGGATGGAGGGGGAGAGGAGAAATGCTGGACTTGGATGGAGGAGAGGGAAGACAGAGGAAGGAGATGCACATGGATGGTGGGGTGGGGAGAGAGTTAAAATGCTGGACATGGATGGAGAGGAGGAAAGAGAGAGGAAGTGAGATGAACATGGATGGAGGGCAGGGGGCTAGGAGAAATACTGTACATGGATGGAGGGGAGGGAAGACAGAGGAGGAGATGCACATGGATTTAGGGGAGATGAGAAATTCTGAACATGGATGGAGGGGAGGGAAGAGAGAGGAAGTGAGATGAACATGGATGGAGGGGAGGAGAGAGGAGAAATGCTGGACATGGATGGATGAGAGGGAAGAGAGAGGAAGGACAGGAGATGCATATGGATGGAGGGGAGGGAAGAATAGGAAGGAGATGCATACTGACAGAGATGAGGGAAAGGGAAAAGAGGAGAAAAACTGCACATGGATGGAGAAAATAGGCAAAAACTGGATCCACTCTATACCTCCTCCAGTCAAGTCTGCGGAGGACCCAGCTTTTACCTATGGATGTAGAGCAAGAAATGAAGAAGAAAGGAGGGAAGTAAAGAAATAAATGGAAAGGAATCCCTGGAAACGAAGTTAAGGGAACAGATAGAGAGCAGCAGAATCAGAGACTAGGACTGACATGATCAGAAAAACAGTCACCAGACAACAAAGGTAGAAAAAAATCATTTTATTTTCAGTTTAGTGTTTGGAATATGTACAATTTGAGAATTTACATCTACTATCTTATTTTGCCCAGGGTATACTGGAGGTGTAACATCTTATAGAAATTATTTATAATGAAAAAATTTGAGTTATTTTTTTCTCCTATACTGGTATAATATTTTCAATGATGCCTGTTTATATGTACCAAGAGGTGTGGCTAACATGGGTGTAGTTATTATGGAGGCGGAGCCATAGGTGGTGGCCCCACCATAATGAGTACCGGTACCTTTTTTCCTACAAAAAAAGCACTGAATAGGGTATACACTCCTGATGGTGTGGGTAACATGAGGAGGAACCTAGTGGATCTTGAAGAATGAGCCATAATTTGACAGCTAAGATTTTCCGATCTGAAGAAGAAAGGTTACCTCTGGAAGCTTATCAAAAAATGTATTAGGTTAGTCCAATAAAAATATATCATCTTATTTTCTTTTCTATGTTTTGCTCTATTTCTATTTACTACCTTTATAAAGTGGACTAACACGGCTACCACACCACTTTACTGCAGCTAAAATTTAATGCAAAAGATACAGGGTCATGCATTTGGGTTACAAAAACTTGAGGGAGTGTGTGGTAGTGTGGATTAGCAGCTGACTGCAAGCCTCATAAACTATGGCAGACACAGATTGCAGGTAAAAAAGTCAAACTACTTTATTTATGTACATGAAGGAAAATAGCTAGCCCTGTTTCCTCACAGGCTTGGTACTTCTAGTAGAGTCTTCAAGCACAGTCACACTTTCAGCAGCCTGACATGGCTCTACACTTTAATATGTAATAACCTTCTCAAGCATAAGCACAGTTCCAACATTCTGTTCATGACATGCCTTTACAGTTCCAACAACCAAGGAATAATTGGCCTACCTTGGCTGTTTTCATTTACCTCACATACAAACTCTGTAGGTGTAGATTTAAGGGATTCTTTACAACACAGGGTGAAAGCATCTAAGCTAGGCCACTACTGTCTCCTGGAACTCCTGTTAGGTACTGCCTCCTCATTCTGTTCCACTCCAGGGCTTTTAACTTCCTCTCTGCCTGAGCCCTGCTCTCCTGAATTAGCATGCTACAAGCTATTCCCTGCCTTAAGGTAGCTCAGTTCCCACCTCAGTGAGGAAGTGTCCTGAAGGAAGCCCTGCCTTGTACCACTCCATCCCTCACAGAGGGGTACAATTTAGAGGATTAAATACTTTTGTGCATGAAAAAGGAGCATGACTTGGGTGTGATCATATGTGATGAACCTAAGGTGGCCAAACAAGTAGATAAGGAACATAAGAACATAAAAGTAGCCATACTGGGTCAGACCAATGGTCCATGTAGCCCAGTATCCTGTTTCCAAACAGTGGCCAACCCAGGTCACAAGTACCTGGCAGAAAACCAATTATTAGCAACATTCCATGCTACCAATCTTGGGGCAAGTAGTTGCTTTCCCATGTCTGTCTCAATAGCAAACTATGGACTTTTCCTCCAGGAACTTGTTCAAGCCTATTTTAAACCCAGATACGCTAACCACTGTTACCACATCCTTTGGCAAAGAGTTCCAGAGCCTATTTGTTGAGTGGAAAAATATTTCCTCCTATTTGTTTTAAAGTATTTCTATGTAACTTCCTTGAGTGTCCCCTAGTATTTGTACTTTTGGAATAATAAGTACATAAGTACATAAGTAGTGCCATACTGGGAAAGACCAAAGGTCCATCTAGCCCAGCATCCTGTCACCGACAGTGGCCAATCCAGGTCAAGGGCACCTGGCACGCTCCCCAAACGTAAAAACATTCCAGACAAGTTATACCTAAAAATGCGGAATTTTTCCAAGTCCATTTAATAGCGGTCTATGGACTTGTCCTTTAGGAATCTATCTAACCCCTTTTTAAACTCCGTCAAGCTAACCGCCCGTACCACGTTCTCCGGCAACGAATTCCAGAGTCTAATTACACGTTGGGTGAAGAAAAATTTTCTCCGATTCGTTTTAAATTTACCACACTGTAGCTTCAACTCATGCCCTCTAGTCCTAGTATTTTTGGATAGCGTGAACAGTCGCTTCACATCCACCCGATCCATTCCACTCATTATTTTATACACTTCTATCATATCTCCCCTCAGCCGTCTCTTCTCCAAGCTGAAAAGCCCTAGCCTTCTCAGCCTCTCTTCATAGGAAAGTCGTCCCATCCCCACTATCATTTTCGTCGCCCTTCGCTGTACCTTTTCCAATTCTACTATATCTTTTTTGAGATACGGAGACCAGTACTGAACACAATACTCCAGGTGCGGTCGCACCATGGAGCGATACAACGGCATTATAACATCCACACACCTGGACTCCATACCCTTCCTAATAACACCCAACATTCTATTCGCTTTCCTAGCCGCAGCAGCACACTGAGCAGAAGGTTTCAGCGTATCATCGACGACGACACCCAGATCCCTTTCTTGATCCGTAACTCCTAACGCGGAACCTTGCAAGACGTAGCTATAATTCGGGTTCCTCTTACCCACATGCATCACTTTGCACTTGTCAACATTGAACTTCATCTGCCACTTGCACTCATTCTACACCACTCAGGATTTTGTAGACCTCAATCACATCTCCCCTCATCTGTCTCTTTTATAAGCTGAAAAGCCCTAACCTCTTTAGCCTTTCCTCATATGAGAGGAGTTCCATCCACGTTATCATTTTGGTTGCTCTTTGAACCTTTTCTAATTCTGCTATATCTTTTTTGAGATACAACAACCAGAACTGAATGCAATACTCAAGGTACAGTCGCACCATGGAGCAATACAGAGACATTATAGTATTTTCAGTCTTATTCACCATCCTTTTCCTAATAATTGCTAGCATCCTGTTTGCTTTTTTGGCTGCTGCTGCACACTGAGCAGATTTCAGCGTATGATCTACAACAATACCTAGATTTTTTTCTTGAGTGCTGACCTCCATGGTGGGCCCTAGCATCAGGTAACTATGATTCAGATTATTTTTTCCAATGCGCATCACCTTGCATTTGTCTACATTTGGATGCTCAGTCTTCCAATTTCCTACAATATTTCGCACGTGGTTTAATAACCTTGAATAGTTTTATATCATCTGTAAATTTAATCACCTCACTCATTGTTCTGATTTCCATATAATTTATAAATATGTTAAATATCACCAGTCCCAGTACTAATCTCTGTGGCACTCCACTATTCACCCTCCTCCATTGAGAGAAATTACCATTTAACCCTACCCTCTGTTTTCTGTGCAATAACCAATTCCTAATCCACACCAAAACCTTGCCTCCTATCCCATGACACTTCAATTTTCTCAGGAGTCTCTCATGAGGAACTTTATCAAAAGCTTTCTGAAAATCTAGATACACTACTTCAACCACCTCACCTTTATCCACATGTTTATTCATGCCTTCAAAGAAATGAAGCAAATTGGTGAGGCACTGGCAGAACCCATGCTGACTCTGTCCCTAAATATAGGCACATTATTATAGAATTGCCCTTATTATGTTCAAATATTGCCTCATAATCTAGCTGAAAGAAGACATGCACACATATGCCATCTAAAATGGTTAATGAACAGTTGCATATTTACTTTATGTGATCAATCAAGGATAGAAAAGCCAACTATATAAACTAAGTTGTACTTCACCAGGCGGAAGCAATTTTAAACCATCTACCAGAACAAAAGAGCCTTGCACCTCACATGTATTCAATATAGCAATTTTCAGTGCAGTATTTCAAAATAACATTGTATCCAACAGATGTCTTAATATCTTTTTTTTTCTTTTTTTTAATCACAGACCTCAGTGGCACAAAACCTGCGGTGGCAGTTCATTGCACCTCACTTGGTGGGGGCGGTTGGATACCATTAAAATGATGATAGTTCCTAAGGTCACATATACGTTGAGTATGATCCCTCTTTTATTTCCTAGTGCCTTTTATAGGCATCTGGAAAGGATGCTTTCCAACTTCTTGTGGAATTTTAGGTTGCCCAGAATTTCACTGAGCAAGCTTAAACTTCCAAAAAGGCATGGAGGTGTGAAATTTCCTGATATCCTACTTTATCATAAAGCCTTTATTATGCGGCAGGGCATGGAATGGCTCGCTTCTGTAGGTGTCTCTTCCCCGCCCAGGTGCTTGGTCTTTGAGCGAGCCCTTCTTGGCCCGTTGCAGCACTCCCATCTCCTGGGTATGTGTCTTCCCAAGGGCCTTGTGTCTAATCCGCTCATCCATGCAACCTTTAAATTACTGGTGTCCCTTGATAAATTAATGGATATCCCTTGGTCTGCTACGCCTCTCACCCCTATTTGGAATAACCCCAAATTTAAAATTGGCAATAAGCAGGTTTCATGGTCTCAGTGGCAACGTATCGGCATTTGGACTTTAGAGGATTTGATACATGCAACTAGGCAGTCTTGGAAAACCTTTGCAGAAATGAAACTAGACTTTGGCCTTTCTGACGCCCAATTTTACCAGTGGCTTCAGCTTGGCTCCATGGTAAAAAAGCAGTACAAGGGTGGATTTCAAGCCCAGTTCCTCTCCCAAACCCCAGGGCTTCTGGATTTTGGTCTGAAGCTTCAGCGCACTGGTCATGTGGCTTCCCACATTTACAAATATCTTCTTTGTAAATACAGCACTAAATGTACTGGTTTGCGAAGGTGCTGGGAGGAAGACTTGCAGCAACCTATTTCTGGCAAGCTGTGGGAATTGCTTTGGAAGTCTCTTTTCAGGTGCTCTAACTCTTCTACCACCACGCAGTCTATGTATTTCTTTCTGCATAGATCCCTCTGGACGCCGTATAAGTTGCATGTTATTAATCCCTCTAGTCCAGCTGTCTGTTGGTCTTGTCACTCCCAAACGGGTACTCTCAGGCATCTTATATTTGAATGTGTGTGTCTTCATAAGTACTGGTCAGAAGTCTGGTCTCAGCTGGTAGCCATTTTTCCCCTCCCTGGCTCCATCTCTTATCAATTTGTGATTCTTCGGGAACAGTCCTTTGGGGGTCAGTTAACTCCAAGTGAGGGGGCTCTTGTTGGTGCCATGGTCTCTTTGGCATTGAAGGTGATCTTCTCTCACTGGAAGTCCTTACATCAGGCCACTTATCAGGAATGGTGGAACTCATTGCTCCAAATATACAAATTCGAATTACATCTGGCGAAGAAATCTTCTCGCTTCGCTTCCTATAGGGAAAAATGGCTGCCACTGGTGTCCTATTTTGCTTCGGTACAGAGTTAAGCACTGAGGTTGATGTATTTGTGGCCTATGCATGCTCCATGTCTGGATTTGTATCCTCCAGCACCCCCCTCCTTTTTTTTTTAATTATTTCTCCACCTCCTCTTTCTTCCCCCTTTTTCTTAATGTGTTTCTAGTTGTGGATAGTTGTTTCTTGAATGTGAGCTCCAGTTTTGCCATGTTTGTAACTGTTGCTTGTTGAACTGTGGTGAGCTCTTGCTTCTATTTTATTATGTTAAAATTCAATAAAAGATATTAAACTTAAAAAAAAAGAGATAAACACACTTTCAACTCTCTTAACTCGCCATTGCCTCTTCATAGGTCCAAATTATTTTTCTATTTTAGTCAAACACTAGAGTGTTCATCTCTTAACAAATGAACTGCCGCTGCAAGTTTTGTGCCACCGAGGTCTGTGATAAAAAAGGAGAAGGAAAAAAAAGATATTAAGACATCTGTTGGATATAATGTTATTTTGAAATACTGCACTGAAAATTGCTATATTGAATATGTGTGAGGCGCTTTTGTTCTGTCATCTACTTTATGTGTACATTTTTAAAATATATATACATTATTTTCTTCCTCCACTAAGTTATTCTGCAGTTAATAACAGGGAAGTTGTCAATTTATGTGCATACATTCATCTGTTTTTATCTGCTGTAATAGAATGTGGGTTCTGCATAGAAGGAACACTATACTCAGCTGGAGGTGATAGCCAAAGAAAGGCAAAGGACACTGCAAAGGAAAATCCTTAGAAAAGACGCAAAGACAGAAAGGAAGTGAAGTCTCTGTAGGGAACAGCATGTTGGGAACTTTGGCTGTAGCAGGTTCTAGCTATAAGTCTGACAGGAAAAGGCAATTGCAGACAAAAACTGGGAACAATGTTTGGCAGGAGCTCAGGACCAATCCAGTCGATGGAGTCCTCCATAGACACTAGGAAGGTAAACAATCCAAAACTGCCATAGAAGCAGACATTCTGAGGCAGCTAAAGATCAGGGATTTGATTCTGAAGTTGCTTCTGGGATATCTGACCCTGTGGCAGCCTCTGAAGGCCCAGGGGCTGCCACAGGATCAGATATTCCAGAAGCAACCATCAAGGTTTCAAAAAAATGTATATATAACTCCAATGAAAATTGTGCACAAAAAATTGTGAAGTAAATGATGGTTGGCTGCAGATCTTTATTTCAGTGCAAATGACCTGACACAGACTGTGTTTCAGCTCTAGGACCTGTGTCAGGGGTCTACAAACATATGAAAACATTAGAAATACATTAAAACATTATTTTAAAAAACATGCAAATAAATAGATAAATCAATACAATTCTACTGAATACCAATTAAAACAAATGAACCTAGCATTAGAATTAATGATTAATATGGTATATTTATGGAACATAGGTGAAAAAAATGAATAAATAAATTAAGATGTTACTAGTGATAATGCAATAAACCATAATGATGATAACATATTGATTAAATAGTCAATTATGTATAAAAACCAAAATAATATACCTGAAATAACAAAACTACAATGTATGATCTGTATATAAACCCATACAAATGAGTATAAAATGAAAAGAATTAGAAACAAATCAATACTCAATGAAATGATATAAAAGCATATGCTACAAGAAGGATGTATAACCTTTAATTTTTAATATTGTGGTCCAATCAGGTAAAGGTTTGTCTTTTATCTTCTTTATTAGTGCACATCCTTCTTATAACATATGCTTTTATACCATTTTCAATGATTATTAATTTGTTTTACTTATTTTCATTTTAGACTCATTTGTAAGTTATTTTTTTAACATATGGATCATACATTGTATTATTATTATTTTGGTATGATATTGTTGTCAGGTCCATTTGTTTTGATTGGCATTCAATGGAATTGTATTGATTTTTCTATTTATTTGCATGTTTTTTTTGTTTTTTGATGAGGTTTTAATGTATTTTTAATGTTTTCATATATTTATAGGCCTCTGATGAAGACCCTAGAACCAAAACATGGTCTGTGTTGGGTCGTTTGCATTGAAATAAAGATCTGATGCCAACCATCATTTGCTTCCCTGTTTTTTGTGCATCTTTGTGTTCTGTGAAGTGAGTTAACCTTGGTTTTGCTGTCCCAACTAAAAGGAACCAGAGGCACAAGAACTGATAGGTTGGTAAGGAATAATTCCTGAATGTTCCAGCTAGGGCTTTGGGACAGCAGAAGAGCCAGTTTTTTGAGGGTTATTGTTTAAAGCTGATTATGATATGCATTATTGAATGCTTCTGTGCTCATACATGAGACCCTTGAAGGAGTTAAATTTGACTGTTGCCTGTGAAGGGACAGAAATAGAGTCAATAAAGAGAATGTTTGCAATCTGTTGCTCATCTGGATGCTTTCCTACCATTAGCAAGAATATTTGATATGGTCTGTAATAGCAGCACATGCACCTATGTTGTTCCTGAGTCGATATTTGAACTGTTATTTTAGATATCTTAGACAGAACAGATTCTTTCTATGGAACTTGTAAGGCTTTTAACCATTTTTCTGTTTCACTTCGCCTAGGTTCAACATTTATTTTAATACTTGAATGCAAAATCTGGTCCTATAAACTTATTTAGGAAATGGAATTAGATGAGCAGAAACCTTGTGCATATTACTTAAGATCCCACATTTATTATATTCAGTACCATCTGTTGTGTTCCCTGAGCACTATTTTTCTCCCCTAAAAATAAGAATTAATATAGCTTAACACCTCACTACTGTTTAGCTCACTGACTCATGGAGTCTATGATTCACTGTGGATGTGGAGATCAGGATCCACTCCAGTCAAAAAGTAATGCACTTTCTGTTTTGATACGGAGACAGCTGACCTACAAGTATACAGATCAGCTTCATTTCCTAAGGTTATGAATTTTTTAAATGCTATCAAGTGCACTTAAAATGGATCAACCATTTTCACTTCAATGCACTTTTTCCTTTTACTACCAGCATTTATGATTTTTATAGGATGAAACTACTCTAAATTTAAAGATATGAGCACAGCTCCGTACAACCTTGTCTTGCAAATGTGAGCTGTAACTGAGTTGTCAATGTTGAAATCTTTAAAAGTCTATGTGCTAAAGTTTGGGGTGCTTGATAAGGCCATTTGGGCATGCAAAACCCAAAACAAAACATGCAGTCCACTAGGACATTTAGGAGAAAGGGTAAGGGCAAATGGTTAACAATGATTCCATGGAGATCCATCTATAGAGGGAAAGGGAGGGGGTGATCCCCAATGATTCTTTCAGAGGGAGATACTGTGATAGTTACCCTTTCTAATACAGATATCAATTGTTTGAAGAAAGAGTTATCCTTTGTCCCAGCTGTTAGATACAACACACTTCAGACCAGAGCTGATTTGTTTAAATTTACAAGAAAACTGCAAATTTTGCCATTGTGTTTTTCAAAACCCACAGTTAATCGTTGATCTATTTGTGCTACCTGGCAGTGTTGTTCAAAGTACTAGGTCAAAGTGAAAATAATGTATATTTTAATACTTAAGTAAAAATAAAAGTACAATGAAGAACACATTACAAAATTTACTTAAGTGAAAGTAAAGAAGTTATTACCTGATATAATACTTTTTGAGCAAAACGTATAAGTACTGCAACTACAGTGGATGGAACCTTACATTTTTATCCCAACAATTTTACTGCTCTACAATTCAGTCCACTTTGATTTTAACAAAACTAATCCCCCTGTTTAGAAGGCTGTGCTAACGGCAGCCGTGTGGCATTGCCGACAGCCCATTCAAAGTGAATGGGCTGTGTCAGTAGTACCGCACTGCCAGCCGCTAGCGTGGTTTTGTAAACAGGGGCTTAAATTTTGAAAATGACTTTCATGAGAGTTTGCTTCTGAACCAGCACAGTTAAAAAGGTGTTCAACAAATGTACTTGTAGGATGTGGAAGAATAGCCTAATGGTTAGTGAAGCAGCCTGAGAACCAGGAGAACTGGATTTAGTTCTCACTGCAGGTCCTTGTGATTCTAGGCAAGTTACTTATTCCCAAATTCTATAAAAAGTGCTATAAATAGCAAGTTAAAATTTGGGTGTGCACACAATTTAATAGAATAACTAGCATCAATAGCTTTTTTAACAAGCAATTATTGGCATTAAATTAAATTTAGGCATGGATTGCACGCCTACATTTTCCATGCGAGTCAAAAAAAGGGGCACTGAAATGGGAGGGTCATAGATAGATGGGGGGCATTACTTTCCATTACACATGCAATTATAGAACAAGGTGGGATCCGTGCCTAATGTAGGTATGAGCATTTACACCATGAGGCATATTTTCAAAGCACTTTGGGAGGCTAAGTTCCATAGGTTTCTATGGAACTTTGGGAGGCTAAGTGCTTTGAAAATGAGCATGTCTCCACTGGTGTAAATGTCACACCTAAAAGTAGTTGTGGTCCCGGACTTAAGTGCTATTCTATAAACTGTACCTAACTTTAAGCATGGTTTATAGAATAGCACTGAGTGGGTTTTTTTTCACCACTGATTTTTTAGGTACCATATACAGAATTTAGTCCTTAACCCTCTATTGTCCCAGATACAAAAACTTAGATTATGAGCCCACTAGGGTCAGAAAAATTATTTGTATATAATAAATGTAAACCACTTTGATTGTTCAGTCTGACAAAAAGTTCCTTCAGATCAGGCCAGGCTCAATATTACTTACTAGGACTTCAGGTAATGATCAAGGGAATCTCTGTCTGAAACAGTTGACTTCCATATAAGAAAGAATTGGCTGAGGGGAGATATGATAGAGGTCTATAAAATAATGAGTGGAGTTGTGTTCAATTCTGGTCGCTGCATCTCAAAACAAGATAAAGTGGAATTAGAAAAGGTGCAGAGAAGGGCGACAAAAATGATAAAGGGGATGGGACGACTTCCCTATGAGGAAAGGCTAAAGTGGCTAGGGCTCTTCAGCTTGGAGAAAAGGCAGCTGAGAGGAGATATGATAGAGGCCTATAAAATAATGAGTGGAGTTGAATGGGTAGATGTGAAGTGTCTGTTCACGCTTTCCAAAAATACTAGGACGAGTGGGCATGCAATGAAGCTACAATGTAGTAAATTTAAAACGAATCGGAGAAATGTTTCTTCACTCAATGTGTAATTAAACTCTGGAATTCGTTGCCAGAGAATGTGGTAAAGGCGGTTAGCTTAGCGGAGTTTTAAAAAAGTTTGGACGGCATCCTAAAGGAAAAGTCCATAGACCGTTATTAAATGGACACAGAGGAGAAATGATGAATATAGAGGAGAATAGGCTGAGAGTGCAGATGCTGAATGTGGAGGGAGAGAGGGGCAGGGACACAGAGGGAAGATGGATGGAGGACATGGAGAGAGAAGAAATGTCAAATGGACAGGAGACCCTGAAAAGTTTCCAAGTTTCCAAGTTCCAAGTTTATTTAATATTTACTTTCCCATCCTATGAAATCCATCAGGGTGGTTTAAAATCTAAAATAGAAGAAAGACAGAGGTAGAGGAAAAAATATGATAAACGAAAGACATGGCACAATAGGGATAGTAAGGGAAGATCTACAATCATGATAGTAAAAGGGATGGGGTAAAACAATAGGAGAGCTCTGCTACAGATAGCCAACCTGTTTAGTCATTTTGGTAGAGTCATCAGTCATATTGGAGGAACCACTGACAGGCATTTGTGAATAAGTGAGTTTTTAGTTCAGTTTTGAATTTTGGGCATGAACCCAGTTCAACAAGCATAACTCTTGCACCATATATAGAATTTGGCCCTTACTACCAGATTCTATGTAGCATGCCTAGAGTTCTGGGCTGAAATCTAAGCATATTCCATAACTACACGCGTAACTTAATAGGCTTAACAATCTAATCAGTGTAGATAACAGCACGTAGCAAGCAAATATGAGCACTAATTGGGAATAATTAGAATTTAAGCGCAGAAATCCCTAAACGTATTCTGAAATGAACTGCACCTAAATTCTAATGCATACTGTTCAAAAGGGGCATGGCTACGGGTGGGGAAATGGGCATTTCATAGGTGTTCCAAAATGTATGCATATAGTTATAGAATATGGTCCAGTGTATGTAAATGTATGCACAAGTATTTATGCCATGTTTTCATTGGTGTAAATGGATGCGCACAGTTTTAGGCACTGGGGTATCAACTAAGCACCTAAATCTAGGCATCACTTACAGAATGTGCTTAGGTGGAAATGTTTACCACATGAATTTTTTAGGCACCATATACAGAATCTGGCCCTTAGCGCATAAGTGCTGGGTACACCTCTGATCCACCCATGCCCCTCCTATGTCCATACCCATGATATAGAATTTCTGCATTAAGATTATAGAATATCTCATGCAACTACAAATTAGTGCCAACTAACTCCAATTATCAGCAATAATAGGTTTTTAGTGCCAATTAGTAGCTTATTTGTCAATTATGTTATATACATAACAGTAGTTATAGTTATAAATAATAAATACATCTAAATCTAGGTATTTCATAAACTGTGTGCAATTTTGCATGATAACCCCTGGATTTCATATATGGTGCTCAAAACTATGTAGACAAATTTGAGTGTGCACCTATTTGTGTGCACAAATGAGCCCATTAATGCCAATAATTGGGTACTAACAATCAATTATTGGTGTTACTTGGCAGTATTTCTGCCTCAAGTGTACGTCATTTCCGGCGCTACAGAAAATAATTCTGTAATTTGTAGCAAGGTGCTAACCCAGCAGTAATCACTGCCCAGTTACCATGGGAGCCCTTACCGCCACCTCAATGGGTGGCAGTAAGTTCTCCCCCTGCATGGTCACACGGTAAGAATAATCTTACCACATGGCCAATTTTTTGTGTGGGCTTTTTACCCGCTGCGGTAAAAAGGGCCCTGGCACAGAGCAAAAATGGCTCCCACCATTACCACAGGGCCCTTTTTACTGCAGCTTGGCAAAAGAACCCCCTTAGTGCGTGAGCCACTTTTCCCTCCACCTATTTTGTAGGTGGTACAGGCTCATGCAACAATTCTGTACTAATCAGTTAACACGTGGTAATGTAGATGCTCAAACTGCTTAGCATAGAAATACCCACTCTGTGCCCTCAGACATGCCCCCTCTATGATAAAGTACAAATAGTTTTAGCAGAATTACTATGGTTGCCGGACTGTAATTCCTTTCCATAAGGGACCTTTTATTAAAACACGTTAAACTCTGGACTGAACAAGTTTTCATGTGGGAGTTTCCCAAACTCTAAGCCCAGATTAAATGCAGTGGTATTTTGAGCTTTTTAAATATGTTTTTTCTTGCACTAATTTTTCCATTAGTGTTTGGGACTTGCAAAAACATGAACATGGGAGTACTTAGTGCCTCTTATTTAGGTGATAATTGCTCCTATGTTAACTCTGTATTATCCTGTTACCATGTGCTAATGTGAACATGCTAATTGGTGAATGCTTCCATGCCCATTCCATGCCCATGACATGCCTCTTCCTAAAAATATATTTAAAAAAAAACCCAACATGCGATTAGTCCAATCAAAGTGGAAAATCACTGAAATACACTTTAACACATTTTGAGGTAAGCCTTTTTTCACAAGCTGCATCTTAGGGTTTAAGCCTTTTAGTAAAAGGATCCCTTAATTAGTTAAATTCAAGAAGCCACTACTTGGTAAACTTGTATTTCAACCTACAGTTTACATGACAAACTGTTATCGACCATCCTCAACAACAGCATTCCAATCTGGAGGTTGAAATAAAGGCCGAGACTTCCAATAATCCATTTTTCAAATCCTTTGTCTACAACATCCTCCCAGGGTTCTGTCAAAAAGCTAAGCCATAGGCCAAGGAGTAGAGCTTTTGAGTTAAACTCTGCCGTAGGCCTACTTATTGCCCAAAGTTGCTATGAGCTTCATTCTGTAAAATCCTCAGGATAAAAGACACATTTGTATTATGCATAATTACATATACTCTGAATTTTTCACTGGTGACCACTGGTGACTGTTCTTGAATGCACAAGCTGGGACTCTTTCTCCCGGGAACTTTGAGTAAAGTTTCATAAATCAAAAACCCAATGGTTAGTTTAGGTAGAAGCTAAGTAGAGGTTAAGGTCATATAAACATAGATGTAAAAGTCACATATATGTGCTCAAGGAGTACCAAGGGGATAAAGAGAGAATTCTGAGTGGAAATTAAGAGATGGAGCATATCTGCTGTCTTTTTCTTTTAGTTGAGTAAAAGTTGTAGTAGTTGGCATTGTTGAAAAGGTTATCATTGATGTTGAAAACATGCATTAGTGGACCTAGAAAAGCAACTATTCCAGTCCAAGGAGATACAGTATTATCTAGGAATTGTCCATGGTCCGCAATTTTAAGCTGCATTAAGGCACATGTTAGTGTCTAATGCAGATTATTTATTTATTTTTATTTCTACATTTGTATCCCACATTTTCCCACCTGTTGGTAGGTTCAATGTGGCTTACAGGAGTCCATAGTAAATTGGTTACAGTTTATATAGAGCTATGTTATCATTTATATAGAACAATGAGGTTTACAGTTGTCTTGTTTTTGACGGGTTGTAAATATTTTATATTTGCCACAGGTCAAACATGTTGAATGTTTGGGTGTTTGGAGTGTCGCAAGCTTAGGCCAGTTCTGTCTATTATCATATTCCTGTAGTTTTTCAGGAGACGTGCATGGTTAGGTTGGTTCGGCAGGAAGGAATTTTCTGAATAAATGGGCTTTCAGATGTTTTTGAAAGATTAGGTAGTTGTCAATAAATTTTAGATCTTTCTGTAGTGTATTTCAGAGTTTGGTGCAAATGTATGAGAAGCAGGTAACGTATGTTGATTTGTATTTGAGGCCTTTGCAACTAGGGAAGTGGAGAGTAAGATAGGATCTCACTGAGTTAGTTGTGTTACAGATTGGTAGGTCAATTAGGCTGGTCATGCATCCTGGTGCGATGCCGAAGATTATTCTGTATACCAAGGAACAGATTTTGAAGGATATATGTGCTTTGATTGGTAGCCAGTGTAGTTTTTGGAGTAGCAATCTAGCGCTTTTGTATCAGTTTTTTCCTAGTATGAGTCTGGCTGCTGTGTTTTGTGCTATTTGTAATTTCTTTAAGATTTGGTCTTTGCACCCTGCGTAGATTCCATTGCAATAGTTCGTATGAGCTAAGACCATGGTTTGGATCAGGGTGAGGATAGAACTCTTTTGAAGTATTGTTTTACACGTTTAAGTTTCCACATTGTGTGAAACATTTTCTTTGTGGTGTTGGCAGCCTGGTTTTCGAGGGATAAGTTGTGGTCTATCATGATTCCTAAGATTTTCAGATTGTCTGAGACAGGGAGAGATGATCCCAAGGAGCTGAGGGTTGTGAAGCATTCAGTGTTGTGTGGAGAAGAGAGTATCAGGCTGTGCTTTTTTCCCTATTTAAGGGCCCCTTAAATCACCTCACTTATCATTCCCACTTCTACATCATTTATAAATATGTTAAATAGCACCGGTTCCAGTTCAGATCCCTGCAGCACCCCACTATTCACCTTTTTCCATTGAGAGAAATGACCATTTAACCCTACCCTCTATCTATTAATAATTTCCAAATCCACAAAAGAACATTGCCTCCTATCCCTGGATTTTTAATTTTAAACAAAAATGAGACCCCATTTTTGGGAGGGGGATTGGTGTGCATACCCTAAAGGGGTACAGGAAAGAAAAAAGGGTTCTCTAGAGGTAGATGTAGAATTGTATATGATGCTTTTGGTATAGGAACTGGAATTGAGTTCTGTAGTGAGGGCAGATCAAGATTCCGAGTCACTCCTTTCCATAGAAAACAACAACAACAACAAGAAACAAATCAGGAACAGAAAGGAAAAGACCAGGGCTGCAAAATGGCAGAGGTTGAAGGGCAATCACAAAGTTATGAGACTTGAAATGAAAGCTGTGAACTGTGTTTATAGCAGCAGCCTTGGAGAGAGAAAGAGAGAGAGAGAGAGAGAGAGAGAGAGAGAGAGAGAGAGAGAGAGAGAGAGAGAGAGAGAGAGAGAGAGCAAAGCTTCTGGACTGTGTTTATGGCTTGGGATTTAGCTCATGCCTTGTTAGTAATAGCTCAAGGCAGGTTACAGTCAGGTATACTTGGTTTGTTTTCATTTCATCTGGAGTCATCAAATACCGCAGCAATCTGTACCTATAGCAGCCTTAGAAAGGAAGCTTTGCTGAATTGAATCAATGATGATTTATGTAATCAAAAGGTGGGTTGGTCTGAGTGCTATATCTCAAAGCAGGAGGAAGAAGTATAATTAGGCATATTCAACCTTCAGCTACTGCAGAGGGTATCAGACAGAGGAAATATAACTGGAGTAAATGGGCCATCCCGAGGGCTATGCAAGTGGTGCAGCTGCAAGAGTACAAGGGAGACAGAGCAGAAAAATCCTTCCCCTCCATTCTCTCCCCTGCTATGGTCTTGCAAAGTGGGCAGGTCGCAGCCACATTGCACAGGGTATATTCTGGCTTGGGATGCTTCAAATAGTCCCATGTAAAGAACATACACTTCTTCAACTGGCTTGTGATAATTGACTTGCATTTGCTACTGAATTATATGGTTCCAAGTGGGAAACTTGAAAATATAGTTGGATCCAATTGTTGTTTTTTTCTGATGTAGCTCTGAACCAGAAGGTATAAGATGCAGTTTTGTCAGGACAGGAGAGAGATGCATGGAAAGAACTAAGCAGGGAGACATCGTAAGACTGAATTGGGAAAAATACAATACTTGCCAATGAATTACACAGGAAATCAACAGATTGAAGCTCTATCATGTGAAAATATGTTTACAGCAAAATCAAATGCATTTGATTAGAAAATCAAAATACTAATTATGAGAACAAATTATATTTTGATGAATATTGCTTGCATAATTTAACAGTAACATATTTTCTGACAGTATATTAGTAAACAAAACAGAGACTGAATCTTCCTAATAGTAGGAAATGAAACATGCTAGATGTTAAGTGCCTAAATTACTGAATGGTAATCGCAAAGCCTCTGGAGCAGGGGTTCTCAACCCTGTCCTTGGGACACACCTAGTCAGTCAGTCAGGTTTTCAGGATATCCACAATGAATATGCATGAGATAGATTCACATGCACTACCTCCGTTCTATGCAAATCTATCGCGTGCATTTTCATTGTGGATATCCTGAAAACCTGACTGACTAGGTGTGTCTCAAGGACTGGGTTGAGAACCCTTGCTCTGGAGTAGTGATTGGGGCATTCCCAGTATCTGCCAGTGCATTTACTACGGAGTAGAAACTGTTACCATGAGATAGCAGCAATGAAAATGCTGATACATTTGCAGCCTCTTATTTAGGAACTTGTGCTAATTAGAGGTGGGGAGTAAGCCCATGATAACTTACCACACCCTGTCACTGTTCCAGATAGTGTGGATATGCTCAATAAAATGTTAATGCATGCTAGTAAGTGTAATCCAGGGGTGTCCAACCTCGGCCCTCTCCAGATAGGGTTTTCATTATTTTCCCCAATGTATAAGCATGAGATATGCTTGCATACAAAGGATGCAGTGAATGCAAATATATCTCATGCATATTCATTGGGGAAAACCTGAAAACCCAACTGAATTGAGGCCCTCAAGGACCGAGGTTGGACAACCCTGATCTAGACCCTTATTGGCATTTTAGACAAATAAATTGCTCATATACGCTCTCTATTTAGGGCTCTGTTACTAAATTGTGTTAAGCAGTTACCATATGAATTTGCACACATGGCTGCTGTACACATTTACTATGCTGGCATGACATAAGTACATAAGTAATGCCATACTGGGAAAAGACCAAGGGTCCATCGAGCCTAGCATCTTGTCCACGACAGCGGCCAATCCAGGCCAAGGGCACCTGGCAAGCTTCCCAAACGTACAAACATTCTATACATGTTATTCTTTGGATTTTGGATTTTTCCAAGACCGTTTAGTAGCGGTTTATGGACTTGTCCTTTAGGAAACCGTCCAACCCCTTTTTAAACTCAGAACATGCTAATTCACACAAGAAATGCACATCATGGAATGGGGTGGAAAATGGGCTGGTTTTTGGTGAGAAATGGGCAGTGCTACTGCTAGAGTCAAGCTGCTATATAAAGGCAAAAGGCCCTTATATATCAGCTTGACCCATGTGAGACTGGTACTAGGGGTTATGGGTGACATTTTGAACCCAGGACTTCTGAATTTCAAATGAATGACGCAATATTGAGGACAGTTTTATTTTGATACTAAAAGGTTGGCCTGTGTTGAGTTAGACTTAACTTGAAAGATGACTGGAGATGCCGAAGCGGCTTATGAACTATTTTGATGAACTCTTCCAAAATCTGCAAATTTATTAAGTTGATTGGTGAATCTATTCATTCAAAGCACTTAGATTGTGAGGCCCCTCCAAGGGACAGAGAAAGTACCTGTATATAATGTGTACAGCACTGTGTATGTCTAGTAGCACTATAGAAATGATTAGTAGTAGTAGCAGTAGTAATTGGGTATTCTGGCAAAATTCAGTACAAATTTCTGGGATAAGCAGCATAAAATGTATTGTACTGGTTTGGGGATCTTGCCAGGTACTTGTGACCTGAATTGGCCACTGTTGGAAACAGGATGCTATGCTTGATGGACCTTCAGTCTGTCCCAGTATGGCAACACTTATGTGCTTATATGACAAGATGAATGGCACAAACTCAGCAGTGGTGAATTTGCAACCTCTGTGTGTATATGGCACTACTTCCACTTTTAAAGACATCTATCTGCTTTGAAAAAGAGAACTATAGTGTCACATGACAATATTTAAATCTTTAAATAGAACATGAGGCTCTGAAGACATGATGGGACAATGTAAACCTGCATATTGTTTATTTATAAGTCACACAACTGGTACTTGCTCCAGAGTTGTCCGTCTAAATTCAGACCGCCATTTTGTATTTAGTAGTCCTCAGGAAAAGGAGGAGGACACGAGAAAAGGTAGGCAATAATCCTAGCTGTTAGTTATATCGCTGTGTTTCGAACTTTCTTTTCTTTTCTCTCTCTAATAACTTGTATCTGCTTACTTCCCAGGGTACTTTCAGGGGCCGAGGGTTCAGCTCCTTACGAAGGACTGTAGTGAAACAGGGGTTCTCTGTAGAGTGTTCCCACCAGATAAAGCCATAGTAAAGGTAAGTACCTTTTGTAACTTTAAAAGTATGTCACTGAAAATCCCTAACAACTAACAGGAGTAAGCATTATAGTAGTCTCTAAATACAGATAAGGGTTGAAATATACGGAGGTTTTTGCAGTGGCATAGCTAGGGTAGTTGACACCCGGGGCCGGTCATTTTTTAACACCCCCCTCCAAAATCCAGTACTAGGCATACCGAGAATACAAAACACTCAGGATCTCTAGAACAATTTTACCATACCATAAGCAGTAATTTCTACGGGTCACATAAGGAAAAGGAAAGCATCTTAAACACTACAGTGAGCACTAGAACATCAATTCGCCTATTGTAAAACGTAACCAGACAAAATAGTACAGATTGTCGATCCTGCACAGTCAATGCCAACTGAAAGCCATGTCTTTTTCACAAACACAGAAACAGAAAATAAAATACCACCATTTTATTGGACTAATACATTTATCTTTCAGAGACCAAAACCTCCTTCCTCAGATCAGATCAGTACAGTATAGTGATTTTACAATATCCTATCCTGGCCTGAGGAAGGGGGTTTTGTTCTCCGAAAGTTAGTCAAAATATATTAAAATTAGTCCAATAAAGATTACCTTATTTCCATGTTCTATTTATTAACACAGCTACAATACTACTTTATCCTAAAGCAAAAAAATAAAAATATATATTTTATTTGCAGTTTGTTGTCTCTGGTTTCTGCTTTCCTCATCTTCTTTTCACTGTCTTCCTTCCATCCAGCATCTGCCTTCTCTCTCTCTCTCCCTGCCATCCAGTGTCTGCCCTCTCTCTCCTGTCCCCTCCATCCAAAGTCTGCCCTCTCTCCCTGCCCCTTCCATCTAGGATCTGCCCTCTCTCCATGTGCATCTCCTTCCTTTGTCTTTCCTTCCCTCCATCCTTGTCCAACATTTCTCCTCTCTTCTCTTTTCCATCCATGTGCATTTCCTTCCTGACTTTCCTCCCTTCCATCCATCCATCCATCCATGTCCAACAACTCTCCATTCTCCCCTGCCGTCTCCTCCATCCACCCATATCCTTCAAATTTCCTCTCTCCCCTGCCCCCATTCATAAGTACATACAGTGGTGGAAATAAGTATTTGATCCCTTGCTGATTTTGTAAGTTTGCCCACTGACAAAGACATGAGCAGCCCATAATTGAAGGGTAGGTTATTGGTAACAGTGAGAGATAGCACATCACAAATTAAATCCGGAAAATCACATTGTGGAAAGTATATGAATTTATTTGCATTCTGCAGAGGGAAATAAGTATTTAATCCCTCTGGCAAACAAGACCTAATACTTGGTGGCAAAACCCTTGTTGGCAAGCACAGCGGTCAGACGTCTTCTGTAGTTGATGATGAGGTTTGCACACATGTCAGGAGGAATTTTGGTCCACTCCTCTTTGCAGATCATCTCTAAATCATTAAGAGTTCTGGGCTGTCGCTTGGCAACTCGCAGCTTCAGCTCCCTCCATAAGTTTTCAATGGGATTAAGGTCTGGTGACTGGCTAGGCCACTCCATGACCCTAATGTGCTTCTTCCTGAGCCACTCCTTTGTTGCCTTGGCTGTATGTTTTGGGTCATTGTCGTGCTGGAAGACCCAGCCACGACCCATTTTTAAGGCCCTGGCGGAGGGAAGGAGGTTGTCACTCAGAATTGTACGGTACATGGCCCCATCCATTCTCCCGTTGATGCGGTGAAGTAGTCCTGTGCCCTTAGCAGAGAAACACCCCCAAAACATAACATTTCCACCTCCATGCTTGACAGTGGGGATGGTGTTCTTTGGGTCATAGGCAGCATTTCTCTTCCTCCAAACACGGCGAGTTGAGTTCATGCCAAAGAGCTCAATTTTTGTCTCATCTGACCACAGCACCTTCTCCAAATCACTCTCGGCATCATCCAGGTGTTCACTGGCAAACTTCAGACGGGCCGTCACATGTGCCTTCCGGAGCAGGGGGACCTTGCGGGCACTGCAGGATTGCAATCCGTTATGTCGTAATGTGTTACCAATGGTTTTCGTGGTGACAGTGGTCCCAGCTGCCTTGAGATCATTGACAAGTTCCCCCCTTGTAGTTGTAGGCTGATTTCTAACCTTCCTCATGATCAAGGATACCCCACGAGGTGAGATTTTGCGTGGAGCCCCAGATCTTTGTCGATTGACAGTCATTTTGTACTTCTTCCATTTTCTTACTATGGCACCAACAGTTGTCTCCTTCTCGCCCAGCGTCTTACTGATGGTTTTGTAGCCCATTCCAGCCTTGTGCAGGTGTATGATCTTGTCCCTGACATCCTTAGACAGCTCCTTGCTCTTGGCCATTTTGTAGAGGTTAGAGTCTGACTGATTCACTGAGTCTGTGGACAGGTGTCTTTCATACAGGTGACCATTGCCGACAGCTGTCTGTCATGCAGGTAACGAGTTGATTTGGAGCATCTACCTGGTCTGTAGGGGCCAGATCTCTTACTGGTTGGTGGGGGATCAAATACTTATTTCCCTCTGCAGAATGCAAATAAATTCATATACTTTCCACAATGTGATTTTCTGGATTTAATTTGTGATGTGCTATCTCTCACTGTTACCAATAACCTACCCTTCAATTATGGGCTGCTCATGTCTTTGTCAGTGGGCAAACTTACAAAATCAGCAAGGGATCAAATACTTATTTCCACCACTGTAAGTACATAAGTAGTGCCATACTGGGAAAGACCAAAGGTCCATCTAGCCCAGCATCCTGTCACCGACAGTGGCCAATCCAGGTCAAGGGCACCTGGCACGCTCCTCAAACGTAAAAACATTCCAGACAAGTTATACCTAAAAATGAGGAATTTTTCCAGTCCATTTAATAGCGGTCTATGGACTTGTCCTTTAGGAATCTATCTAACCCCTTTTTAAACTCCGTCAAGCTAACCGCCCGTACCACGTTCTCCGGCAATGAATTCCAGAGTCTAATTACACGTTGGGTGAAGAAAAATTTTCTCCGATTCGTTTTAAATTTACCACACTGTAGCTTCAACTCATGCCCTCTAGTCCTAGTATTTTTGGATAGCGTGAACAGTCGCTTCACATCCACCCGATCCATTCCACTCATTATTTTATACACTTCTATCATATCTCCCCTCAGCCGTCTCTTCTCCAAGCTGAAAAGCCCTAGCCTTCTCAGCCTCTCTTCATAGGAAAGTCGTCCCATCCCCACTATCATTTTCGTCGCCCTTCACTGTACCTTTTCCAATTCTACTATATCTTTTTTGAGATACGGAGACCAGTACTGAACACAATACTCCAGGTGCGGTCGCACCATGGAGCGATACAATCCATCCATCCATATCTAGCAATCATCCATCCATATCTAGCAATTCTCCATCTATGTCCAGGAACTCTCCATTCTCTCCTGCCGTCTCCTCCATCCACCCATATCCTTCAAATTTCCTCTCTCCCCTGCCCCCATTCATTCATCCATGTCCAGCAATTCTCCTCTCCTCTAGCCCTGCTCCATCCATCCATATCCAGCAAATTTCCTCTCTCCCCTGCCCCCTCCATCCACCCACCCACCAGCAATTCTCCTCTCTCCCCTGCCCTCCCCTCCTCTCCAGTGATCTCTTCTCTCCCCATGCCCTCCCCTCCCATCCATGTCCAGCGATTCTCCCTGCCCTCCCTCAGCTCCCCCACAGCCCTCCTCTCCGTTCCTTCCTGCCCTCCCCTCCATCCATCCACGTCCAGCAATTCTCCTCCCCTGCCCTCCCCTCCAGCGATCTCTTCTCTCCCCCATGCCCTCCCCTCCAGCAACCTCTTCTCTCCCATGCCCCCCTTCTCTCCCCATGCCCTCCCCTTCTCTCACCCATGCCCTCCCCTTCTCTCACCCATGCCCTCCCCTTCTCTCACCCATGTTCAGCAATCTGTTCTCTCCCCCTGCTCTCCCCTCCCATCCATGTCCAGCATTCTCCTCTCTCCCCTGCCCTCTCCATTCCTTCCTTCCCACCCATGGCAGCCCTCCTCCTCCTCTCTGCCCCCCCCCCGTATCACAACCTTTTACTTCCCATGGTGGCAGCGGCGTCAGTTCCGTTACAAAGAAGGCACTGCAGGTTCCCCTCTGGCTTCAGCTTCTCCCTTCGCTCTTCACACAGTGAGTGTCCTGCCTTCGCGATGACGCATTTCCTGTTTCTGCGAAGGCGGGACACTCACTGTGTGAAGAGCGAAGGGAGAAGCTGAAGCCGGAGATGAGCCTGCAGCCTTCTTCGTAAGTAACTGACGTCGCTGCCACTACAGGAAGTAAAAGGTTATGATACGGAGGGGGGGGGGGCGGAGAGGAGGAGGAGGGCTGCCGAGGGTGGGAAGGAAGGAGGAGGAGGTTCTACAAGGCGCCCATGGAGGGGGGCGGAGTTTGGGTGCAGGGGGGTGCTCGGAAGCAGCGGGAGCGGCGGAGCACCCCCCCTTGTGCTGACACCTGGGGCGGACCGCCCCCTCCGCCCCCCTTGCTACGCCACTGGGTTTTTGGCTCATGAGGAAACGCGTAGGATATTCACACGAAGGAAATTAATTTTCAATTGTGGATACCAGACAGTCAAGCATTCACACTGAATACATCATTCTTACAAGTGAATGCAGAGCATTTGAAGTCTTTTCCTCCTTTAAAACAATAATCATAATCAGAGAGAGTTTTACTTGCTATTTGTATGAGTAGAATTATTTATGTCACACAACATTGTGTATTTCATTTGATAACTGTTTCTATTTGATTTGCGCTTATAACCCTGAGTCCTAACAATTTTTCTTCTCTCCTGACTCTGGCTAAAATGGAGTATGTTTCAGCATTCAGTTATTGTACATCTCCGATCTCTTCCTTTCTTACCTAATTAACTCCTACACTAATTTTCTCTTCTATTTCTTATTCCTCTTTCCTATTTGTGATTGTAGTGCCTTTCCTTTTTCTTTGTCTATATCGTGAACCACCCAGATAGCATAAGCTCTTGTGTGATGATGATCAGAAGCAAACACGGGCGCTAGAGGCTATTAGCGCCATACTAGCGCCTGTGTTTGCTACCACCCCATGATCAGAGCCCCTGAGTGCATGAAACAACACGCTTGCGGGCTCTGACTGCAAGTAGCATGCAATGATCAGCAGGCAATGATCAGCATGCAATGATTAGCAGGCAGCATGCCAAACATTGGTGTGCTGTCCGCAGCAAACCCTACACCAGCTCAGAGCTGGCATTAGGGTTTGCAAACCATTGGGGAGGAATGGTGAGCCCTGTCCAGCACCCCCAGGCTAGCGACACGGGGGGCTGGATCTCCACATTGGGCATACCGCCACTTCGTAAAAGGACCCCCATGTAACACTATTCAAAGGGTACAATAGAAGGGTCAGGTGATTCCAGAGGAGTCCATGTGGAGTACAATTTACCCCTAGTAATATCCTGGCTATCATCAAGTTTCAGCAATCAAAATAATCTATGCAAACTACTCCTAATCTGAACCCATTGTAAAAAACAGTGGGGACAAATGACATATCATGCTGTAACACTTCTACTTCATCCAGTGATAACTGTCTGTGGGGCAAATTGAAGACACCTTTCAATGATACAATTTAATTTAAAAATCCAACATTGCTCAAATCTACATAGGGCTACTGTGCATCAAAACAGCTATTGCAGTTACCAATTTATCAATAAGTAAATTTAATCTCCTTTTCAGTTCTGTACAATGTGTGATATAATGAAATTACGCATAGCCTGTGTCTCAAAATGTCTAATTATAATTACTGCCTACAATTTTAATTTTATCACACTTTTAAGTTATTTACAATAATACTTTGTGTTTATGCATGTGTGTGATTATGAATCTTCAAACACCCACACAAGCCATACGGTTCCAGATCTCTGTAAATCATTCCGTAACGTCAAACTACATGTAGTAATATACATTCTGATTGTCGCCTAAGCATAATGGTAGTATGTGCAGTACTCCAGCTGCTCACATATACAAAGTAATAAATGGGAATTATCATTTTTTCTTTGAACTGGACATGCTATGTACATCTAGGAACAACTGAATAAACATGGAGCAAAACTAAAGACTGTTTTAACTGCATTCCTATCATATTATACAGATAAGTTAAAAGACTAGAGAGCCATCCTACATGGGGTAAACAAAAACTGTACATCTTTAGCCAGGTCCCAAACTATGAACAATATTTTATCCCAGCATAAATATGCACTTTAGGGTGAATTCTATATATGGTATAGAAAAAATCAATGCCAAAACAAGCGCTATTCTATAAGACACGCTTAAAGTTAGGTGCAATATATTGAATAGTGCTTATGCCTGGAAATTGCACCTAACTTTAGGTGCAGCCATTTGCACCAACTGAAATGTGGTGCAAATCTTCATGCCTAAATTAGACGCATTTCCCCCCCCGTATCTATTCCAAGCTGAAGAGCCCTAACCTCTTTAATCTTTCCTCATATGAGAGGAGTTCCATCCCCTTTATCATTTTGGTCGCTCTTCTTTGAACCTTTTCTATTTCTGCTATACCTTTTTTGAGATACAGTGACCAAAGCTGGACGCAATACTCAAGGTGAGGTCGCACCATGTTTCAATACAGAGGTATTATAGTATTTTCGGTCTTAATTACCATCCCTTTCCTGATAATTCCTAGCATCCTGTTTGCTTTTTTTGGCTGCCACCGCATACTGAGCAGAAGATTTCAGTGTATTATCTACAATGGCACCTAGATCTTTTTCTTGGATGCTGATCCCCAAAGAGGGGCATAATCGAACAGGGTGCCCAAGTTTTCTTGAGGATGTCTTCGCAGGATGTCCCGGGAAGGGGCAGGGAAACCCGTATTATCGAAACAAGATAGGTGTCCATCTTTCGTTTTGATAATATGGTCGGGGACGCCCAAATCTCCACATTTAGGTCGGTCTTAGAGATGGTCGTCCCTACAGATGGTCATCCCCGATTTTTGGCGATAATGGAAACCGAGGACGCCCATCTCAGAAAAGACCAAATCCAAGCCATTTGTTCGTGGGGGGAGCCAGCATTTGTAAGTGCACTGGTCCCCCTCATATGCCAGGACACCTAGGGGGCACTGCAGTGGACTTCAGAAATTGCTACCAGGTGCATAGCTCCCTTACCTTGGGTGCTGAGCCCCCCCAAAACCCACTCCCCACAACTGTACACCACTACCATAGCCCTAAGGGGTGAAGGGGGGGAACCTACATGTGGGTACAGTGGGTTTCTGGTGGGTTTTGAAGGGCTCACATATACCACCACAAGTGTAACAGATGGGGGGGGGATGGGCCTGGGTCCGCCTGCCTGAAATGCACTGCACCCATTAAAACTGCTCCAGGGACCTGCATACTGCTGTCATGGAGCTGGGTATAACATTTGAGGCTGGCATAGAAGCTGGCAAAAATTATTTTTAAAATTTTTTTTAGGGTGGGAGGGAGTTAGTGCCACTGGGGGAGTAAGGGGAGGTGATCCCCGATTCCCTCCGGTGGTCATCTGGTCACTTCGGGCACCTTTTTGAGGCTTGGTCATGAAATAAAATGGACCAAGTAAAGTCGGCCAAGTGCTTGTCAGGGATGCCCTTCTTTTTTCCATTATCGGCTGAGTATGCCCATTTATTAGGCACGCCCCAGTCCCGCCTTCGCTATGCTGCCGACACGCCCCCCTGAACTTTGGTCATCCCTGCAACGGAAAGCAGTTGAGGGCAACCAAAATTGGCTTTCGATTACGCCGATTTGGGCAACCCTGAGAGAAGGACGCCCATCTCTCGATTTGTGTCAGAAGATGGGCGCCCTTCTCTTTCGAAAATAAGCCTGAAAGTGGACCCTAAGATCAGGTGACCATGATTGTGATTATTCTTTCCAATGTGTATCACTTTGCATTTGTCCACATTTGTCATATACCTGCCACTAAACTTCCTTCTCTCTCTCACCCCTTGTCACCAGAAAGACAGAAGATCATAGAAATCAGGGACGCTATCTGTAGCTGCAGAAGGAGAACTATCTCGAGGGGGGGGGGAGGGGATGAGATGCCAAATGTAGGCAGAGCTAGGTGAGTAATATTGATGTATCACATGTACACACTGTTGGCTCCCTCTCCACTTTGTGGTCATAATGGTGCAGAGTGAAACTGTGGAACAGCATAACTGTAACCTATGTCCATGTTCTCTGACTTTGTAGGTCATCCACCAGGCTTATCACCCCCAAGAGTGGCTGTTCAGGGCCAGCTCAAGCGGAGCTTGGGGAGAAGAGGAGGAGGAAGAAGAAGAAGAAGGAAGAGAGGAGGAGGAGGAGGAGGAAGAAGAAGAAGGAGAGGAGGGGGAGCACAGACATAGACTGCAGAAAAAGAGTAGCTGTAGAGATACTCAGACACCCACATACTTTAACACAGGAGAGTCAGGGAGGCGAGCAGTGGCTGGGGTAAGGGACAGTAAGTAAATGGGAATAGAGAAATAGACACAGGTAGGGCAGGGAGAGGCCAGAAGAGAGTATGGCAGAGTGGCAAGGACAGAATGCAAGTGTCAAGAAATGCATAGCCACCCGCCTGGGGTTACCCCATGACCACTTAGAGGGTCTATCCCCAGCACAGCTGAGGACCACCTTCGCCTGCTGCTTGTGCTCTACACTAGCACCCTCCTCCAACCGACTGGTCACAACCGCCTCCAGGTGAGTCTCCCACTCTCCAATTATCCCCAGTGATTTCTAGGTTACTGGAACCACACTCCCAGTGGTCCCACAATTCCCAGAAAGCACTCACAGACCCAACACACAAACCACCAGGATTCTTTATCAGTCCAGACAGGCTAGGGAGGTAAAATTCCTTGATGAAATCAAGGACAGCTTTATGGAGCAGCTGGTACAGGAACCGATGAGAGAAGGAAAAATTCTAGACCTAGTCCTTAGTGGAGTGCATGATTTGATGCGGGAGGTAATGGTGCTGGGGCTGCTTGATAACAGTGATCATAATATGATCGGATTTGATATTAACTTTGAAGTAAGTATACATAGAAAATCAAATACATTAGCGTTTAACTTTAAAAAAGGAGACTATGATAAAATGAGAAGAACGGTGAAAAGAAAACTTAGAGGAGCGACTGCGAGGGTCAAAAATTTACATCGGACATGTATGCTGTTCAAAAACACCATCCTGGAAGCCCAGGTCAAATATATTCTGCGTATTAAAAAGGGAGGACGGAAGACCAAACAACAGCCGGCGTGGTTAAATAGTGAGGTGAAGGAAGCTATTAGAGCTAAAAGAAAATCCTTCAGAAAATGGAAGAAGGAACAGACTGAAAATAATAAGAAACGGCATAAGGAATGTCAAGTCAAATGCAAAGCGCTGATAAGGAAAGCTAAGAGGGACTTCGAAAAAAAGATTGTGTAGGAGGCAAAAACACATAGTAACATTTTTTTTAGTTATATTAAAAGCAGGAAGCCAGCAATAGAATCAGTTGGACTGCTAGATGACCGAGGAGTAAAAGGAGCGATCAGGGAAGACAAAGCCGCAGCAGAGAGATTAAATTAATTCTTTGCTTTGGTCATCACCGAGGAACATTTGGGTGGGATACCAGTGCTGGAAATGGTATTCGAAGCTGACGAGTCTGAGAAATTTAATGAATTCTCTGGAAACCTGGAGGATGTAATGGGGCAGTTCTACAAACTGAAGAGTAGCAAATCTCCTAGACCGGATAGTATTCATCCCAGAGTACTGATAGAACTGAAAAATGAGCTTGCGGAGTTATTGTTAGAAATATGTAATTTATTCTTAAAATTGAGCGTGGTACCGGAAGATTGGAGGGTGGCCAATGTAACGCACATTTTTTTTAAAAGGTTCCAGAGGAGATCCGGGAAATTATAGACCGGTGAGTCTGATGTCGGTGCCGGGCAAAATGGTAGAGACTTATTAAGAACAAAATTACAGAGCATATTCAAAAGCATGAATTAATGAGACAAAGTCAACATGGATTTAGTGAAGGGAAATCTTGCCTCACCAATCTACTACATTTCTTTGAAGGGGTGAACAAACATGTGGATAAAGGGGAGCCGGTTGATATTGTGTATCTGGATTTTCAGAAGGCGTTTGACAAAGTACCTCATGAAAGCCTCCAGAGGAAATTGGAGAGTCATGGGATAGGAGGTAGTAACATAGTAACATAGTAGATGACGGCAGAAAAAGACCTTCACGGTCCATCCAGTCTGCCCAACAAGATAACTCATATTTGCTGCTTTTTGTGTATACCCTGCTTTGATTTGTACCTGTGCTCTTCAGGGCACAGACCGTATAAGTCTGCCCCGCACTATCCCTGCCTCCCAACCACCAGCCCCACCTCCCAACCACCGGCTCTGGCACAGGCACAGACCGTATAAGTCTGCCCAGCACTATCCTCACCTCCCCACCACCAGCCCTGCCTCCCAACCACCGGCTCTGGCACAGACCGTACAAGTCTGTCCAGCACTATCCCCGCCTCCCAACCATCAGTCCCGCTTCCCACCACCGGCTCTGGCACAGACCGTATAAATCTGCTCAGCCCTATCCCTGCCTCCCAACCACCAGCCCCGCCTCCCGATCTTGACTAAGCTCCTGAGGATCCATTCCTTCAGCACAGGATTCCTTTATGCTTATCCCACGCATGTTTGAATTCCGTTACCGTTTTCATTTCCACCACCTCCCGCGGGAGGGCATTCCAAGCATCCACTACTCTCTCCGTGAAAAAATACTTCCTGACATTTTTCTTGAGTCTGCCCCCCTTCAATCTCATTTCATGTCCTCTCATTCTACCACCTTCCCATCTCCGGAAAAGGTTCGTTTGCGGGTTAATACCTTTCAAAAATTTGAACGTCTGTATCATATCACCCCTGTTTCTCCTTTCCTCCAGAGTATACATGTTTAGTTCAGCAAGTCTCTCCTCATACGTCTTGTAACGCAAATCCCATACCATTCTCGTAGCTTTTCTTTGCACCGTTTCAATTCTTTTTACATCCTTAACAAGATACGGCCTCCAAAACTGAACACAATACTCCAGGTGGGGCCTCACCAACGACTTATACAGGGGCATCAACACCCCCTTTCTTCTGCTGGTCACACCTCTCTCTATACAGCCTAACAACCTTCTAGCTACGGCCACCGCCTTGTCACACTGTTTCGTTGCCTTCAAATCCTCAGATACTATCACCCCAAGATCCCTCTCTCTGCCCGTACCTATCAGACTCTCCCCGCCTAACACATACGTCTCCCGTGGATTTCTACTTCCTAAGTGCATCACTTTGCATTTCTTCGCATTGAATTTTAATTGCCAAACCTTAGACCATTCTTCTAGCTTCCGTAGGTCCTTTTTCATGTTTTCCACTCCCTCCGGGGTGTCCACTCTGTTACAGATCTTAGTATCATCTGCAAAAAGGCAAACTTTACCTTCTAACCCTTCGGCAATGTCACTCACAAATATATTGAACAGAATCGGCCCCAGCACCGATCCTTGAGGCACTCCACTACTTACCTTTCACTCCTCCGATCGAATTCCATTCACCACCACCCTCTGGCGTCTGTCCGTCAACCAGTTCCTAATCCAGTTCACCACTTCGGGTCCTATCTTCAGCCCATCCAGTTTATTTAAGAGCCTCCTGTGGGGAACCGTGTTCTCTTTGGATTAAAAACTGGTTAAAAGATAGAAAACAGAGAGTAGGGTTAAATGGTCAGTATTCTCAATGGAGAAGGGTAGTTAGTATGGTTCCCCAGGGCTCTGTGCTGGGACCACTGCTTTTAAACATATTTATAAATGACCTAGAGATGGGAGTAACTAGTGAGGTAATTAAATTTGCTGATGACACAAAGTTATTCAAAGTCATTAAATCGCGGTAGGATTGTGAAAAATTACAAGCGGACCTTACGAGACTGGGAGACTGGGCATCTAAATGGCAGATGATGTTTAATGTGAGCAAGCACAAAGTGATGCATGTGGGATAGAGGAACCTGAATTATAGCTATGTCATGCAAGGTTCCACGTTAGGAGTCATGGACCAAGAAAGGGATCCAGGTGTCGTCGTTGATGATACGTTGAAACCTTCTGCTCAGTGTGCTGCTGTGGCTAAGAAAGCAAATAGAATGTTAGGTATTATTAGGAACGGAATGGAAAACAAAAATGAGGATGTTATAATGCCTTTGTATCACTTCATGGTGCGACCGCACCTCAAATATTTTGTTTAATTCTGGTCGCCGAATCTCAAAAAAGATATAGTGGAATTAGAAAAGGTGCAGAGAAGGGCGACGAAAATGATAAAGGGGATGGGATGACTTCCCTATGAGGAAAGGCTAAAGCGGCTAGGGTTCTTCAGCTTGGAGAAAAGGCGGCTGAAGGGAGATATGATAGAGATCTATAAAATAATGAGTGGAGTTGAACGGGTAGATGTGAAGCGTCTGTTCATGCTTTCCAAAAATACTAGGACTAGGGGGCATGCGATGAAGTTACAATGTAATAAATTTAAAATGAATCGGAGAAAAAGTTTCTTCACTCCACGTGTAATTAAACTCTGGAATTCATTTCCAGAGAATATGGTAAAGGTGGTTAGCTTAGCGGAGTTTAAAAAAGATTTGGACGGCATCCTAAAGGAAAAGTCCATAGACCGTTATTAAATGGACTTGGGGAAAATCCACTATTTCTGGGACAAGCAGTATAAAATGTTTTGTACATTTTTGGGACCTTGCCGGGTATCTGTGACCTGGATTGGCCACTGTTGGATGTTGAGCTTTTCTCCAAGTTGAAGAGCCCTAGCCACTTTAGCCTTTCCTCATAGGGAAGTCATCCCATCCCCTTTATCATTTTCGTCACCCTTCTCTGCACTTTTTCTGGACGTTTTTGTTTTGTTCCATTATGGCTGAAAAAAGTCCAAGTCTAGGAATGCTCAAATCCCACTCTTAACACACCCCAAACACACCGCCTTGAGATTTGGACGTACTGCAGATGAACTGTATAGAAAAAGTCTAAAAATAGGTTTTGAAAATACTGATTTGGATGTTTTTGTGAGAAAAATGTCGAAATGCTGCTTTATGCCACTTTTTAGACTTTTTTCTCTTTTGAAAATGAGCCCCATAGTTTCTGGAATAGCAAGTAAGTACAGTCAGGAGTGCAACTGCAAATTAGCACCTAACTAACCAATTCATTTATGCGCATAACTGGCAACATTCTACAACTTACGCCCATAATTTTGCATGGTAAAGTGCAACAATTTGTGTGCAAGATTATAGATTTAGGGGGCATGTGTTCTATAATTTTGCATTAGAAATAAAGATTTGAAGTTATTAAGATTTTCATGTGCTCAGCATCATAAGTTTATGTGGTTTGACGGAAAGTTGGGAGCACAGTATTTTCTGGTTTTTAAGAGTTATGTGCAGTTAAAAAAAACAATAAATAAAAAGTTACAAATTTTTCACATGAATTCACAGTGAAGTTTTTTATGAACCATGATATATTGAAGTTGAATGGTTTTTTAAAGTGGAATGTTAATCTCTTTGTAAGATGAATGAGAGGATTTCGAATGATTCCTGTGTATGTGTATCTAGGCCTTTATTATCAATATGATGGAGTTCTTAACAATTATTATTGTTTTTTTAATTTTACTTTATATTTATTGTATATGTTTGTAAACTGTTTTGGTCTTTTAAGTTGAGCAGTATATTAAGTTTTAATGAACATAAATATAAGCGAATATCCACTGTTGACTATATATTACTGAGGGCATTTTCTTTGTTTATGAACTAATGTATAGTTTATTCTTTAAGTACCATTTAAAAACTGGTGAGATTTTTTTCTATTTCATGTCTCACTTCCTAGCTACATTGTTATGATGGGAAATTGTAAATAGCAAGCTACTAGAGAAAATTTATGCCAGTCCAAGCCTTTCCCTGTACTGGAGAAAATTGATGCCAATCCATTTCCGGCTTATTTATCATTATGACCCCTGCTTCCAGCACTCTGTAGAAGAGACCCTCTAAAATCAGGAGGGATTCTGTCCTTAGATGCTTATAAATTGTAAATTTTGTGTTTATTTTCCAGATAATTGGGGAGTCTTAAAGTATAAATAAATCAGTACCTGTTTTTGCAATGTAGGTGCCACTGCTGGGTATCTTTTCCAGTGGAAATAAATACATACATTTGGGCTGATGAAGAGTCTGTGCATATAAAAAGAGTCAAAGATCTAACTGACTAGGTATAAAACCCAGCTTTACATGTAGAAAGGGAAATATTATAACAGGGCGCCTAGGTTAATATATGCAGATGACATTCAGGGGTCAATATTCAAAAAAGGTTTAACTAGGCAGGAGTTACTGTGATGGCTGGCCACTGATATTCACTGGCACATAACTGGGTAGTGCTGCTGAATATCTCCACTAACTGGCCATTCTCTAACTGGCTTGGAGAAAAGACTGCTGAGGGGAGATATGATAGAGGTCTATAAAAAATGAGTGTAGTGGAACGGGTAGTTGTGAATCATTTGTTTACTCCTTCCAAAAATACTAGAACTAGGGGGCATGCGATGAAGCTACAAAGTAGTAAATTTAATATGAACCAGAGAAAACTTTTCTTCACTCAACGTGTAATTAAAATCTGGAATTCATTGCCAGAGAATGTGGTAAAGGTGGTTAGTTTAGCAGGGTTTAAAAAGGCCATAGACCATTATTAAATTGACTTGGGGAAAATCCACTGCTATTTCTGGGATAAGCAGCACAAAATGTATTGAACTTTTTTGGGATCTTGCCAGGTATTTGAGACCTGGATTGGCCACTGTTGGAAACAGGATGCTGGGCTTGATGGACATTTGGTCTGTCCCAGTGTGGCAATACTTATGTACTTATGGCTAAGTTAGAGATGATTGGGGGGGGGGGGGCAGAACCAGCACTTAGTTGGTTAGAGGCAATACTCAGTCCATTAACAGGCTAAGCTGCCCTACCTTTGGGACCCTTCTACGAAGCGGTGGTAGTTGTACCGCTGCATCGCTGTGGAGCAATCGGTCCTACCGCTGGGCTCACTCAAGAGCCCTGCAGTAGTTCTGGCTTCTGCCTGCCTGGTTATTGCCAGGCTATTGCCAGAGTCCCTACCACCTCCTAAATAGAAGGCGGTAAGGGCTGCCCCAGGAAATGACTGCATATCAATGCCTTGGCTTAGCTCATGGCCATTTCCTTCTGGAAAAAAACCCACCTTTTACCGACAGTGGTAAAAGTGGGCCTTGGTGCATTGCAAACCCGCACACCGATGACACCCCAGGGCCCCCTTTTGTTTCATGATATTTTCAAGAAGTGGAGGAGTGACCTAGTGGTTAGGGTGGTGGACTTTGGTCCTGGGGAACTGAGGAACTGAGTTCAATTCCCACTTCAGGCACAGGTAGCTCCTTGTGACTGTGGGTAAGTCACTTAACCCTCCATTGCCCCATGTAAGCCACATTGAGCCTGCCATGAGTGGGAAAGCATGGAGTACAAATGTAACAAAATAAAAAGGAAATGAATGCATTTGAAATGCAAGAACATACAATAATAACAAGTGTACCAATCACTTAAGAGACAACAAAGGCACTGCTTCTCCTCTGACAGATCCAAGGAAGCTATCTCAGAAAGATAGAATCTGGGTCACGTGGAGGGGGCATAATCGAACGGGGCGCCCAGGTTTTCATTAGGGTGTCCTCGTAGGACGGCCCCACGAAGAGGTGGGGAAACCTGTATTATCGAAACAAGATGGGCATCCATCTTTTGTTTCGATAATACGGTCGAGGACGCCCAATTCTCAACATTTAGGTCACCCTTAGATATGGTCATCCCCGGTTTTCAGCCATAATGGAAACCGAGGATGCCCATCTCAAAAAGCGACCAAGTCCAAGCCCTTTGGTTGTGGAAGAAGCCAGAATTCGTAGTGCACTGGTCCCCCTGACATGCCCGGACACCAACCGGGCACCCTAGGGGGAACTGCAGTGCTCCCTTACCTTGGGTGCTGAGCCCCCCAACCCCCCCCAACCCCCCCCAACCCCCCCCAAAAACCCACTACCCACAACTGTACACCACTACCATAGCCCTAAGGGGTGAAGGGGCACCTAAATGTGAGTACAGTGGGTTTGTGGTGGGTTATGGAGGGCTCACATTTACCACCGCAAGTGTAATAGGTAGGGGGGGTGGGCCTGGGTACGCCTGCCTGAAGTACACTGCAGTACCCACTAAAACTGCTCCAGGGACCTGCATACTGCTGTCAGGAAGCTGGGTATGATATTTGAGGCTGGCATAGAGGCTGGCAAAAAAATTTTTAAAGTTTTTTTTAGAGTGGGAGGGGGTTGGTGACCACTGGGGAAGTAAGGGGAGGTCATCCCTGATTCCCTCTGGTGGTCATCTGGTCAGTTTTGGCACCCTTTCACGGCTTGGTCGCAAGAAAAAATGGACCAAGTAAAGTCAGCTAAGTGCTCGTCTGGGACGCCCTTCTTTTTTCCATTATCATCTGAGGACGCCCATCTCTTAATCACGCCTCAGCCCCGCCTTCGCTATGGTGCCGACAGGCCCCCATGAACTTTAGTCATCCCCGCGACCGGAAGCAATTGAGGACGCCCAAAATCAGCTTTCGATTATGCCAATTTGGGTGACCCTGAGAGAAGGAAGCCCATCTCCCGATTTGTGTCGAAAGATGGGCATCCTTCTCTTTCAAAAATTCACCTGTAAGCATGCCCAATGCACGCCAAATTGGAGTTACCACCTGGTTACCACATGGCCCTTGTGGTAATTTCAATTTTGGCACGCATCCACTATGCTTGCCTGAAAAATATTTTTTATTTTCTGATGCACAGCAGCTATGCGTGTCAAGTGGAATTTGATGCGCATAGACCATTACCGTCCAGTTCCACGTGAGACCTTACCGCTAGGTCAACGGCTTATGGTAAGATCTCAGACCTAAAATGGAAACGCGGCAATTTTCATTTTACCGCACGTCCATTTTCGGCAAAAAAAGACATTTTTTTGTAGGTGCGAAATAATTCTGTGTGCAACCAAAACACGCATCTACACTACCACAGACCATTTTTCAGCACACCTTAGTAAAAGGACCCCTAAAAGTTTTCTACAAAAAAATATGTTGCAAATTATACAATGATAAGGGACCTCCATAATAATGAAAATATCAAAAAATGCCATATATTAATGATATAGAATAATGTTCTACGGACAATCATGATACAATATACATAAACACATATATGATATGATGTTCCATTTGTACTGTAGTGCATGATATAGAAAGTAAGACTTCTAACCTGGTTGTTTTGGTGTGTCTAAACCAAAAGATCTCTTAAATAGAGCAGTGGCACAAACACTATATAAAAATAAACAAAAGGGAAAGAAACTGAAGGAAGTCAAAAAGTGAGGTAGGTACTACAAGCAGTAAGGACACACAGATTAACTGGACAAACTAAAGCTATAGTTATGGTTATGCATGTGAAAAAAGAATGATAGTGCAAGTAAGAAAATGTGAGTGGTAGAAAAACAGAAAACTTCTAAGGAAAACAAAATATGGCCTTATTATGCTGATAAAACTTTTCTTGTAGAAAACAACAACAATTGTTATGTCGCAAAGGTGTACCACACTAATGGAAAAAACTGGTGCTACGGCCCGTATATATACATGAAACAGACTGTGCTAAAAACAAACTCAGGGCTCTGTTTACTAAGGTGCGTTAGTGTTTTTAGTGCGCGCACAAACCATGTAGGTGCCTATAGGGATATTGTAGGCACGCACATGGTTAACGTATGTATATGGTTTACGTGCGTTAGAAACATTAATGCACCTATAATGCTGCTTAGTAAACAGGGCCCTTAGACTGATAAAATGTGCTAGAATACAACTGTGGATGTGAATTGTGCATGGTGAGAGGAAGCAAACAAAAGTGAAGATGTCGAATACATACGTGCATGTCACTAAATCAAGAAGTATAGTAGTGCCTGACCAATCAGTGATATAGATGAAGAAACATATAAAACTATATACCATATCGCACTGGCAATGATATCACCAAAAGAAAATGTCCAGCAGTGCCGAACATTAGGATGCTGCACCAGAGATTTACCCACTGAATATTATGGCAAATTAAGTACTGATTTAACCGGATTCTTATCTTGCGTCAGCTAAAAATTCCAGTTAACAAATCCAGATTCGATTTCTTTTGATAATTCTTTTTCAAAACATTTACTTCACAGCATATACAGCTTTATATTAGATCACATACATTTCAGAATCATATTCAGACGTTACCCAAGAACTTCAGGTAACCATCACTGAGGTTCTTGGGTAACGTCTGAATATGATTCTGAAATGTATATGATCTAATATAAAGCTGTATATGCTGTGAAGTAAATGTTTTGAAAAAGAATTATCAAAAGAAATCGAATCTGGATTTGTTAGCTGGCACCAGAGATTTGTACATTAAGTGGTCCTTTTACTAAGTTGTGGAAAAAAGAGCCCTGCAGTAACAGTGGGAGCCATTCCCCCCCTCCCCCCCCCCAAAAAAAATGGCCATGCAGTAAGATTATTCCATTATATTTTCAATGCACAGTATTTTTGTTGATCTTATATACTAATGCATATTATTTTTACTATAAAAAAGGTCTGTTATCATCATACATTTGCATATTTCTTGACCACTTGTCTTCATGCCCATATATATATTTTTAAATACATTTTAAATAATATGTTTATTATTTTATGATATTTTTTATTTTTATTTGATATGTCCATGTATAATTGTTTGTTTTTGTATGCTATACCCTTTCTTGTTTTCACATTACAGGGCATACCTATATTGTTTTAAAATATGTTTAATGATATTATGATTATGAATACTTATTTTCATCTTTATTTGTCTATTTATGTACATTTCTCAGAGTCCTGAAGCAGGTGCTTAGGTGCCGAAACATGGCCGCTGTGTTGAGTCCATGAGTCCATTTGGTGTATTTTGAATTAACATCTTTGGTTGTTATCTACATTGTCAACCTCATGGTTTTTGGAAGTGCCATTCCTACACCACTTTCCTGTTGATTGTGCTGCATTTGTAGGGTTGTGACTCCCTCACCTTTTTAGGTCTTTTCCCTTGTCATCTTGAAATTAAATTAAAGAGAGAAGGACCACACAAGAATGCTAGGTTAGAAATATTCATATTATAAGGGAATGGGGTCAGGAAGGGGAATATTATACCTTATGAAGAAACACAAGGAGAGGAGGGGGAAATAATGCAAATATGAGTACCGGAGACATACTCCTGACCCATGGCTCGGACAAGTGATAAGGATAAACCAACTGAAAATATCAGGTAGAAATACTGTGTACCTTAGAAAAGACAAATGTTTTAAAAGCAACCTTAAAATTAATGATTGCTTGATTTGAAGATTAAGAGGGATTGAACTCCAACTAGTTGTTGCAATGAGTGAAAGGCAAGTAGATCTGGCATAGTAAAATCCTAGCATTCAAAAGCAAAATAATATGACAACATTCATAAAAAGAGTGGACACATGAACTTTAAAAGTAATGCACTCAGGGGTCCTTTGACAAAGGTGCGCTAGCGTTTTTAGCATGCACTAAAAATAAAGCTGTGCTAAACGCTAAAGACGCCCATAGGAATATAGGGATGTTTCTAGCGTTTAGCGCATTCTAAAACTTAGCTTGCAGTAAAAACACTAGTGCGCCTTTATAAAAGACCCCCTCAATATGTAAAAAAACACGCAACATAAATATGTAGAAGTTAAATAAAATAGGAGGGATATTAAAAGTTGCCTACACTGGGCTCCTTGAGACCAGTTTGAGTTGCTAAGTAAAGACGTATATAAAACTCAAAAGGTCATCTAGGAATAAAAACTCTTTGGGAGTCACATAGTACAGTTCACTGATTGCAGCTCCTGACTGTGGCTGTCAATAGTTCCGTACCACAGAGACAATGTTGGGTTGAGGGGGAGGAGGAGGAGGAGGAGGAGGAGGAGAAGGAGAAGGTAAATGAGAGAGCCTTGGGTATCTCCACAGCTGTTGGCCAGGACTGTAAATGCTGCAGAGTATGAAGGGATATATGGGTACGTTCAAATTTTTTTTAATTTCATTTTTTAAATCTACTGCCATTTGAGTGATAATATACACATAATAAAGATGTTGCTACTAATTGGGTTTAATATTGTTACTAATTGGGTTTCTGCCAGGTACATGTTACTTGGATTGGCCACTGTTGGAAGCAGGATATTGGGCTAGATGGACCATTGGTCTGACCCAGAATGGTTATTGTTATGTTCTACAGATCTCAAGATAAAGGGGTCATTTTACTAAGCTGCAGGAAGCACTAGTGTGTGCTTACCGCACGTTAAAAATGCACTACTGTGGGACACGCTCAGGTATCCCATGATAGCTTTGGAATTGGCGCGTGCTTCTCATGCACTAAAAAATAGATTTAAGTTTTAGCACGGGGGTGTGTTTGGAGCCAGAGAATAGGTGTACCCTGCACTAATCAGCATGGGAGCATTGGTGCATGCTGACCAATTAGCACAGGATTAGCATGGGAGCCCCGCCTGCCTACAAAATAAGTGGCGGTAAGGGCTTCTGCGCTAATAGCCATGTGCTAATTGGGAAATTATTGCATGGCCATTAATGTAAAACAGAAATTGCAGCCGTTTTATAGCCACACTAAAAGTGGCCTCAGTGCACAGGAAATCCATGCACTAAAAATAGCGCAGGCCACTTGCACAGCTTTGTAAATGGGCTCTGAAGAGAGGGATACATGCTAGTAAACTAGTTTATAAGGATCATATGGTGCCAATATCACCAAATCCAATAATGAAATAGGCATGGAGACAATTAATCTTGCCAAGACCTAATGAAACTGGTCTCACTTATACAGACCAAGCACATATCATCAAATATACACTGAGAATATGCAGAAATTAAATTCATACAATTAGTAGAAATCTCTCAAAAAAAAGTATATTACCCAGGCAACAGTAAGTTATAGGGGAATGCTGCCACTGATTGGGCAGTATTAGAACTCAGGAAAGCAAAGCAGCATTATAATATCAATAAAATATAATCTGTTAAAACTTTTTAAAAAAGAGTAAATCAACAATGGTAGGGAAATAACATAGAAGGCATTATAAATCACAGTAGACATTTTAAAAATCACAATTTTAAAGGGGCAGTACACACATAAAAATGAAACTAAAAACACCTAAGAGAATTAAAAAAAAAAACATACTTCTTACCTTCAAAAACTAGGTAAAAACACTCATTTTGATGAAAACTTAATGGTTACTGCTTACTTCTATAAGGTGGGATAAAATCACACCAAAAAATGGCAACATGGTGTCAAGCTTAACAAAAATGTAAAAACACTGATGAAAATGTAAAATGTAGACAGTTCTCAAGGTATATACAGTTATCCGTCCCCAAATAGGAAAAAACATAGGGGAAGAGGGATGGTAGCCTAGTGGAACAGTGACATGAGAGTGTGGACACAGCCATGTATCAGATATGCTATGTGAGATGCACAGTCTTACCTCTTCTCCTGCAGGCTGTGTCATGGCCATCAACTCCAATCACATGTGGTAAGGAACTCTCTTTCCAGGGCACTGAGGGTGATGATGATGCCAGGTTTTTCTTGTTGTCTGGTAGCCTCTTTCTTCTTCGTTTGCCATGCAGGTATCTACATTTGTCTTTAAATTCTCCACCTAACGATTTTGATGACATATGGCACTGAAGCAATGGCAGATGTAACGTCAGGTGACCAGTGTGATATTAGACTTCAGTTCTGACACTCCATCCCTGTACAAGACACTGGGTCTCCCTCGCAAGGAGGAAAAGTTCCCCCTGAGCAAAATTGCTCTTGCTGACACATACAAATTCTCTGGTCTGCCATATTGGAAATCCACACCAAACGTTTCAGCTCCAAGGTGAGTATTTTATAATGTGGCACGTGATTGGCTCTTGCAAAGTCAGGTGTGTTTGGGCCAATCCTGTGCCCAATTGTTTGGTGCAGAAATCAACAGAATAGGGTACACATTTGAGCTCATGGCCATTTTTGCATCCAGTTTTTCCGCACCCATACTTAGACCCTGATACATTATTGTTTGAGATGGCCTTTTTCAGTGTGTTTTGATTATTTTTCTTCCCCTGATCTCTGCTTCTGTTGGACAGCTACCTTTTTGTCTGGTGACCTTTACTGCTGCAGTTCCTTGCAATGAGGGGTGACTTCTTGTCACAGCTGTACTGACATTCTTAACTGAGCTGACAGATTTAGGGTGGAGCATCCCAAGCTTATATTTATTTATGACATTTATATCCCACATTAGCCCGAGTAGAACTCAGGTTCAGTGTGGCTTACATAACAATTAGAAAAGCATGAATACGTTCAAAATGAGCTTGCAAATAGGTGGGAAAATGTTGGATTCAAGTGTTACAAATAAATAAATAAAATATATTAACAGAAAGTAAAATACATCATATAACATTAGACCAGTTAAACTTGAGTTAGGAACAAAGGTAATTAAATATTGAGGGGTCCTTTTACCAAACTAGGGGGAAAAGGGCCCTGCGCTAGTGGCAGGGGCCTTTCTTCCCACAAACTAGAGCCCTTTTTACTGCAGCAGGTAAAAAGCCCTCAGACAAACATGGCCATGCAGTAAGAGAATTCTTACCGCATGGCCATGTGGAAGGGAACCCTTACCACCACCCACTGAGGTGGTGATAAGGGCTCCCGCAGTAACCAGGCAGCACATGGCGATGCCCCATTACTGCCAGGTTACCGCTGTGCAAGCCATTTCTAGGGGTTTTCTTTTTCCCCCCAGAAATGGTACGTGCTCAGGGCAGAACTACCGCTGGAAGCTGCGCTGGGCCGGTGGTAGTCCCGATTTAGCTTTATAAAGGACCCCCTTATTGATTTAAGTGATGTGCACCAGAGCTTATCCCTTTCCTTATGCTGTCTTGTGCCACTGGGGTTCAGAACCTGAACACAATCCTTACAGTTGGAGAGGAGAGGGCAGAGATTTCATATATTTAAAGGACTGTTAAAGACCCACTTTAATAATTAGCCTTTAGTTTGCAGAGAGTTAATTTAGGATATTCTTGACAATAAAAAAAACCTATTCATCTTAGTTAGAGGCCTAACGTCCACTACTACTGTTGATAGTATGCATCAAGCATGTCCATCTGCTCAAGAATTAGCTGACTATTTTGCCGACAATGTCATTCAAATTAGGTCTGAATTAACTAAAGATAATCAAACAGAGGAAAATAGAACACACCCTGATTTGGCATCAAGCACTGATCTATGTCCAACCCAGGGAAATAAGGCAGATCAGATATGGGATGTTTCTCAACCACTGGCACTTGAAGATGTAAGATCTCTGTTTATGAAATGTCCATGCTCCTATTGTTCCCTTGATTATTGTCCTGAATTCTTGTTCCCATCTGTCCCAACTGAGGTAGTTCGATGGCTGTTGGATAGACTCAATGGGCTGTTAGAATCAGGCTCTCTTTCTCTAGATATGGGCAAACTTGTTCTTACATCTTTGCTGAAGGGCTCAGGATTAGATATAACATTGCCTGCAAATTACCATCCAGTGGCTAGAATATCCTTTTCAGCACAGTCTCTCGCAAAGCGTTAGCAGTTTCTGCGCTCTGACATCAGGGTGCCATCTCAGGCACACATGTTGGCTCAGCTCACACCTTTCCAACGCACAACCTTGACAGTGTTTTGCCACAGCCTCACCTCAGCAGCAATGTATAATGCTGTAAACTGCTATTTGTATGAGTGAATTGAAGACACTTTTCCGGTAAAGAGAATGGATCCTCAGCTGCTTAGTAAGACCTATATGGTGCCACCATCCCATGTCTCGGGCATCCTTGGGTCTGGAGGCCCATTTGCAAAGTCTCTGTATACCTTGCGCATTTTCACCGGCATCATGACAGCAGCACAAACAACACAAACACGTGACACTGACTGGCTGTGGCTTTGCGGCGTCTCTAAAACCTTCGTCGTTCACCTACAAGAGAATATGGACAGTCTGTTAAAAGGTGGATCAAGAAAAACATCCACAAAGGTATACCCCCAGAACATATTTTGTCAAAAAGAAAACAAAATTACATGCATACCTGTGAAACGGGGGAACACGATGCTTCCGTTTGGTTTAGAAGATCCATGAGTTCCGTATCCTCAGCCATTTGGTATAGTTCTGCATCACTGATGGCATCTCTGAACGTGTCTTCTGGAAAATCCATGGCATTTTCAGTCACGATTATATTCTGTTAGCAATCTAGGGCTTCTATTAGTGAGACGTTGACTTCTTGAGAGTCAAACAGTTTTTGCCCACATGGTAGTTTATCCAGCTAGGACTCTGTCATTTCCTGCCTCAGTAACAGGTCCCCCTGCTCCGTTCCAGCCATACACTACATGTTCTGGTCACTAACAATGTTTTCTGATTCTGTCAGGTTGATTCCTGGTAGGCAGCCCTCTATTTCGGTGTTGAGACCTTTAAGATAAAGCCTGAGGTCTCGTCCTCTCTTTAACAACAAGGGTTGTTTACCCCTTCTGGTCCTCTGTATATTAGGGGTTTCATAAGACTCCATATTTAGCAGTTGTGTTTTTCTGATCACCCCAAAAGATGGAAAGTATGTAGAATGGTGGTGACGCGTTCTTTTTATAGCTTAAAGTCACGTGTTGTTCTTACGTTCTGTCTGCAGACTTGCCCAGACATGCCTGGCTTTGTCACGTGTTTTTACATTTTTATATATGTCACTGTAGGATAAAAGGGTTTGCTAACAGAGAAAAAAAAGGTGGAGCAAAATAAAGCATTCAGATTATATCCTTTTCAAAGAAAAAACAATGCCTATTTTCTTTCTGGGAGGTGAGGAGAGAGGGAGGGTTTGTGTGTGTGTGTGGGGGGGGGGGGGGGGGGGGGGGGAATGGTTAAAGGGGGGGGGGCTGTCCTTTTTGAAACATAGTTGGGATTTTCTCTATTTTAGCTCCGGGCAGAGGCAGAGCTGTGATTAGGCTATATCTCACAGAGTCAGTGTGAACAAAAGCAAACACCAGAGTTTTATTTTCCTTTCATAATGCTGAGAAAGGAAAGCATAACAGAAAAAAGCATTTTTATTCTGCCATTCTACCTTGGCTTGTCTGTAACTTTTTAAGTTCATCCATCTTAAACCTGAGCTGTGATTCTCCCCCTTTGTTGCTAGCTAGGAGGGAAATGGGAGGGGGTAGCTCTGTGGTTCTTAAAATTAAATGCAGAGGATCCAGCTTAAGGGGAGGGGTCGCGGGGTGGAGGCTACAGAATGATCTCACACAGAGAAAGGTAAAGCAAACAGCTTTGCCTTTTGTCTTTAAAGCAAAGAGGAAAACCTGGCCTTCTTAAAAGTAGACAGACCTTTTTTTTTAAGTGTTGTTCAGAAAAAAATGTCCCTTGCAATCTCTCTTGAAAAAGCAGTGAGGCTTTGTACAGCAGACTGAAAAAAGATGATCCAGCTTAAAAAGGTGTCCTTTTCTGTGACCTTTTGTTGAAAAACTAATACCTGCTTTCTTTCCTGTGAGAAAAAAGTGAAGAAACAGCTTTTAAATCTTTTAAAAGAAAAAATGATAAGAAAAAGAAAAATGTCTATTTTCTTTCCTGTGAGAAAAAAAGGTTAAGTTGCGCATGTGCAACTAAATTCCTAAAGGCTGTAGGGGGCAGTGTCAGGATTTTTCGATGTCACTTCCTGTCATGTGACCCCCCTCCATCCAAGATGGCGGCTAGTAGTGCAAACAGGAAGTGACATTTGCATATGGTGGTGGCTGCCATCTTGAAAAGGGTGTGTGACTATGACATCACTTCCTGTGACATCACCAAAAAGGGGTTGGCTTTGGGGCAAAATTTGCAATTAAGGCAGAGCAAGGGGCATGGTTATGCAAAAGAGGCTAGGGTTTAGGCAGTGTTAAGTTATCATATCCAGTGACATCATCCCTGGGGGCAGGCAGTGAGTGTGACTTGGACATGGTTTGGGTGGTGATGTCATCAAAGGGGTGGGGATAGGAAAACCAGAAGTGGGGATGGCACCTGTAAAATTTGACAAAAGCTATGGAGTAGAGGAATAGCCTAATGGTTAGTGTAGAGGGCTTTGCTCCTGGAGACCTGGGTTCAACTCCCACTGCATTTCCTTTTGACTTTGAGTAAGTTGCTTAACCCTCTATTGCCCCCCCCCCCCCAATACAAAAGCTTAGTGAGACCTCTAGGAACAGAGTAAGTACCTGCATATAATGTGTAAAGAACTACAGACATCTAGTAGTGCTAGAGAAATGATTAGTAGTTTTACATATACTACTTGGGAGGATTACAATCCTCTCACACTTTACACTATGATCAGAGATAATATTGTGCATAAATTTGCATGCTATTATCTCTGATCATAGGGGCGGTAAAGCCCCACAAACCAAGATACCATATTGCTAACAGCAATCATGGTGTGGCATTTGAATCACTATCTACCCCAACTCATTCATGCTGATCAGGTCGGCTTTATCCCAGTGCACTATTCAAGAACGTAAGGAGAACAGGAGTACCTCAGCTATAGCAGGCGTCGATATGAAAAAGTAATTTTTCATAAAACTCTTCCACGAAAAACTAAACTGGCTCCCAATCAAAGAACGCATTGCCTTCAAAATCTGTACCCTGGTCCACAAAATTATCTATGGTGAAGCCCTGGGATACATGACAGACTTGATAGACTTACCAACTAGAAACACATCAGAGTCAACACGATCATCTCAATCTGCACTACCCAAGCTGCAAAGGACTTAAATACAAATCAACTTACACATCCAGCTTTTCCTACATAAGCACACAATTATGGAACGCACTACCAAAAGCCTTGAAAACGACGTACGACCACCTAAACTTCTGGAAATCACTTAAAACTAACCTGTTCAAAAGGCATACCCCACTGATCCAACATAATTGCCGATCCCTGCAACACAACAAAACTAAAGTATGTAATGGACTGTACTCAACTCTTCCGATGTACGTTTCGCCAATGTGGCCATGCCATATGAGCTTTATCTTACCATAACATCACTTTGTATTTGTTCTCACCGGACTCTGCAAACGCCTCTCTGGTACTATGTAAGCCACATTGATCCTACAAATAGGTGGTAAAATGTGGGATACAAATGTAACAAACAAACAAATAAATAAATAAATAAATAAATAAATAAATAAATAAATAAATAAATAAATTTGATAGTATCTCATGGGAGTACTTGTTTTGGGTCTTGGGGTGGTATGCTTTTGAGGGCCAGTTCCTTGACTGGGTGCACTTTTTGAGGGGCATAATCGATCTATTTTGGCAGCGGCGCAACAGCTGGCCGGAACCGTATTATCGAAAAAGATAGTCGGCCATCTTTTTTTTCGATAATACGGTTTAGCCCGACCAAATGCCAGAGTTCGCCGGGTTTGAGATCGCCGGTTTTGTTTTTCAGCGATAATGGAAAAAATGCCAGCCATCTCAAACCCGGCGAAATCCAAGGCATTTGGTCATGGGAGGAGCCAGCATTTGTAGTACAGTGGTCCCCCTGACATGCCAGGACACCAACCGGGCACCCTAGGGGGCACTTCTAAAAATGTTTAAAAAATACACAAATAGCTCCCAGGTGCATAGCTCCCTTACCTTGGGTGCTGAGCCCCCCAAATCCCCCCCAAACCCACTCCCCACAACTCTACACCATTACCATAGCCCTTATGGGTGAAGGGGGGCACCTACATGTGGGTACAGTGGGTTTTTATTGGAGGGGGGGGGGTTGGAGGGCTCAACACTTAGCACCACAAGTGTAACAGGTATGGGGGGGGGGGGGTGGACCTGGGTCTGCCTGCCTGAAGTGCACTGCACCCATTAAAAACTGGTCCAGGGACTTGCATACTGCTGTCAGGGAGCTGGGTATGACATTTGAGGCTGGCATAGAGGCTGGCAAAAAAGTGTTTTATTTTAATTTTTTTAGTATGGGAGGGGGTTGGTGACCACTGGGGGAGTATGGGGAGGTCATCCCCCATTCCCTCCGGTGGTCATCTGGTCAATTGGGGCACCTTTTTGAGGCTTGGTCGTGAAAATTAAAGGACCAAGTAAACCCGGCAAAATACTGATGAATACCACTTTTTTTTCCATTATCCGCAAAAGCCAGCCATCTGGTAGCCACACTCATGCCCGGCCATGTCCCGCCTTAGCTTCACCGCCGACACGCCCCTTGAACTTTCGCCGGCGCGGCAACGGGAAAGCGGCGATAGTGTCAAAAACGCCGCTTTTGATTATACCGATTTCACCGCTTTTGCGAGATCGCTGGCCATCTCCCGATTTATGTCGGAAGATGGCTGGCTATCACTTTCAAAAATAAGCCTGTTTGTATACTCATCTGCAGATCTGCTTAATTATCAATGAAGTGCTTATGACAAGCTTTGATTTTCAGAGGGGTACCCACCAGGGGTGCCCGTTATTCTCTTTGCTTTTCCTGCTAGCAGTGGAACCTTTGGCAGCTATAATTCAGCAATTCAGCGCAATGAAGTAGATTATGGTCAGCGGGTTAGAATGTAAAATCAGAATCTTCAGCTATGACATCTTGTTGCATTTAGCTCAGGCACCTCAACATTTAGGCAGTGGCGTTCCTAGAGGGGCTGACACCCGGGCCAGATTGCCGATGCGCCCAGCCCCCCGGGTACAGTGCCCCCCCCAGTGCAGCACGACCCCTCCGGCGAAAGGACACCCCCCTGGGTGCACGCCGCTTAGGGGGGGTGCCGCGCGCCGGTCAGCGTCGTTTGTTTCCATGCTCCCTCTGCCCCGGAACAGGTTACTTCCTGTTCCGGGGCAGAGGGAGCATGGAAACGAATGACACTGACCGGCGCGCGGCACCCCCCCCCCAGCGGCGTGCACCTGGGGCGGACCGCCCCCACTGCCCCCCCCCCCTTGGTACGCCACTGCATTTAGGTCTTGCCCTAGGGATTGTTCAAGAATATGGGCTGATGGGACTTAAATTAAAGTGTAATATTTTAGACCCCTTGGGAAAAAATTTAAAAAGTATGCCACATGTAGTAAGATCTACTCTTGTCTTTGATGGGTAGAGTAGCGTTGTCAAAGTGGTACTCTTGCCCAAACTGCTGAATCCCATACAAACTGTTCCCATATGGCTCACATGTAAAGATGAGGGAGTGTTTAGGAGCATTATTTGATATTTTATTAGATGTAGTAAGAGGGATTGAATAGCTTTTTTGACCTTGACTTGTGATAAAATGCAGGGGTGCTTGGGTCTTCCTGATATCTGCCTCTATAACGTTGCAGCTCTGATGCACTTGATTTCAGAGGGGGTCATGAGTAGCTCAAAGTTTACCCCAGAGGGGTGGTTGGACAGCTGGAGCGCTCCACTTTCTTTTAACAACTTGTTACATATAAAGCCTTCTTCCAGCAAACGGTATGCTTCTCGGCTCTAATTTTTACAGTCGGTGTGTTTAGCCTGGGGCTGGTGGTGAAGAACCCAAACTAAAGTGGCAGACGCATACCCATTCTTACAGTTTGAGGGTAATGTGGACTTTTCCTTGGGTCTGGGAGTTACACCTTTCAGAGATTGGAATAGGTGTGGATGTGAGTTCTTTGGTCAATTGATAGATCTAGGAGAAATGTCATATTACCCTTATCTCCAAGCTGGGCATTATTGGAGCACCCTTCAGGGGAAGTATGGCGGTGCATAGCACTGGAGGAACTTGGATCTCTATCCCCAATAAACTCTCCACTTGGTACAAACTGCTCAAAACTGCTCTTCTCTTTGAGGGTATAGATCACCTTACCAAGCTTTGGAATCAAGAGTTGGGAATGGAGTATGACTAGCCTCAATTCCTTGTGCTCTTCTTGACCCTTTATGAATTAGTTAAATCCATGGACTTGCAGGAGACCCAGTTTAAAATACTTTATAAGGCTTATTTGTCCAGTGTCCAGGGAGCATGCTATGACCTTTGGGCTGATGAGTACTGCTTGCACTGTAGGGCAAGCTTGGGGACTTTTTACCTTTCTTTTCTGGAATGCCCAGCTCTGGATATCTGGAGCAAGGCCTTGGTTATCTTGGAACAGGGGGTATCATACAAGACTGAGTGGGATTATGAGACCTTATTATTGGGGGGCCCAGGTGGAATTGCTAGCACAAAATATTTCCTTCCCATATCGCAAGTTCATTTATATTTCATTGATCTTGATAAGAAAACTATATTACAATGCTGGTCCTCTGATGAGGCACCCCCCGGTGTTAAGGTGGGAGCAAGGAATATGGGTAATGGCTAAGTTTGAAGTCTTTGCTTATAGTAAGACTGGTAAGCTAGAGCTCCACCAATATACTGCTATCTGGTGGACCTACCTGTACAGTTCTATATCCCCAGAGCCCAGTATAGGATGCCGTACAGCAGGAGGGGAGGGCAGGGATGGGATGGGGGTAGTTGGGTGAAATGGCTGTGTGTGGCTGTGATGAGGAATGCTGGCTGATGTGAGTGAGTTTGTGTGACTGGATAAGGGTCTTGCTGCAATAAAAATGGGCATTGGATAGGACTGTGTTCCTGCCGTTGCTTTGCGTTTTCAGGCCCGGGAGAGTCTATATGCCCCTGGTACAAAATAAGTACCTGAATATATGTAAACCGCTTTGAATGTAGTTGCAAAAACCTCAGAAAGGCGGTATATCAAGTCCCATTTCCCTTTCCCTATATCTGTTGGTGGATCCTTAGGTACCTTGTATATATGGTTCACCACTGGGCTTTGGAGCTCTTGTCTTTGTGCTGAGTGTTGTGGTTTATGACTTTGTAGCTTCTTTGTTATTACTGTACCCTTAGTTTGTAAGTTCTATTCTGCCATTTATAAATAAAGACAAAAAAAAAGCTATGGGGAAAAGTTGTACACTATTTAAGCATGTTAATAAAAAAGTTTGCTGTTTTATGAAATTCAAACTGTATTTATCAATAAACCTAGAAATTATCTTCTATTCCAAGCATTTAAATCACCAAAGCAGAGGAAAATAATATTCCCTTACCTAGAGAGATGTCCTCTTCTCTCAGAACTCTCAGAAAGTTAGGGATAGGCAACCTCATTTTTTTTTAATTTTATGTTGTCTCTAGTGTCATTTTCAACATTGTTCATTTTGCTTGGTTTTTGGTTAGACTTAGTTTTTGTTGTGAGGACAATGCTGTTAAGAGTAAACATTCTTTTGAAATAGTGTGCCCTCTTTACAAATATATGCACACTGCAAATATAGCACACTTTTTGGAAAGAGTGTGCCCTCTTTTTCTAATAATGCATGCAAGCACAATGGTTCACGTGTTTGTAATGGGTCACAGATGTGTGCATTATTGGTAAAAAGTACACCTTTTTATCTGAAATAGTGAACCCTATTTGCAAAAATTCATGGGTTTTTCTCTGTTCATTTGTGCTTTTTAATGACATACATAATATGTTGTTGATAATTTCCATTTTAAGGCAAATGACAGCCCAGCCCTACTGCATGAGACCATGAAGCATTTATTTATTTTCATTTAATGGGTTCCTATAGGAGCCCATCATTCAAATACCATAATAAAAAAACGTCATTCTGAAGAAGCAACATTGTTTGCAGCAGCCTTACAGCCTTTGGTAAGACCAGCTGAAATTCAATTTGGATTGCTCTAGAAGCCCTTCATAAAATATGTACTTTCTTTGTGTCTGTTTCCCTGAATAATGCAGCTCAACTGAGAGATTTAAAAAGATGAGTTGAAAATATTTCTGGTAAAACCACACAGTTGGAATCAGTAGTGACTCAGATTCAACAACATGAATCTCAGATTGCAGGAGATAAACTGGTGTTACATTGTGAAATAGAGAATTTGGAAAACTATGCAAGGAACTCAAACTATTAAGAATTTTGAACTTTCCTTATTCAAAGCTTGTACTACCAAGAGATATGTTTAATAGGTTTCTAAAAGAGGTATTTAAATATCCTGAAAATGGATTGCCACCTTTGCAAAGAATATTTTTATAAGCCAGTTAATCAGAAGAAAACTGTTAAATCTAATGAACAGTCTTTGTTAGAGGTATCATCAAATAGCTTGGATATATTAGGATTTCTGGAGCAGAAAGCTGAAGAAATTAAGATTAGATCTACGCTTTTAGTCTCATTTGTATTTTTGCAAGATAAGGAGACCGTGTAGAGATTGATTATATTTTCATGCCTCCTAGTCTTGTTGTTTTCTGGGGGAGTGGATACAAATATTTCTTGATGTATCCAGATGGATATAGGAGAGGAGGAAAAATTTTTTAGACATGTGATCTGAAGTGCCATCATTGGGAGCTTGCTTCCAACCACTGTTCCCTCTAAACTGAGAGGCAGTCCTCTAACTGCAATGTTGCCAGTGGAGGGTGGTACTTCAATGTTGTATTTTCAATCTAGTCTAGGGACAGGCAGATTCCTTGGAGTCCTGCAGAGCTTGCATGTCCCTCACTACTAAAGATGTAATTATCAAACAGCACCCCCCACTGGCAGGGCAGTAGCTGGAGGACTCCTGCTCAGCTTAGAAGGAACAGTGTTTTCCTTGTAAATGTATTGTCTTCTTTAAAGAAAAAAGTTATCATTTCTTTGAACCTTTACAGCTGCAAAGTTTTAAGAATGCGCAAAGTTCTCTGGGACCTATCCAAGTATGATTCACAGGCTAAAAGTTCATTTTGAAGGCCACCCTTAATATTTGTTCTTTGTTTCTTATTACCTGAACTTTTCTAGCTTTGCATGTATCTTTGTTCTTGGCGAATCCACATTTCTTAGGTTTATTTCTTGCTATTTCTAGACAGATTTCCTGACAAGATGTTATATATTTGTATTATTTCTACATCTATCCATCTATAAAAGAGTCATCATTATGGGTCCCAGGCAAGTTTCTACCCCTGCTGTTGGTGCAAGCGCGTCAGCGCTTGCCAGCAGTGTAGACGGGGTCTCCTTGAGCCCCGTCCAATATGCGACTCCTCCCCAGCCAGGACGAGGCAGTGTGGAATCAAGTCCTGCAGCCCAGGTTCCAAGTCGAGACCTGTGCGAACAGGGAGAGAACCTGCCCACACTGAGAGGAACATCAAGCACTAACAGGCAGGAGGAACGAACAACAGTACCTGTACTGTCTTCACAGATAGCGAGTACATTGGAACAATCTGCTAATGCCCCTCTTCCTGTTTTTCTTTGGGGAAAATGGAAAAACCAGCCGGTAGTGACAATGGAGTCACTCTGGGACTTGACATTTAATATGCAGTCTTCTTTGCAATCATTGATAATTAAAAATTCTAGTGAAATTAAGACTTTATCTGAAGCTGCTCTCATCCAGGCACAGGTTACTGCTCAACAAGTTTCTGAAGTGAAATTATTAGATGACAGAATTCAGAAGTTGGAACTTGTGGGACAAGTCTCATTAAGGGAGAACAATTTTACATCTAGACGCTTGGAATATTTAGAAACTCAATCTAGGAGGCTGAATTTGAGGTTGACTAACTTTCCTAAATCACCGTTAATTACACCAATACAAATGGTTAAAAAATACCTGGTTGAAATTTTAGGTATGTCAGAGGATTCATTACCACGCATAACCCGGGCGCAGTATTTACAAAGTAATGTTAAGATGTTACCAGGAAATTTACAACCCCAAGGAGGAGAAGTAATCAACTTCACATCTTTTTTAAAACTTTCCTTTCATCATTTGGACTCTTTATTTTTGGGATCTAAAATAAAAATGTATCCTGACCTGTGCAGAGAAACACAGAAAAGGCGTAAAGCTTTTTTTAGCTTTACACCAGAGGACTTTGGAGTTACGTGCAAATTTTGTACTTAAAGTTCCCTGTATCTGTCGTATATTATTTCAATCTAAGCAATTTAAATTTTTTGATACCAAACAATTAGAAGAATTTTTATTAAGCAAAGAAGAGGTTAATGTAACTGTCTAGTCATAGATGATACACTGTATGATAGCTTGGGGTAAGCAACCTGGGTAGCATTAACTTAATTTAGTTAATTACAAGATACATATCTTTGTTTTTCTTATTTCCTTTCTTGGATCTAAATTACTTAAAAGTATAGTGGACGATAATTAATGAATAACTTCAGTCATCTTGTTTTGAAAATTTCCTTAAGGTTATTTTCCAATTTCTTGTATTATCACTCAAAGAGTTGTATAATATAATATAAAATTACATTTAAAAAAGAGTCATCATTAAAGTTTTCCTCTCAAAGTCCAAGGTCATCTTCTACTGTTTCAGTCCTCGTTTATATCCAGTTTAGACAAATATCCTGACAAAACCCTAAGCCTTTCTGATTTAACCAGTGTTAGTATTCCATTTCCTTATGGAATGAATAAACACAAAAAAATCTAACTACAACACCGACCCCTGAGGAACTCCACTGCTCACCTTCCTTTCCTCCGAGCGGATTCCATTTACCACCACTCTCTGCCACCTGTCGGTCAACCAGTTTCTTATCCAGTTCACCGCTTTCGGTCCTAAGTTCAACCTTTTCAGTTTATTCACGAGTCTTCTGTGGGGGACCGTATCAAAGGCTTTGCTGAAGTTCACAATGAAATGATCTGATAATACAAAGAAGAGTCAAATAACTTCCTTAATCTAACAGAATGGACAAAGGACATTTTTACAGCATTTTAGGTAAAGAACTGTTTTCTTTATGAGTGAGAGAATGTGAGGCTCGGTTTCAAAAGAGAAAAACATTTTAAAAGTGGCATAATGCTAAATTACTATTACTACTACTTAACATTTCTAGAGCGCTACTAGGGTTAAGCAACGCTGTACAGTTTAACAAAGATTGATTTTTTCTCCTTTTACAACCTTTGTTAAAAATATATCACTGTTTCACGGATTAATGTTGACATGTGTACCAAGTGCCAGTATATGTTGTGAGGTATGAGACACTGTTGGGAATTGTGTGGCAAATATCTCATGTTGATATCAATAAAGACAAAATTAAAAAAAACAAAAAACAAAGAAGGACAGTCCCTGCTTGAAGGAGCTTACAATCTAAAGGAAGAAATGTCAAGTTGGGGCAGTCAAGATTTCCTGAATAGAGATGTAGTGGTTAGGTGCCGAAGGCGACATTGAAGAGGTGGGCTTTGAGCAAGGATTTGAAGATGGGCAGGGAGCGGGCCTGGCGTATGGGCTCAGGGAGTTTATTCCAAGCATTGGGGTGAGGCGAGGCAGAAAGGGCGGAGCCTGGAGTTGGCGTGGTGGAGAAGGGTACTGAGAGGAGGGATTTGTCTTGAGAGCGGAGGTTACAGGTAGGAACGTAAGGGGAGATGAGGGTAGAGAGGTAAGGAGGGGCTGCAGATCGAGTGCATTTGTAGGTTAGTAGGAGAAGCTTGAACTGTATGCGGTACCTGATCGGAAGCCAGTGAAGTGACTTGAGGAGAGGGGTGATATGAGTATATCGGTCCAGGCGGAAGATAAGACATGTAGCCGAGTTCTGAATGGACTGAAGGGGGGATAGATGGCTAAGTGGGAGGCCAGTGAGGAGTAGGAGTAGGAGTGGGATGTTTTGCTTGCCAGACATTCAAATCACTATTTTCAAAACTTATTTTGCAGATGTTTATCTATGCAATTCGTCTAAAGTGTACCTGGGACCTTTTATGTTAAGTCCACTACAGTGCCTTCTAGGGTGCCCCACTGCTCTGTTGGGATGTCTCTGTGGCCAGTCTACCGAGAATGCTGTCTCCTCTTACATCCCAACGGCTTAATTTAGTGCGTTTTTCCCGAAAATGGACCAAAAAGATAAACACACAGAGCACAAAAACATCTAGCAAGTGGTCATTTTTGGAAAAAAAAAAAGACAATTTTCTGTTTTGAAAATCGTTTTGTTCACCACTTACATTCTGGACGTTTTTTGAGGAAAATGTCCAAAGTCAGACTTAGACGTCATATCGAAAATGCCTCTCCACGTGTGATTCCACATATCTCATGGTGGACACACACAGAGTTTTAAGAAATCTTTATTTCAGCTATGTTTTCCTTGTAAAAGTTTCAATTCTCATTAAAATAAAAGATACATGTTTTATAAGCCAGCCCAGTTATAAATTTTCTTAGAAGGTAAAGGTGTCTTCAGGTCCTCACCTTCTACTTCATAGTCGTTTAGGTCCTAATATGTTTTATTAGCAGCAGGTATTTACTCTTATTCCGCTTGTAGTTCACTTTCGCTATTGACCCCAAATTCTTTGGTTTGTACTTACGTGGAGGGGCATAATCGAAAGGGACGCCCATGTTTTGCTGAGGACGTCCTCGCAAAATGTACCGATGGAGGGACGGGGAAACCTGTATTATCGAAACAAGATGGACGTCCATCTTTCGTTTCGATAATACGGTTGGGGACACCCAAATCGACATTTAGGTCGTCCTAGTCTGGTCGTTTCTGATTTTCAGCGATAATGGAAACCAAGGACGCCTATCTCAGAAACAACCAAACGCAAGCCCTTTGGTCATGGGAGGAGCCAGCATTCGTAGTGCACTGGTCCCCCTGACATGCCAGGACACCAACCGGGCACCTTAGGTGGCACTGCAGTGGACTTAATAAATTGCTCCCAGGTACATAGCTCCCTTACCTTGTGTGCTGAGCCCCCCAACTCCCCCCCCCCAAAACCCACTACCCACAGCTGTACACCACTACCATAGCCCTTACGGATGAAGGGAGGCACATAGATGTGGGTACAGTGGGTTTGTGGTGGGTTTTGGAGGGCTCACATTTACCACCACAAGTGTAACAGGTAGGGGGGGATGGGCCTGGGTCCGCCTGCCTGAAGTGCACTACACCCACTAAAACTGCTCCAGGGACTTGCATACTGTTGTCATGGACCTGAGTATGACATTTGAGGCTGGCATAGAGGCTGGCACAAAATATTTTTAAAGATTTTTTTTGAGGGTGGGAGGGGGTTAGTGACCACAGGGGGAATAAGGAGAGGTCATCCCCGATTCTCTCCGGTGGTCATCTGGTCAGTTCGAGTACCTTTTTGTGCCTTGGTTGTAAGAAAAACAGGACCAGATAAAGTCGTTCAAGTGCTCGTCAGGGACGCCCTTTTTTTCCATTATGGGTCGAGGACATCCATGTGTTAGGCACGCCCAAGTCCCACCTTCGCTACGCCTCCGACATGCCCCTGTGAACTTTGGCCATCCCTGCGAAGGAAAGCAGTTGGGGATGTCCAAAATCGGCTTTTGATTATACCGATTTGGATGACCCTATGAGAAGGATGCCTATCTTCCAGTTTGTGTCGAAAGATGGGCATCCTTCTCTTTTGAAAATAAGTCTGATAGTAACATAGTAAATGACTGTCTTGAATATTGACCCCTTTGTTCCTTAGATAAATGACATAATAATGTAAAAAAGATGTTATGTGTTTACTCAGGTTCCTTTGTCTATTTTTACATTTCGTTTAAAGATCAGAAACCCTTCATGTGACACATATTCAATAATAGAAGAATTGGGGGGGGGGGGGGGGGGAGGAAGAGAAACGTTTTCTACAGCTATTCCTGTTTGTACAAGCTATTGCATTCAATGACTGATGATTGGTATCTTCTAGATTTGGGGAAATCTCCTTCATCTTAATGTTTCATTTAATTGTATAAAGAAAATTACAAATATTTTTTTGTACCTTCTCCTGTTTCAGAGACATTTTGCTTATCGAAACTGACCAAACAAAAACAAAAAATCAGCAGTAGAGTTTGAAAGTAGCTGATACCCCCACTGCTTGGAATTAATATGTTCTATTTTTTTCTGCCTTATTTATTGATGCAATAGGAATTGTCTGGGTGCCTTTAATTGTGCAGGTTCCTTTGTTTTTAAATTATTTATATGAATATCTTTAGTGATGTCCCATAGGGATTTTATAATACCTTCTGTTGGGGCAAGATATTGAACTATGGCAGTCTTGAAAGCTCATATATAACATCATCTTTGGCTAATTTTTATGTTGGTCTGTTAAGAGGCATAAGAACATGGGATGATTTCATCCTTTCAATCAACTGTTCTTACAAAACAAAACAGAAAACACCAATATAATTCAGTCATATTAAAACATGACAAATGTTAGTATTCCAAGCCTTCAGTACCAGTAATCACATAGATTATGAGCAGTGGAAGCTAATCATGAAAAGCAGGGCAGAGGAAGCCTATTTTCCCAAATCCCATGCTTGAAATATCTCATTTTTAAAAATCCTCTTCTACCATACCAACACACCGAGAAACAGCTTGATGATTTTCTTATGGATGTCTGCAGTGACCAACTTAATTCTGTTGCCTACTTGATTCTCAACCCACTATGGCACAGTTGCTGAAAGAAAGAAAGCTATCAGGCTTATTTTCGAAAGTGATCGCCTGGCATCTTCCGACATAAATCGGGAGATGGCCGGCGATCTCTCAAAAGCGGCGAAATCGGTATAATCGAAAGCTGCTGTTTTGACACCATCGCTGCTTTCCCATCACCGAGCCAGCGAAAGTTCAAGGTGGGCGTGTCGGCGGCTTAGCGAAGGCGGGACATGGGTGAGCATGGGTGTGGCTACCAGATGGCTGGCTTTCACGGATAATGGGAAAAAAAGCGGCGTTGATCAGTATTTCGCTGGGTTTACTTGGTCCTTTTATTTTCACGACCAAGCCTCAAAAAGTTGCCCCAACTGACCAGATGACCACCGGAGGGAATGGGGGATGACCTCCCCGTAGTCCCCCAGTGGTCACCAACCCCCTCCCACACTAAAAAAATACAAATCAAAACCTTTTTTGCCAGCCTCAAATGTCATATCCAGCTCCCTGACAGCAGTATGCAAGTCCCTAGAGCAGTTTTTAATGGGTGCAGTGAACTTCAGGTAGGCAGACCCAGGTCCATCCCCCCTACCTGTTAATCTTGTGGTACTAAGTGTTGAGCCCTCCAAACCCCCAAAACCCACTGTACCCACATGTAGGTGCCCCCCTTCACCCATAAGGGCACCTTTTCGAGGCTTGGTCGTGAAAAAAAATGGACCAAGTAAAGTCATCCAAATGTTCTTCAGGGACGCCCTTCTTTTTTCCATTATCAGCCAAGGGCGCCCATCTGTAAATCACGCCCCAGTCCTGCCTTCGGTATGGTGCCGACATGCCCCCGTGAATTTTAGTCATCCCCGCTATTGAAAGCAGTTGAAGACACCCAAAATCGGCTTTCCATTATGCCGATTTGGGCGACTCTGAGAGAAGGATGCCCATCTCCCAATTTGTGTCGGAAGATGGGCGTCCTTCTCTTTCGAAAATTCACCTGAGAATATACTACTTACAATGTCAACACAATAAGTAATGGATCATTTTAATTGATAGTGAAGGGTAAAGATATAATATATAAATAGGTAAGAAAGTAGGAAGAGTTAGGTGACTGATTTCGAGAAAATTGCACATGAGGTCAGAGACAGATGGCTAAATATTATCTCAGCTAGGGTAGGAGTGTTGCATATCATTAAATAAAAAGGAACAGAAAAACAGAAAAAAATGCCTTTTAACGTTTGTTGATAAAAGTGCGCACTGTTTCAAAAGAGTGCGTGCTATTTTCAAAGAGTGCATCTATTGTGTATTCGCAAACTATTGCACATGTGTGCATAGTGCACAAGATTTTAGAGTGTGCCCTCTTTACACATAATGCAACATCTTTTGAGTGCACTCAATAACTTTGCTCCCATGACAAAAAATGATCAAAAGGAAAATGACTAAAATGAACATTCCCAGAAATGTCACAGGAAACAACACAAAACAAAACTTTTCTGGCTGCCCATCCCTATTATTTAATGCAAGGCCCACTGTTTTAAATAGGCCCTTTAGTAAATAATGCACATGAATGTACTAGTCATGTGCTTACTAGTGTAAGCTATTTGGTAATGAATGACTCCTAATATTTTTAATATCTTGTCTTTCTAAATGTTCCAATGTTTTGTTTTGTTTTTAGCTAAATGTATTTTTTAATTTATGGTATAAGTCCTTG